>NC_136068.1:1349780112-1350230112 GCF_964261635.1 Lissotriton helveticus | reverse complement strand
TCTATCTATCTATCGCCCTCACTCTATCGATCGTACACACTCTGTCTATCTATTGCCCTCCCTCTATCTATCTATCGCACTCACTCTATCTATCTATCGCATCACCACAGCATCACTCAGCACCACCACAGCATCACTCAGGGGCACCACAACATCACTATGTGCTACCACAGCATCACTGTACGCTACAGCATCACTCGTCGCCACCACAACATCACTCAGCGCCACCACAACATCAATCTGTGCAACCATTCAACAACTACTGGTTCAAATATGTTCTCTCAATGGTTCAAGCTTTATTACAAATGTCACAAAAAGATGTTAATATTTCACTTCTGTTCTTGGATTTTCATCACAATAAAATACACTGAACATAATCTTCACAAAAATTATTTAAGTATTAATTATTAAAAAAATTAAGACATGTTATTTGTAATATCAATACATCTAAGTCACGCAAATACAACACATATTGCATTACAAATGATATAGGTGTCACATTTGCAAAAGTTAAAACTATTGACATTGTAAATGACAAAGCTATTAATTTTGCTATTTTCAAAACCAACACATAAATTAAAAAAGTGTCTTTTACAATACCAATAGCTCAAACTTTCCTAATGCGAGACCTATTGCATTGCAAATGCTTGTTTAGGCGGGAAGGGACTTGGAGAGTGGTTCAGGAAGAAGTGCTAGGCCCTGTCAATTCCTTGAGAGAATACTGGATAGGGGAAGTGGCATTAGTGATGGTGCTTAGAATGTGGTGGCTCTGTAGGAAGGAATGGTAAAGGGGCAGTGCTGGGAACAGGATGATGAGTTGGGTACTTTTTGGAGGGAACAGACAAAATGGAAAAATTGGAGAATGTACATCAACGTAATGTTAACCACTCCCATGAGAAGCCAGGGAATCATCGTATTCATATTCTCACCTGCAATATAAATGGGAAGTAATCTCCCACCAAGATAAGATATATTCAAGAAGAGTTAAGAATATTGAGACGACAGATTATTTGGCTCCAAGAGACTCATCTTTTAGCTCATGAAAAAGAAGGTTTCATAAATTGGGATACCATTTACTCGCCTTTTGTAGTTTTGATGGATCTAGCCAGGGGATACCCTATTGGCAATAGATTTTAGCTGGAAGGTATTCAAATCTGTAGTTGACCCACCTGGGCGGGGGTAGCTTTTTGCACGAGTATTTCTAAATAATACCCATCTCACTATATGCTCCTTATATGCAGGTAATAGTGATGAGCTCAAAGTATTTGTACTTTATTTGTTGAGCTCAATTCAACGTAAGATCAGTTTTTCTTGTGAAAGGATTTCCTTTAAAACTTTAATAGAAACCACTGTCATGCACTCTACATCTTGTAAGATGCATTCTTGAGAAAGAATACCATATGGCCTTATGGATGCCTTGTGATTGTGTTGGACAAATGAATCAGGCTATATATTCTCTTTATTTTCTTTCAGAACTTTTTCAAGGATTGATATGTTTTTACAGAGGCTAGTTTAGCACCATTATTCTCAGTCACATTAAATCTGATGATAGTCTCTGATCATAACCCAATCTTGTACATTAGTGATCAGCATTTTAAATTAGTTCCTTGTGTATAGCTATTGATGGCTATTGTTACTGGTTGTGAAATATAGAAGTTACTTAATTAAAATGCGTCTTTTAGGACACTTTACAAGTTTTGTCTGCGAGGCCACACTTCGTTGCATCATCAAGCAAACTAAAGATAACAGAAAGAAGAAGAATCACTAAGGTCTCAGCTGGTCCGTTTGGACCTGTTCCATGCTATATATATTTATGAACAGTGTACAGAGGCTACTGAGATGATTATATAATTTTTTTTAATAACAATTTTTATTAAAAGTGAAAGCACAGAGTCATCATTGCAATATCTTATTACATTTCAAGTTCAGTGAAATACAATGCATCAATATTCACATACCACGTAAATTAAGCGCTTGGGAGGTTACTGTTCGGGTCTTTTCCGCATCCCCATATCCTCTGTCGGTGATGTACAAATATCCCCCTAAAGGCGTTCCACCCCCTCCCCCCATTTCCTCTCCCATTTCTTGGGGCAACTCCGCAGTTTGTAGACCTCTATCTCCGCTATCATGCATGTATCCATCTCCACCACCCATCTGATCGTCAAAGGCCGTTTATTGGATCTCCAAAGCATTGCTATAGCCCTTTTCACTAGTAGGTACCCCAATGCCACCCATTGTTGCTCAATTTCCGTCAGGTCGGTGGCTTCCCATATATTCAAAATTCCCAACCGTGGTGACAGTTTGCAGATGCTTACCCAATGTGTCCGTCATTTTTTGGTTACATTGTTCAACAGAGGACATATCTCGGGACAGTCCCACAAGATATAGTAAAAGGTGCTGTCTTGGCCACATCGTCTAAGGCATAGTTTGTCCTCACGGCTGCCTACTCTGGCCAGGAGCACCCCGGAGAGGTAGGACCTGTGTAGGATTTTTAGTTGTATGAGGCGAAAGCTATGATTTATCGCCGTTTCCCTGGGGACATTAATGCTGTCTGCCAGTCGTCGTCGTCTATGGCCCTATGTCTGTCTGCTTGCGGTCTGGAAGGAGTCAGGTAAGTTGTTACAGAGTTTACGATATGTGCAGGAGACGTCCTTCATCAAGAGCGGTTCTGAAAGCAGGCGTTCCTCCAGAAGGGAGGAGTCTGCTAAGGAGGGTATGTCTGGAATAGTTGTGAGAAGTGCATGTCTGATCTGTAAATATCGAAATACTTTGCCTGGTGCGAGAGCATGTGTGGTTTGCAGCTCTTTGAATGCGAGAAGTTTGCCCCTAGTATATTCTGTCTCCTATGTTAGTTATACCAATGGTGTCCCATTTATTGAACCCTGTGTGGTGGCAGAGCAATCCCAGCCGCTGAGAGGACCAGAGCGGTGTGGCTTTTGTGAGTTTATCCGCCCATCCCAGGCGCTTGGTGGCCTGATGCCAAATGGCTACAGTTTGTGACATAGGCCCCAAGTAACGGCACCTTGGGACCTTGCTATAGAGGGCCCCTAGATAACCTTCTCGCCCAGTTTGATAGTGTTCTAGGTGGAAGCGGATTCGACGCGGAGCCATGAACCCAATGGCTAGTTGCTACTAGTTGTGAAGCCCAATAATATAGACTCAAGTCTGGAAGGGTAATCCACCCATCATACCACTCCTTTTTCAGTTTCTGAAGGGCGATGCGAGGCTCCCTCCCATCCCATAAGAGAGTGCGGATCTCTCATTCAATGGTAGTAAAATAAGTGTCAGCAAGTGGGAATGGACAGTTTTGGAGTACGTACAAAAATCTAGGGAGTGCAAGCATTTTGAGATGATTATATTTAACTAACCTATATATATATATATATATATATATATATATATATATATATATATATATATATATATACATATTCAAACAAAATATGCTAAAAAAAGTTAAAAAGAAGCAGAGAACTCTGGGTATTTCTCAAGTTCAGGTGGAAAGCTTTCCACCTAAACTTGAGAACTACCCAGAGTTCTCTGCTTCTATTTTGCATAATATATATTTATATATATATATATATATATATATATATCTACAAAAGGTGCCCAGAGTAAAAGCCGCACTCCATCACAGGTAAGTGTACCACACTTTATTGAGATCAACATGTGACTACCCGTCCTGCATTATGGGCCAGATGTAGGTAACTTCAATTTACCGACTCATAAATACCAAATTTTACCGATTCGGTATTTATGAATTGGTAAATATGAAGGCGGGAGATGTAGTTAATTTTTAAATTAGATTTACCGAATCGGTAACATTCGGTATTTACCGATTCAGTAAATACCGAATCGGTATTTCCCATTGATTCCTATGGGTGAAGCCCATAGGAATCAATGGCTAATACCGTTTCGGTATTTACCGAATCGATAAATACCGAATGTTGCAAGGGTGCAGGGGGTGTCACTTTGACACCCTCTAGCACCCCAAGTAAAGGCACGTGTGACATGTGGCACACATACATGCCCTAAGGGCATGTCTGTGTGTCACATTGCACAGTGTGCATGCACACCTGGATTCGGTATTTTACCACACAATAGGATTGTGTGGTAAAATACCGACTCTTAAGGGCCTGTGGCACTCTCAGGAGTGTCACCTACATTTGGATTTACCGAATCGGTAAAATTACCGATTCGGTATTTTACAGAATCGGTAAATTTACAGAATCTGTAAAATAATGGCCCCTACATCTGAAAACCCAAATACCGGTCGGTAACGGCCGAAATACGGCCGTTACCGACCGGTATTACGGCTCCTACATCTGGCCCTATGTCTCTTGGTCCGAAGCGTTTCAAAAGCATTGAGGCTTTCTCATCAGGGACCATGACAGGACTCGACTGCTTGCTGACACATCTTCCCCTGCGTGTTCCAGTATCCAATTGGCTTCAGGTGCGCCAAATTTGAAATCCCTCCTTAAGCAAAGGACCCTGGGACATGTATTCATTTGCATATATTATCTCCCTTCGGTGGGTCCGAGTTCTGGCACCCATTTTAGAGACAAATTCTTGCCCTCCAGTGGGCTCCAGGACGAGATTTCACATGTTCAATTAAGGATCCTGTCATGCCTTCTCAGGCCCGGAATGATCCGTGACAGGACTCGACTACTTACTGGCACATCTTCCCCTGCGTGGTACGCTTACCTGTGAGGGAGTGCGGCTTCAAATCTGGGCACCTTTTGTAAAGATATATTACCTACTGCCGTTCACCAGTGGGAAGTTATAGTTAGGATTTATTTTCAATAGGAAATCCACAACATTCTATTCCCAATAACTTTGGCGCCGATTGATAAATCTTCGCGAAATTCTCAAAACTTATGGCCCGCTCCGGTCCGCTATCCTGAAAGTTTCACGGTGATTCGTCAAGCGGGGGCCGAGAAAAAAGGGGGTTCCCAAAACGTGTTTTACCCATGTAATTTCCCATAGAAAACTTTACCTGCAGCTACAGCGCGAACTGCTGAACGGAATTTCACCAAATGTGGCAAAAAGGTAGCCCTTGGTTCAGAATCGTGCCTTTTTGTTAAATGGTGTAAATCTGTTCAGTAGTTGCTGAGAAAATCAAAAGTAAAATCACATATATATCTATGGCCGCGCAGGATCCACACAGCCTCCTGATGACAAGCTGTATGCTAATGGGCTGTCAACACTCCAAACCAGGAAGTGTTGGCAGCCATCTTGTGCCTCGGTAGAAAGGAGGCACAAGAAAGCAGAGAAAAAAACGCAAAAAAACACGAAAAGGGGGCAGGGTAGAAACACCCTGACCCCCTAGGCCTGCTTAGGGGGTCCCACAAGGACGCCCAGGGCTCCAAAAATATATATATATATATTTTTTAAATCTGCAAAATCCACACAGGGTGCGTGGATTCTGCCGATTTAAAAAAAAAAACGAAGAGCGGTCTTCCGCGCTTCGTTAATATTCAGCCCCCGGGTGGGCCTAATCCCAGGGGCAATATTAATATTGGGTCCCCTAGCCCCGAGGACCGCCACCCCCCATGGCTTCAATACAATATATGTGGTGGGGATCACAGCCCCCCCAGCCCCGGGGACCGCCACCCCCGGGTCTTCAAAAAAGAGTGGGAGGGGGACTCAAAGGCCCCCCAATCCCCGGGGACCGCTACTCAAACACATTTGCGGGGGGCTCATGGCCACCCGCAGCCCCAGGGACTGCCACCACCCTGGGCTTCTATTTTTTGATATTTTTAAAAAACCTGTGTCGGGGTCTTCAACCCCCCTCCACACGCCCCGGGGACCGCCACCTCCCCGGGGCACTAAATGAAAAATTGGGGGACCCCCAAGCCCCAGGGACCACCACCTCCCGGGGCTTTGTACATGGTGGGAGGGGGGCCGCACGGCCCCCCTCCTGGAGCCCTCGATGGCTCTGGGGACCGCCACCCCCCAGGGCCGGCTCCTGCAGTGTCCTGGGGTGCCCACCCCTGGGACACTGCTGTTCGCTATGGCAGGGCGGGAGCCTGCTCTCTCTTCCAAAAACCAAAGCCAATTGCTTTTCCACACGGGGAGCTGCATCTTAGCAGCAGTTCTCATTAAAGAGAGTCAGCGAATCTTACCTGTGTGTGGCTTCTTCTGTTGTGGGCAACTTTGTGGATTATGTTTAACGGCTAGCCTAGGCCGTGGAAGGAGCCCCGCTGAGAGGCAGACCCTAGGCACGCCAACCGGCGTTGCCTCCAATGGGACAGGTGCTGCTAATGAGAACAACGATGTGCGCACTGTGAAAAGAGACAGTTATCAGCAACCCACTGTGGTATTTGATTTCTATGAGATACAGATAGCATTTTCCAGGACACTCACATGAGGAAGAGCTCGGCACCACAGGTACCAGGATGCCCTGCGAGTGACCACGCCCAGTTGGGCGGATACCAAGTTAAAATGAGGTGCCGAAAAGTTCCTGTTTAATGTATGATCAGAGCCTTTGAAAAAGTGCAGACGAGCACGAAACGCGTCAGGCTTCATCATTTTATAACTGCTGAAGACACTCTGCTTCTCATCCGTGCAGCAGTTCTCATTAAAGCGAGTCAGCGAATCTTACCTGTGTGTGGCTTCTTCCATTGTGGGCAACTTTGTGGATTATGTTTAACGGCTAGCCTAGGCCGTGGAAGGAGCCCCGCTGCGAGGCAGACCCGAGGCATGTCAACCGGCGTTGCCTCCAATGGGACAGGTGCTGCTAATGAGAACAACGATGTGCGCACTGTGAAAAGAGACAGTCATAAGCAACCCACTGTGGTATTTGATTTCTATGAGATACAGATAGCATTTTCCAGGACACTCACATTAGGAAGAGCTCGGCACCAAAGGTACCAGGATGCCCTGCGAGTGACCACGCCCAGTTGGGCGGATACCAAGTTAAAATGAGGTGCCGAAAAGTTCCTGTTTAATGTATGGTCAGAGCCTTTGAAAAAGTGCAGACGAGCACGAAACGCGTCAGGCTTCATCATTTTATAACTGCTGAAGACACTCTGCTTCTCATCCGTGCAGCAGTTCTCATTAAAGAGAGTCAGCGAATCTTACCTGTGTGTGGCTTCTTCCTTTTTGGGCAACTTTGTGGATTAGTTTTAACGGCTAACCTAGGCCGAGGAAGGAGCCCAGCTGCGAAGCAGACCCGAGGCACGCCAACCGTCGTTGCCTCCTATGGGACAGGTGCTGCTAATGAGAAAAACGATGTGCGCACTGTGAAAAGAGACAGTTATCAGCAACCCACTGTGGTATTTGATTTCTATGAGATACAGATAGCATTTTCCAGGACACTCACATTAGGAAGAGCTCGGCACCACAGGTACCAGGATGCCCTGCGAGTGACCACGCCCAGTTGGGCGGATACCAAGTTAAAATGAGGTGCCGAAAAGTTCCTGTTTAATGTATGATCAGAGCCTTTGAAAAAGTGCAGACGAGCACGAAACGCGTCAGACTTCATCATTTTATAACTGCTGAAGACACTCTGCTTCTCATCCGTGCAGCAGTTCTCATTAAAGAGAGTCAGCGAATCTTACCTGTGTGTGGCTTCTTCCGTTGTGGGCAACTTTGTGGATTATGTTTAACGGCTAGCCTAGGCCGTGGAAGGAGCTCCGCTGCGAGGCAGACCCGAGCCACGCCAACCGGCGTTGCCTCCAATGGGACAGGTGCTGCTAATGAGAACAACGATGTGCGCACTGTGAAAAGAGACTGTTATCAGCAACCCACTGTGGTATTTGATTTCTATGAGATACAGATAGCATCCAGTATGCGCCAGGAGTGACAAACACTGTTTTCTCTTGGTCCCCTGGATGCAACGGAATCTGCCAGTAGCTTTTGGTGAGGTTGATAGTGGAAATATAACGAGCCTCACCTAGGCGTTCAATTTGTTTGTCTACTCGGGAAAGGGGATACCCGCCCTGGTTCGATATTACGATTCAGAAAAGGGGGTGGTGATGAACAGAGTGTCTGAATTAAGCAGACCACTCTTACCCAGTCCAAAGATCAGGGCTTGATCCATCACCGTTATTTAGCTCACTGCCCCATCCCAGCTCAGAACCTGGCTATATGCAAATTAGTCTGTCCCTGGCCCAGTGCATCATGGGAACAGGGCAGACCAAACTACCAAGCCAATTCTTCACCAGAAAGGAGACAAGCTTCCTTGGACCGGTTTCTGCCATTTCAGGCGTCGTCGACCCGGCTTGCTTGAATCCTGATGGAGCAGTGAGCAAGGGACTCATGTCTGAGTATACCCTGCCACACCTATAGTGGCCAAAAAACGATTCAGAAAAGGGGGTGGTGATGAACAGAGTGTCTGAATTAAGCAGACCACTCTTACCCAGTCCAAAGATCAGGGCTTGATCCACCCCCTTTTCTGAATCATTTTGTCCACCATAAGCGTGGAAGGGTATACTCAGATGTGAGTCCCTTGCTCATTGCACCATCAGGATTCAAGCAAGCCGGGCCGACGAGGCTGAAATGCCAGAAACCGGTCCCCGGTAGCTTGTTTCCTTCCCAGTATAAGAATTGGCTTGGTAGTTTGGTTTGCCCTGTTCCCATCATGCACTGGGACAGGAACAGACTAATTTGCATATAGCCAAGTTCTGAGCTGGGATGGTGCAGTGAGCTAAAAAACGGTGATGGATCAAACCCTGATCTTTGGACTGGGTAAGAGTGGTCTGCTTAATTCAGGCACTCTGTTCATCACCACCCCCTTTTCTGAATCATTTTGTCCACCATAAGCGTGGAAGGGTATACTCAGATGTGAGTCCCTTGCTCATTGCACCATCAGGATTCAAGCAAGCCGGGCCGACGAGGCTGAAATGCCAGAAACCGGTCCCCGGTAGCTTGTTTCCTTCCCAGTATAAGAATTGGCTTGGTAGTTTGGTTTGCCCTGTTCCCATCATGCACTGGGACAGGAACAGACTAATTTGCATATAGCCAAGTTCTGAGCTGGGATGGTGCAGTGAGCTAAAAAACGGTGATGGATTAAACCCTGATCTTTGGACTGGGTAAGAGTGGTCTGCTTAATTCAGGCACTCTGTTCATCACCACCCCCTTTTCTGAATCATTTTGTCCACCATAAGCGTGGAAGGGTATACTCAGATGTGAGTCCCTTGCTCATTGCACCATCAGGATTCAAGCAAGCCGGGCCGACGAGGCTGAAATGCCAGAAACCGGTCCCCGGTAGCTTGTTTCCTTCCCAGTATAAGAATTGGCTTGGTAGTTTGGTTTGCCCTGTTCCCATCATGCACTGGGACAGGAACAGACTAATTTGCATATAGCCAAGTTCTGAGCTGGGATGGTGCAGTGAGCTAAAAAACGGTGATGGATCAAACCCTGATCTTTGGACTGGGTAAGAGTGGTCTGCTTAATTCAGGCACTCTGTTCATCACCACCCCCTTTTCTGAATCATTTTGTCCACCATAAGCGTGGAAGGGTATACTCAGATGTGAGTCCCTTGCTCATTGCACCATCAGGATTCAAGCAAGCCGGGCCGACGAGGCTGAAATGCCAGAAACCGGTCCCCGGTAGCTTGTTTCCTTCCCAGTATAAGAATTGGCTTGGTAGTTTGGTTTGCCCTGTTCCCATCATGCACTGGGACAGGAACAGACTAATTTGCATATAGCCAAGTTCTGAGCTGGGATGGTGCAGTGAGCTAAAAAACGGTGATGGATCAAACCCTGATCTTTGGACTGGGTAAGAGTGGTCTGCTTAATTCAGGCACTCTGTTCATCACCACCCCCTTTTCTGAATCTGGTTCGATATTAAGCATGGGCGCAAAATCCGTTCCGCTCGCGGATTTTGCGAATTTTTGGTAAATTCGCGATCCGCGAACTCCCGCGAATTTACCGAGAATTCGCAAATCCGCGAGCGGCGGATCCGGGGGCAAAAGTTGAAGCCTGGCCTGTTGTAACTATTTTACGATGGCGCCGGCAAGCTGCCAGCGCCATCCTAAAATAGTTACTAAGTTAGCTTCAACAGGAAGCTCTAATAGATAAAATAAAGCAGGTGCTCGATTTTATCTATTAGAGCTTCCTGTTGAAGCTAATTTAGTAACTATTTTAGGATGGCGCTGGCAGCTTGCCGGCGCCATCGTAAAATAGTTACAACAGGCCAGGCTGGTGTGCTTTCTTTTCCCAAATCTACTGTCGAAAATCAGCTGTGATGCTAGATAGAGGCCTTTGCATCCTTGACTTTCACGAGCGCAATCCCTTTGCTGTTCCTGTGACCAGGAGGGTCTGTCTCTTCATCTACTGCTCTGATCGGTCTCAGAGCTTTTACACACACAGGAGGCATGTGCACTCGCATGGAAGCCCCGCCCACACACTCGCGGTGTGCACCGTCTTCCCGCCATTGACCCACTATGATGGACAGCTCACCCAAGGGACCCCTGCGCCCTTCGGGGCGATTGCATAGTAACACACACATGGTCGCTGGAACTAGTTGAAGCTCAAATGCAGTGACTCATTCATCAGCCCAAAAACAATCGTGCTCGTCATCGAGGCTGTGCAGGTGTGCCTCCTTCCCAAATCTACCGTCGAAAATCAGCTGTGATGCTGGATAGAGGCCTTTGCATCCTTGACTTTCACGAGCGCAATCCTCGTGCTGTTCCTGTGACCAGGAGCTTCTTTATCTTTCTCTGACCTTTTATTCACACAAGAGGCATGTGCACTCGCATGGAAGCCCCGCCCACACACTCGCGGTGTGCACAGTCTTCCCGCCATTGACCCACTATGATGGACAGCTCACCCAAGGGACCCCTGCGCCCTTCGGGGCGATTGCATAGTAACACACACATGGTCGCTGGAACTAGTTGAAGCTCAAATGCACTGACTCATTCATCAGCCCAAAAACAATCGTGCTCGTCATCGAGGCTGGGCAGGTGTGCCTTCTTCCCAAATCTACTGTTGAAAATCAGCTGTGATGCTGGATAGAGGCCTTTGCATCCTTGACTTTCACGAGCGCAATCCCTTTGCTGTTCCTGTGACCAGGAACTTCTGTCTCTTCATCTACTGCTCTGTTCGGTCCCAGACCTTTTAAACACACAAGAGGCATGTGCACTCGCATGGAAGCCCCGCCCCAAATCCGCGGATCCGCAAATCCGGGGATCGTGGATCCGCAAAATCCGCCCATGCTTATTCGATATACAGTTTACCGCCTTGAAATCAATACAAAACCGTGTACTTCCATCGGGTTTGGGGACTAGGACAATAGATGAGCACCAGTTGCTCTTTGAGGGTACCACAACTCCTAAGGCTAACATGTCTTCTACTTCTTTTCTTAGGGCTGCTCGGCGTGGTCTGGTTACCCGGTACAGTTTTTGTTTAACTACGACCCCCTCAACAGTGGGTATACAGTGGGTCGCCACGATGCTCCTACCGGGTCGATCCGAAAATACGTCAGAGAAGGAACACAAGTGAACCCTTATTTCCTCTTCTTATGTGGCTCGTAACTTAGGGTTAAGGAGAGTGTTTTCTACTGTGGTAGGGACTGGAGCAGCCAGCGATACTGTACAGGGTTTATTAGGGGCTGTACCCAACCACTTCGTCAACAGGTTTACATGGTACATTTGGTTAGAAGACAAGCTCAGCACATAGGTGGTCTTTCCTATCTTCCTTATCACCTCATACGGCCGTTGCCAGTCTTTCCCTAATTCATGGGTAGAGGAAGGGAGAAGGACCAAGACCCTATCCACTGTTTGAAACTCCCTCTGATTTTTGCCCTAGTCATAGTGGTATCTTTACTGACCGTGATCCATTTCTAGATTGTCATGAGTGTTCTTTCTCAATTCATGAAGTGTTGCCTTTACTTGATTGGCATAATCAAGTAGGGCTTGTGCTTCGGTTACACCCTGCTCTTCCCAGCTTTCTTTTGAGATTTCTAAAAGGGTGCGTGGTTTCCTACCAAATAAGTGTTCGAACAGGGAGACACCCAGACTGCTTTGGACCGTGCTGCCAATGACAAACAAGGCAAGAGAAAGGAGTTGGTCCCGGTTCCTTCCATCCCCTGTTAACAGCTTTTTGAGGGTAAGCTTTAGGTTTCCATTGTACCTCTCCATGAGGCCGTCCGTTTGGGTGTGGTATACGGATGTTTTGATGTGTTTAATGTCTAGCTGCATGAAGACCTCCCTCATCAGTCGGGAAACAAATGGTGTTCCCTGGTCTGTGAGTATCTCATGGGGAAATCCCATCCTGGAAAACACTTCAATGAGCTTTTGAGCTATGGTCGAAGAGGTGGCAGTTCTGAGGGGAAAAGCCTCAGGATAGCGTGTGGCATAGTCCACGATCATAAGGACATATTGATAGCCCTTAGTGGACTTAGGGAGAGGACCTATAATGTTCATACCTATTCTTTCGAAGGGGCGGCTAATAATGGGGAGGGGCTGGAGGGGTACCTTTGGAGGGATGTGTAGGTTCCGTTTCTGACAGATGACACACTTCTGACAGTACTTCTTGATTTGGAGATATATCCCTGGCCAGTAGAAATTACTTATAATCGCCTGACTGTTTTTTCTGCCCCACATTGGCCTGCTAGAAGATGGGAATGGGCGAAAAACAACACCTGGTCTCGGAAATTAGCCGGAACCAGAAGCTGGGGATCTGCTCCTTCTTTAGCCATCCTATAAAGCAGTCTGTTTTGTTCAACAAAACAAGGGTAGGTTTTTCTCGGGTCGTTTTTTGCCTCCTGGGCTTTCTGCCATTCATTACTAAGGGTACTATCATTTAACTGGGCTACCCTGAAATGTTTGTCCATAGCCCAAGGTTCAGAAGCCAACAGGTTGTTGTGAGGGCAGGGTATTGAGGAAGAGGCTTCCAAAGCCTTGGTTAAGAATGAGGGAAAACAAGTATTATCTACCCCTGTGATCAGTGGTTCGGGAAGAAACGGGAGAATCCCTACGTTGACCATAGTCTCTAGTCCTGTCTTGGTTTGTATGGTTAGCCGGGCGACAGGACACTCCCTAATATCCCCATGCACACAACGTATGTTAACTGTCTTTCCGGACAAGATCTGGGAGGCAGGGACTATTTCTTTCCGAGTTACCGAGTGTTTACACCCTGAATCAAGGAGGGCTGTTACTCCTTGTTGGTTTAAACATAGGTGACAAGGGTACTCCCAACGGTAATTTCAGGTCTAGAGGAGGGAGTGACAATCGAACAACAATGAAAGGGGGGAACCTCTATTCTGACCTATCTATCTTTACATAATAGCATTTAAGTCTGTTCGCAATTTCATACAGGATGCAGCAGGGTACATAGAATCATTCACTTAGACATAGTATTTGTTATTTTCCATTTATTCATCTTTATATCAAATTATTTTTTCATTTTTTAGTGATTATATTGTCAAAATTGTGATACAATGACATAATAACATTTATACAACTATTTAAAATACAGGGCTTAGATATTGCTAAGCAGGAACCCCTAAACAATCTGTATACAATTACTGTCGCTCATACCATCATTCATACAAACTCAGACTTTCATATCTAATGTACTAACAATACTGATACAACATACACAGTGAAATAATAAAACAATACACAGTGAAACAATAGTGTCCTATATTAGACTCCTCAGAATATAGCTCAACCCGTGGTTTGAGTCTTCCTTTTTTTAATTTTTTGCAAGGATTGGTAGTCTTTTATAATCCTTTCCTTTCTTTCTTCAAGGTTTATTTCTATTTTGTGTGAGGGTCTACGGTGCGTACGGCCTACGTACGTTTCGGTGGTATCATTTCTTTAGTTCACCTTCTTCAGGGCCAACATGAAACTGGACAACAAACATATACATGCATTCTATTAAAACCAGAGGGTTCTCATAATCTGAAATAAGAACATATGTACCAACATTAGTTGCTGAACATCCAAATAAGCAGTTCATTTCTTAACTATTTAGCGATCATTCTGTGCTATAGACTATTGTATGATATAGTCAAGAGATAGTTGGATAGCATAGTGTGCTAGGCTATTAGTACCTTAATTCCCAAAGTTAGGATTAACCATATGGTGAAGAGAATATAGAGAAAGTCTTGAAAATGTTAAAAAGTTTATGTCCCATAAGGTTGGAAAGTTTATAGGCAGAGAGTAATGAATCTCTGTGCCTACATACTGAGCAGACGTTTCATGCGAGGTGCTCTTGTGTCTTCACATATAAAAAATTAACACAAGTGTGGTCTACCTTTAATATTGCTGTTCCTTTCAGAGAAATTTTAAAGGGATGGGTCGCGTATCTTCTGACTCTCTGTGCAGATGTTGTTTCCATAACAAGGATGCAAAACAAACCTAGTAAGAAACTCTTCTAATTGTAAGGCAGAGAATATGTAGTGCTGAGAGCAGCTGTGTTTTACCCAAGTTATTGTGGTCCACGGAGAGCATCTATATTTCGTATTTACATGGATTGATATATTGGGCAGGCACCAGGATGACTGGTGCTACTCTGATGACCTGAAAGGGAATGGGGCAAATTGTAACCAAGATGTGAGAAGGATATAAGCATGCTATAATTCAACTAGCTGTTAATCTCCACTATTATGAGAGTGGTGGGGATATGCCTCCATTATAATCGTGCTGTATCCCACTATGTGTGGCCTGCTAGGAAAGAAATTCTACTATGATTTACAGAGCATGTGCTAATTTAATAATTCCTTAGTTCTGACTCGTGGGTTGGGCGCAGAGAACGATGTGTATCTTGGTACAAATTAGAAGTGGCACTTTTAGGCAGCTCGAGGCGCACATTACATGACTGCTGAGATCTAAATGAGAGAATGTTATATACTGGCTGCTTTGCTAATCAGGTCGCTCTACGTTTTTAATGTGCTATAACCGGTCTGTTTTAGATGCATAATCACTACTTACATTGTCTATATTAAAAGGTTTAACTTTATGCAGTACGACAGCTGAACAGCAGATTAGATGAGGGCCCATGCATGTGACGAGGGGGTGCCTGTATTGAATCTGCTAGTTGGAGCTTGCGACACAAGGTGCTGATGCTCTTTGTCACGTTAAGAAAAAACGTGAATACATCTTTCCAACATATTATTTTAAATACTGTGTGTTAAAGGCGGTAGGGAGACGGTGGCAGTCTCTCCCGGACCCGCTGCTGCATTTGTGAGTAATTTACAGAGTGTGTTCATCGCCAGTGGTTGGGCTGCGAGAAGCAACATAATATCAAATAACAGCGGACAGATTTTAATAGTCGCTTGTTTTTAAATTGTGACAGATTAACGTGTCTTTTAAAATACCGCATTCTCTCCCATTTCACTGGTACACCTGGGCTCAATATTGCAGCCTGCCCGCCCCGGTCCGACTCGGCAAGCAGTGCCGTTGTGCGGAGGGCGGACAGGCAAGAGCCAGGCTGCACTTCCGGTTTCGCCGGAGCTGAGGTTAGCGCTCTAGTGGCTACCTCACTCCGGGCTATTTAGGCCGCCCTGACTCTCGGGTGCACGCGGTAGGGAGACGGTGGCAGTCTCTCCCGGACCCGCTGCTGCATTTGTGAGTAATTTACAGAGTGTGTTCATCGCCAGTGGTTGGGCTGCGAGAAGCAACATAATATCAAATAACAGCGGACAGATTTTAATAGTCGCTTGTTTTTAAATTGTGACAGATTAACGTGTCTTTTAAAATACCGCATTCTCTCCCATTTCACTGGTACACCTGGGCTCAATATTGCAGCCTGCCCGCCCCGGTCCGACTCGGCAAGCAGTGCCGTTGTGCGGAGGGCGGACAGGCAAGAGCCAGGCTGCACTTCCGGTTTCGCCGGAGCTGAGGTTAGCGCTCTAGTGGCTACCTCACTCCGGGCTATTTAGGCCGCCCTGACTCTCGGGTGCACGCGGTAGGGAGACGGTGGCAGTCTCTCCCGGACCCGCTGCTGCATTTGTGAGTAATTTACAGAGTGTGTTCATCGCCAGTGGTTGGGCTGCGAGAAGCAACATAATATCAAATAACAGCGGACAGATTTTAATAGTCGCTTGTTTTTAAATTGTGACAGATTAACGTGTCTTTTAAAATACCGCATTCTCTCCCATTTCACTGGTACACCTGGGCTCAATATTGCAGCCTGCCCGCCCCGGTCCGACTCGGCAAGCAGTGCCGTTGTGCGGAGGGCGGACAGGCAAGAGCCAGGCTGCACTTCCGGTTTCGCCGGAGCTGAGGTTAGCGCTCTAGTGGCTACCTCACTCCGGGCTATTTAGGCCGCCCTGACTCTCGGGTGCACGCGGTAGGGAGACGGTGGCAGTCTCTCCCGGACCCGCTGCTGCATTTGTGAGTAATTTACAGAGTGTGTTCATCGCCAGTGGTTGGGCTGCGAGAAGCAACATAATATCAAATAACAGCGGACAGATTTTAATAGTCGCTTGTTTTTAAATTGTGACAGATTAACGTGTCTTTTAAAATACCGCATTCTCTCCCATTTCACTGGTACACCTGGGCTCAATATTGCAGCCTGCCCGCCCCGGTCCGACTCGGCAAGCAGTGCCGTTGTGCGGAGGGCGGACAGGCAAGAGCCAGGCTGCACTTCCGGTTTCGCCGGAGCTGAGGTTAGCGCTCTAGTGGCTACCTCACTCCGGGCTATTTAGCCACGCCCTTCCTACAAGCGCGCAGCGGTTGCGCGCAGGGGGCGCCTTCGAGCGCGCCTAAGAAGCGCCGAAGAAAAGCCCGTCTGCGCCCGTCCGCGACAGGACGGGGCGAGGGGCGATGGACCCTGGTCCCTCTACACAAGCCTGTACTGGTAAGGGCTATCAACCTCTCTCTTACTCCGCTCTTACACTACGTAGCCTCAGACCACCTACATGTTGCAGTACAGTCATACCTTGGCACCGTATTGAGGATGCCTATTCCTGTCCTCAGTGTTTGCGCCTCTCTAACGTCATTGCGCCCCCTCCCGATTCTTACACTTCTACTAAGGGTTTGAAGAGCTTTCTGTTAAATGTACGCTCCCTACCCAAACATCAACATCAGGTCTGGGACGCAATACATTCCATTCAACCAGACATATGTTTCCTTGTGGAAACCTGGTTAAAACCCCATACAATTACAGCCATTGCAATGGGGATTCCCTCTGGCTATAAGATTAAACATCTAGACAGGGACATTAAAACGGGAGGTGGATTGGCAATTATATATAGGGACCATATTCAACTTACTATTATTGAACAACACTCAAACTCGCAGCTAGAAATACTGCTTTTTAAAATTCACCTTACTAATCTTTTCACCTGGAAGGGTGCCTTGGTCTATCGCCCCCCAGGAGTAAACCTTAATTTTGCACTTACTCTCCAAGAAATACTAGCCCCGCACATAAAATCTAAAGAAGACTTTTTGCTTCTAGGTGATTTTAATATACATGCAGACAAGCCTATGTTGACCGAATCCATGACTCTAATCACAGATTTATCGAACCTGGGCTTAGAACTGAAAAATCAGGGACCTACTCATGTAGGAGGACATATGCTTGATTTAATTTTTTTAAATTCTCCCAAAATACTCTGCTCACCGGCTAAAAGTATATCTTGGACAGATCACTCTTTGTTGGAATTTACACTAATAACCCCTGTAAGACCCACAAAGAATGTTTCTTCCCCCCCCTCCTGGAGACGCCAATGGCATAAAGTTAATATTAATACTGCCCAAGAAGCATGGACAGACCCCAATTTTCTGGAATCCGACACAGCAGACATAGCTTTAGCCAAGCTGAATGAGTCTATCATAAAAGCCATCAACACTATAGCTCCTCTAAAAAGACATAAACAACACCCAGTGTCAAAACAAGAAAAATGGTATACGAAGGAATTGAGAGCAGAGAAACAAAAATGCAGACGAGCTGAGAAAGCTTGGCGGAAAACAAAATCCGAAGACAGCCGGAAAATTTTTCTAAATGCTCAAGCAGAGTACTACAAAAATATAAAGTTGGCTAGAAAACAACAACTAACACAACAAATAGCAGAAGCAGGCAACAGCTCTAGGGAACTTTTTCATATTCTGCAAAACTTCATAAAGCCCACGGCATGTGAAAGTTCTGACGACTTCTCACAGGATTTGTGTGACAAAATCTCTCTATTTTTTTGAAGACAAAATCAACATCATCTATGAGAGAATAGTAGTAGCTAATGACACCAGCAAAAATAACATCAAAACTTGTTCAATTACAACCCCCTCTATACATAATGAACCTTCTCTGACGTCTTTCCCCTCTATTGATCACACAGAGCTCCTCACTCTCTGCAACCACATAAAAACAGGATCCCCTAATGACCTGGTTCCAGCTAAAATGGTTGGTCCTCTGATCCCTTTATTAGGCCCCCACATACTTGAAGTGGTCAATATCTCCCTCAGGACAGGCCAGGTCCCGGCAGACTGGAAAAAGGCAGTGGTGAACCCGATAAGGAAAAAGGCATCATCTCCCTGGACAGACCTTTCCAACCTACGTCCTATCTCTCTCCTACCTTACCTGGGCAAGATCACGGAGAAGCACGTGAACACCTATCTCTCTCAACATCTTGAAGCGACGGAAGGCCTGGACTATTCTCAATCCGGGTTCAGGCCGAACCACAGCACAGAATCAGCACTTCAAACAGTGACCAACAACATCAAAATGGCACTGGATGATGGTTGCTCTATGATTCGGGTGCTGCTGGATCTCTCCGCCGCTTTTGATACGGTGTCTCACAAGGTGCTTCTCCATCGCCTAAGGGAGGTAGGAATAGAAGGAGAGGCTTTGGCGTGGTTGGAGAGTTTTCTGTCCGGGCGTTCCCAAGAGATTAGGCTGGGCTCCCACAAATCCACCCACAGGGAGCTCAATAAGGGAGTGCCACAGGGCTCTTGTCTGAGCCCCACACTCTTCAATATATATGTGGCCCCCCTAGCCAACCTAGCAAGATCTTTCGGGTTCACCCCCGTGTCGTATGCTGACGACACCCAACTCCTTTTTCCTTTTAAAAATCGTACACCTGCAATAAAAAAATCTTTTGCAGATGGCATGAGAGCCATTGCAGACTGGATGTCATCAAACTGTCTGCAATGTAACGTCGGGAAAACCGAAGTTATGTTGTTCGGTCAAGCAACGGCACTTTGGTCATCAGATTGGTGGACCCAAGAACTAGGTCCTGTCCCCACCCCTAATAGCAAGGTCAAAAACTTAGGAGTACTATTTGACCAACAACTCACTTTTAAGGATCACATCAATCAAGTAGCTGGCACCTGCTTCCGGGCTATCGGGATGTTAAGGCGTGTCTTCCCCTATTTACCGGACCACTACAGAAAGACACTGGTGCAGGCTCTTGTTATCAGTAGGGTAGACTACTGCAATGGTTTGCTCCTTGGAGCCAACGAGGAGCAAATCAAGAAACTGCAGGTTATTCAAAATACTGCAGCAAGGATTGTCATGAATGCTCCACCAAGGACACCTTCCTGCCCCCTACTGACTCATCTACACTGGCTTCCTGTGAAGAAGCGAGTTCAGTTCAAGACCTTATGTACTATACATAAGAGCCTAATAGGGATGGGCCCCAAATATTTCACTGACATCTTTCAGCCCTATATCCCAGGACGCTCTCTGCATTCCAGCAATCAGCAATTGCTGATGGTACCCAGAGTTAAGAAAGCCAGGCAGGGTGGCCGTGCATTGGCTCATACCGGACCCACACTCTGGAACACACTGCCGCCGGAACTAAGGTCCATTACCAACCATATGAACTTTAGAAGAAATTTAAAAACTTACCTGTTTCCTACCAACTAATGGTCATATTACATCGGGCTACACTTCTTATTCTCACTCACATCTGCAGTTTTAGCGCGGAGATACCCCTTCGGGAGTCTAGTCTGGCGCTTTATAAGCATATAAAATAAAAAGGTTAATTACTACCAAAGCAGTGTCTCTTTCTTTCATGCACACCTACCATGCAACTAACTAACTCGTTTGTTACAGCGCTATGTGTTAAAAAAAATTATGTTGCTGTGGCTAAGTCACCTTCTAACCTACCAACCCTGAGATGTAATATTTGGGGGCTGTGCAGGGTAAACATAAGCTAGTAATGGTATGAGTAGAGCGAGCGGCTAAGATTACAAAAACGGAAAGTCTACTCACTTTCCAAGGCAGGTTGAGCATGCGAGCCTCTAATCAAATGTGTAGGGATGTGTCGCTTACCGTTAACTGCGAAATTACTCGTCTCAGGGGGGGGCGCCTCTGGCCAATGTCTCTGCCACAGACAAATGGCAAACGGTCGTATTCTGCTTTTATAGCTTTAAATTACTTAAGTGATCACAGCCGGGTCGGGACTCGAAGCTCATAGAGCTGGGTCCTGAGTGAGGGCATATAGGACGGTCCGAGGAGCATAGCTCACGTCCATGGGTTCTTCTTCGTTTTTATCCTTTTTCTTCCGGCAGAATCGGGCTATGTGGCCCCACTCGCCACACTCGAAACACTGTGGGCTGGACATACCCAAATGGTCAGGCCTCGCGAGTTGTGGTCTGAAAGGCTCGATGATGGGTTTGATGGGCCTTCTCTCGGTTTTAGATGCTGGGGATCGCCTTTGCATTTTCTCTGCTCTCTGGTCGAAGTACGATTTTGTGCTCGGGTAAAGGAGGTAGCCATTTCGACAGCGTACTCCAAAGTCAGACCAGCATGCTGACGAAGTCACCTTTGGGTTCCATAGGGCAGCGCTTCCAGGTACTGTTCCAGGTAAATCTTGTTCATTACCTCCTCTATACTCGTCTCTAGTGGCTTAAACCACCTGTCAGCGGCATCCTTTATTTTATAGAATCAAGTCTTTGGGGTGTCTCTGGGCCGTCCCCGCTCTTCTCGGAATTTGAGGTGATGGGTCTCATCGCCCACCTCATACTGAAGTGCCATCCCTTAACTACCTGGTATGCAGCTTGCGCTTTGACAGTGAGCAAAGGAGCCAAGTAGAAGGGCCAGCGATCTGTGGCCCTCCCACTGGCCCTTGCAGCCGTTTCGAAATTCAAGAAAAACGACACGGGTCCTTTCCGGAAACATATTTCTGTAAAGGGACCACAGTTCCTGGAGGAGCAGGGCTTCTCCCTTGTCCAAGACCCACGATAAGATGATTCTGTCCCTCTGCTAGTTTTGCCACATTGTCTGCCTGTGTCTGAATGGCCTCCGAAAACACAACCCGGTCTCCCTCTGCTTGGCTTGTGCTCTTCTCTATGGCCCATTCAAAGTTGGCTAGTCCTTCCTTTAGCTGGTAAACAAGGTTCTCCATCATATATCGAGATCGACCGAGTTAAGGTCAGATGTCTGTTGTACTGTGTTGCTGCTTTTGTAGGCTTATGGAAAGTTGTTTTAAAAATCTCTACTGTTGCTAAACTTTTAAACTCTGTTTCAATTGGGGACACTTACTTGTGTTTTGCACTCCAGGCCGGCCTACAGTTTTATATCACTCCCGTCCCGTACAGCCGCAGCTGACGTGCCGATTGAGCGGTGGGCGTGGCTGTTGCTCCCTGATTCTCGTGATCGGCATTTCTGGGTTCTTTTTTCTTTATAAACCCATGTCGTGGCGAGCACGCAGCGGATGTGCGCAGCGGGCACGCCTCTGACACGCCTAAGGCAAGCCCGTCTTCGCCCGTCCGCGCCAGGACGACGCCAGGCTTGCTGCCAGTTTTGCTAAAGACATAGTCCGGTACTCTGGGGTTGGCCTCCTTGGGATTAGGAAGGGAATTAGTCTGTGTTGTTGCCAACCCTGCAGCCACTATGAGGGCCCTTTTTGTTGCATATCCTGTGGCTATAACTGCTGCCCACTGGTTGCACCCCATCAGCCCCATACTGACCACAGATCTGCGATTAAACTTCTGAGCCTAAATTGCTGCACATTAGTTAAACATCACTTGGATGTCTATGGCCTACTTCACACTGATTCCCCGGATGTCCTTTTTTTGACCGAGACGTGGTTAACTGAGGACACAGTGGTTGAACCTGGCCTGGCTGTCCCCCAGGGATATAGTATCTTGACATAAACAGAGGCTCTAGGGGGGTGGTATAGCGGTAATATTTAAGTCAGGCTACATGTGTTCCCTGGTAAAGGAGCCTGTGGAGAGGTTTGAATATGGACTCTTTCGGATCTCGTTTCACGCTAATTATACTATGACCGGGCTGTTAATCTACTGCTCGCCAGGACCCTCTAAGGAGTTTAGAACCGCTCTCTTCGAAGTTTCAAGTCCTCTAGCGATGAGAGCTTCTAATTTCAGTATCATTGGCGACCTGAATTTACATCTGGATAATCCTCATGATGTAGAAATTACCAACTTTTTGGCTGATCTGGCAGCTTGCCAGCTGTCCCAACAGGTCCAGGGGTTGAAGCACTCTGCTGGCCACTTATTAGACCCGGTCTTTCTAACCTATCCTCCCTCACAGTCCATGCCCCATCCCCAGTATGCTGGTCTGACCATTTTCTAGTGTCTATGACACTAGCTGATGTCGAGCCGGCTAAGAGGGTTCCCGAAAAACTCTCCTTTAGGCATCCATGGCATAAATTTGATATTACCAAATGTAATGAGCTCCTTTCTGCTGCCACGCCTAAGATGCTGTCTGACCCTGTGCTGGCTGATAGAACTTTTTCAAACTGGATTGTTCATACTCTGGACTCCCTGGTTCCTGCCAGGTGGTCTAAGTGTCGTGGCACTAAGGCTAATGCATGGTACAATGGCAGGTTGGCATCCCTGCGGAGAGGTTGTAAAAAGTTGGAACGTGCCTGGAGAAGAGACTACGATCCGTTGCTAAAGAGATTCTACCAGTTAGCAATTAAGAAATATCATAATGCGATCCAATCTGAGCAGGCAGCCTACTACTCAGATGTGATCAGAAACAGTAGCAACCCTTTTAAAAGCATCTTCTCCATAGTAAAGGATCTTAAAACCTCGACAGGTACTCTTACATCCTCTGTAATATCAGATATTCAATGTGAGACCCTTGCTTCCTTTTTTGTGAAGAAGGTAGACACAATATATGGCTCCTTCCCTCAACAAGTGGCTCAGAAGGGTTTTAGGTCTGGATCCTCTTGTAATCATACGTTGGGTGCCTTTCCACCTATCTCTCAAGAGGCTTTAGTTATGCTCTGCCATAAGATTAAATCTGGCTCTCCTGCTGACCCCCTTAAGCATGATCAATTTTTGAAATCATTGCCTGTGTTTCTACCATTTTTGAGCCATTTGATCAATCAGTCCCTGCTTGCATCAACGGTCCCTAATGCTTGGAAGCAAGCGAGGGTGATCTCGCTATTAAAAAAGCCTAAGCTTGACACCACTAAACAAGAGAACTTCAGTCCCATCTCTCTCCTACCTTGGGTCTCCAACATTTTGGAATCCTACATTAATTCCATACTTGCTGGTTATCTGGAGGAGAACAACCTATTGGACCCCTCCCAGAATGGTTTTCGGCCGGGTCTCAGTACAGAATCAGCTATTCTGGCTGTGACCGAGCATTTGAGGGGGGCTCTAGATGAGGGTCGTACATCGGTACTGATTTTGTTAGATCTCAGTGCCGCATTCGACACTGTCTCCCACCAGATCCTGCTACAGAGGTTGAAGGAGGTGGGGGATCAGGGACTCTGCTCTTGAGTGGTTTGCTTCCTTTCTTGCTGATAGGACCTTTCAGGTTGCAGTGCCCCCTTTCGCATCTAAGATCCATACCATCAAATATGGGGTACCGCAGGGCGCAGCTTTGAGCCCTACGCTGTTTAACATGTATGTGCAACCTCTAGTAGCAGTAGAAAAAAGCAGAGGGCTCACAGCAGTGTCCTATGCGGACGACACACAGTTGGTGGTCGCTCTCTCAGATGACTCCGGTCAGGGCGCATGCAAGTTGCGGAGGGATTTAGAGATCAAATCTGAGTGGATGACTGCCAAATGTCTTCAGTTAAATGCTAACAAGTCCGAGGTCCTGCTGGTTGGGAAAAACACTGAGGTGTGGAGTGAGCATTGGTGGCCTGCCAAGTTGGGCGGTGCACCCGCCCCCAAACAGTCGGTAAATCTGGGGGTGTGGGTGGATTCCGCCCTTAGCTTTCAGACACAAACAAAGAAAGTAGCTGGATCATTATTTTTTGGTATCCTACGGGGGCTTAAACCAGTGCTGGGGTTTTTTGACCCGGCAATGAGGCAAGTGATTATCCAGGCATCTATTTTGTCTAGAATAGATTATGCCAACTCACTCTATTTGGGAGTTAACAAAGCAGAAGTTACAAGATTGCAAAGGGTTCAGAACACTGCTGCTAGAGCTTTGCTAGGGTTGCCCAGGTCATGCCCCACTTCCAGTGCTATTCGTCGGCTACATTGGCTGCCTGTAGCTAAACGCATTGAGTTTAAAACTCTCTGCTTGTCTTTTAAAATCTTAAATCTGTCCTCCCCAGATATCCTAGCCAATCTGCTCACACCCTACATACCTTCCCGCCTACTTCGATTCACGGGCCAACATTTGGCAGTTGTTCCTCGGGTGAGGAGGGTTCGTGCTGGTGGTCGCTCCTTTGGGGTATTGGCAGCCAGACTTTGGAATGCGCTCCCTATTGCTATTCGTAGTATGGATAACTACCTGGCCTTTCGTAAGGCAATCAAAACATACCTCTTTACTTCCTCGTAAATTGTTGTTTGTTGTCTATTGTTTTTGCTGTTTTATGTTCAGCTCTGGGACGCCCTTTTGCTAGGGCAGCTCTGCGCTATATAAAACCGCATAGCATAAAAAACGCATAGCATATCGATAGTGTTATGCCCGCATTCTCCACCTCTTTGTGATTTGAAGGCTTTGTGTCCGTGCTTCCGTTCGCACAATGAGGTAAAGCCCCGTAAGGATAGGTGCTAGGTAGGGTATTTTATTATGGTTACACAAGAAAATAATTAAGGTCCAAGGTAACACAGTTCCTCCTCATTGGGCTTCTCCCATCTTCACCAAGAGCACCGTCTGAATGGGAGTGAAGTTTGCTGTCGTCTTGCTTCTGCCGCCGTCCCAAGACTCGCAACCGAAAGGGGAAACCAAACAGAAATATTGCTGGATCAGTTCAACAGAAGGGGAATGCCTCCTGGCAGTAGGAAAATGGAGTGAGGGGAGAATCACCTAAAACCCCGCACCGAGTGAGTCCTAGAGTCCTAGCGTTTCCTCCCTAAAAGGGATTCCATCCCCTGCCCGTGCCCTGAAAACCCCTTGAGTTTCGCCCGTACCTTGTGGAGACACCCTCCTCCGTGAGAGTGGCAGGGCGAGGAGCAGTCTCGTTGGCCTCCTGGCTTGATGGTCGTCTCGGGGGCCGTGTCTTTGG
Source organism: Lissotriton helveticus (assembly GCF_964261635.1). Lineage (NCBI taxonomy): Eukaryota > Metazoa > Chordata > Amphibia > Caudata > Salamandridae > Lissotriton > Lissotriton helveticus. Next base: position 1,350,204,834 of record NC_136068.1, on the reverse strand, counting down.
TCAGCTCTCTCTCCGGCTCGTCTGTTTCCCTTGACTTGCCCATTTCTGGGTCTTCTCTGGCATTGGAACTCTCTTCCGCCTCAGTCAGGCGTGCTTTTCCTCTAGTGGCGCCGTGTGTCTCATCCCTATAGAACAGCTGTGGGATACGTCATCAGCCCACCCCTTGGAGATCGTCAGGAAGGATTCTCTTAAAGGGCTCCAGGCCAGCCTGTGGACGGGACGAGAGTATGCCAGTAAAAGCCTCAGTGGGGAAATATGGGGGCTCCGTCCGGGATTCGTCATTGGGATCCTGACACGCTGAGAGCGCCAAGATGCCTGCCAGATGAAAGTTATGCTCAACAAATGATTAATAATAATAATACCAAGAATGCACAAGATCAGATTGCTGAATATTTACATTAAATTCCTTTTAATAAGCTTACAGACTTGGAAAGAGAAGTATAAGCTCTCCTGTTGTATGAGTGGAAGTAAAGAAATCTGTTTCTCAATTACCAGCTTAAAAGGTCATTGATCCTGACTCACTACCTTCATACAAACTTTTTCTCAGAGTCTTATACCTCTCCTCCTAAAGCTTTTAATTCACTTGATGATAGAGCTTCCATGCCATATACCTAGAGGGAAACCGATATATCTGTATTTTTATAGAAAGGGGAGGATCTTGGAGCTTGGAATTCCTACAGACCTATTTTTCTTAATAATACCAACGCTATGATCTACATAAAATGTTGCCTACACACTTGGTGACTCTTAGCACTGCTCTTGTTCATTCTATGCAGCATAGATTTGTTTCAGTGAGAAATGCAATCTCACATACCTATCTCACCATACCAGTATTTGATCATAAAATGGAGCTGGGGAGACCGCCAGCATACATCATGCTGGATGCCATATAGGCATTCTATAGGGTATTCTGGCCATTCCTTTGGTATACCATGAACAGGTTAGGTAATGTCTTTCTTTATAGAGTGCAGACCCTATAGCAAGTGCTATAAGTGCAGATCTCTTGTATGAGGAACATTTTAGAGACCCTTCAAAATACAAGGGGAACAATTCAGGGATGTCCTTTGTCTTCCCAGTTACTTGTTTTGCACCTCAATCCTTTTTTACAAGAAAGTAAAGGCTCTTCATTTATTGTACCTCTTAAAACTCATAAATTACAGAACAAGCAGCTGACAGACTGTGTTAACCTTATACAAATGGTTAAACGTATTTTAAATTCTAATAACTTCCTGAATTGTCCCGTGAATTTCCAGAGAAGAGATGTCATTAAAATGATGTATAAGCCACTCCTGGAAGGCAGGAACATAGTTTTAATTTATCAGCTTGTAAATAGTACAGAAATAAAATTGGGTTCTTATCTCAGTTAGGAATATCCAAGAAAGCAAAGCTAGGACTAGGAGCCATAAGATTGTGAATATTTCTCAAGTAAGGTTCAGGATAAGATTCTCCACGATATGTGCTACATTCCTACAAGGCTGTATACTTGAGGACGCGGGTAGACCTCTCGGTGCTTTAGTTGTGCTAGTTTAGTAGGGGATACAACCCACATATTTGTGAGAGAGATGAATAGTTTATCAGGGATTGAAATCCATGCCAAGCCTAAATTAGTACTGCTGGGCAACTCATCAGAAATCCTTTAGGACTAGGAGTATCATGAACTGTATCTTTTGTAGTGGTAACAGCAAGACTATGCATCGCTAGGTCGTGGCTTGAAATGCCTCAAAATGTCTCATTTGAGGGTGATAGAGGCCAGAGAAAATTGTGGGCAGTGTGGGGTGCTGGTATCCAATAGCTTTGCGCCGTTATCCCTGAACACCTGGTTCGGATGTATGAATGTACTTGACATGTGTTAATTAAGGATGTATGTTGTAGATAATTACTTTTTAAGATACTATGCTGCTATATGTTTCCTTTGATTATATTTTGTACAATATTTTTCCTACAAAAAACAGAGATGTGCCGCAAAAGAGCCATAACAGCAGACGGAACTTGACAAAAAGTTATCTCCAGTCCTGGGAGAAAGCATGCTGCTTAGATAAACAGAACGTAATATGCGTTGGGCTCTGAGTGAAACCCCAGGGGTGGGCGATTAATATAACTCTTCTGTTCTGTAAATTGCTATTCCTTCAAGCGCATATCACTTTTCAATTGAATTTTAAAACCTGTAATCAGCTGCTGGGTACTTGACAGAAGTTTAGGATTGTAGATAAAATATATCCCTTTCAAGCAATTTGCATTTATTTTCACTGTTTGCAGATTAGTCATAGATGTTTCAGAAATACGCTCGAGAACTGCAGATGTCCCAATGCAGTTATGCTCTCCGTACTTAAGGCGTGTCGCAGCATTGTCTTGTTACATGTTATGATGTCCCTGTTCAGTTTCATTGTGCAAACTGCAATGCAGTTGGCTGGATCTTGCGTTCAAAGCAGATGTGTTTGCCAGAAATTAAATTATATCTAATTAATGCGTAGAAAAAGTATATTGTACTTTCTTTGAGTAGTGGGTGTAGGGGGCTGACTATAAATCAGTACTTAAAACGAGGTGAATGATGATTTTAAAGTTAAACATGAAGTATATAATTAGATTAATTGGAACAGTTACAAAATTAGCGCATTGCCGTATGTGTTTGCTTCCATTCTATTATTGCATATGGAATATTCATACAAATGATAAGCTCTACGCATGGGAAGCTGTTGCGAATCATCAATTGAGCATTTTTGGTATCTTTCTGTGTGTCATAACCTAACGCAGGTGTTAATACCCAGACACACAATAGCCGGTGGAAGGCCACCTATCAAGGCAAACACATTTGCTTTCCTGCTATCTGAATATTTCCAGAAGTATTGCATATTTGCTTGTCAATTAACCTACTGATCTACTGTGATCTCTTGATACTGCTTCTCGTTCTATGATCTGCGCCCTTACCATGATGCCCCAACATGGTGCATGTATTCAGACATGAAACCTGAGATACAGGACAAAGTCATTACATTCACATGATATAGGAAGCAGTCTCTTAGATCTCCCAACAGATGAACTGTGCCTGCAGTAAAAGCCACAGTCATGGCTAATTCACTTATCTACATCCAGAGTCCATGGTTATCCCTGGGGTGTATGTAGATGGAGGGAAGCATTATTTTTCAGTCCCTTTATTTACTGCAAAAATAGTTTTAGTGTCAAAATCAGTCAACTTCAGAGGACTTTTCATATGAGTCAAATTCATATGATCTACTTTTTGTGTTCATCTCTATATGTTTTCACTGTGAAGTACAAGCACATTAATTGCACATGAACTAAAGAAAGAACCCCTGAGTCAGTGTTTGTCATTTCAACAGTTCATTTGAGGGCAGAAGAGGAGTATTCAACCCTCCCCAGGTCACAGATCGTTATAACTTCCAGACAGTGGCGGCTCGCAGAGGGAGTGCTGCGGGGCGGTGGTTGGGGGGAGGGGCAGGGTGGGGGGGTAGTGGAGTCGGACATACGACGGGCACGAATAAGGTAAGTAAATAAATACATCTATTTACCTTGCGCTCAATGCATTGCCAACTCGGCGATACAGCGAGCGCAAGGTAAACAGTTTTATTAATTTACTTACTTTACTCCTGCCCGTCATATGTCCGACTCCACTACCCCCCACCCTAACACTCCCCCGCCTCACCACACCGCAGCACTCCCTCTGCGAGCGGCCAGTGCTTCCAGATACTGCCTCCCGACTAGGTGTTGCGGTGGGGTGGCAGGTCAGCGTCTTCTCAGGGCATTGTTTCACTAGAGAAGAAGCTAATTGTAAAAGCCTGCTCAGGCCACTTGAAAAGCTGCAGGTTAGAGGCAGAATCATAAAGCCAAAGCCAGTAGGCTGTAGGCTCTGGGTTTTCAACACACTGTTCAAATTAAGGATTCCAAGCACAAAACTTCTCTCTGTTCGATACCGGTAATATTCATTACTCTGAGTCATAGAACTCCCTGTCACAGTCTTTACACACATGAGCACAGATATCCTAATCTGAAGCTCCCTTGACTCATCCCACCCTCCAGGCCACTGCCACATCCTGTGGCACATAACCGTCCAACATTCTGTACCACCTAGCACAAGAAGCTGTTAAAATCTAGATTGCGACTTAAACACTATCGGCGCCATCTTGTCCCTTTCAGGCTCATATGTGCGCGTAAGCAGCAGCCATTTTGATTGCCATGGCCTCTCTGCCCACTGCCGATAGCCAGCGCGTATTTCTCTCTCTCTCTCAACCTCGCAAACATCCCCCGCGCATTGACAGCCCCCGCTCGGGCCATAAACCACCTCTTTCATCGCGACTCTGCCTCGAATCCACATCCCGTACCCGGCCAACACCTCCCTCCGTCCCTTTGATGCACACATCCTTTGATGGACCCCCATCCTCTGTGCTCGATTGTCCAGCCCGATCCCAGGCCGTCACCTAGCCCTGCGGATGCAGTTTATTGCCCATACAGTAGGCAGCTGCCCCTCTTCAATGGATCTAAGACTAATCGAAACCCCCTCCCACCCCATGAGATCCGATCAGCCGCACACATTCCGGGAATCGACGGAATATCCAGCTGCGCTACAGTCATCACCTGCTGAGACCGGGGTGGGGACTTCTACTGTCAATGTGTGTGGGAACGGGCATGAAGCGGGGATTTCAGGGATGACTTCCGTACTTCAAAGCATTTACAGGAATGTGTTTCATGCAATAAAGTCGTAAACTTGTGTATAAGAGGCCAGGCCTCAGAGATGCGGTTAGAGCACCTCGAGAAGATACCCTGTTGTCTGATTTGACGTGTTCTGCTCCGTCGGAATAAACCTCTGTTTCCTGCCTTCCAGTCTCAGCGCCTGCCTCTTTGTTTGATAATTTCGAGTGGTATGAGAGGCGATTAACGCCGGGCAATACTTGGGTATTTATCGATTGAAATCTGCCTCACCTTTTCCAATTGGTGACCCAAACGTGGGGCCCATCAGCGACACGTGGATCCAGTGGGAGAGGTCCTGACGACAGAGTGAACGACTGCAACGATCGGGAAGTGCACCTGCCCGATAGACCCTCGTCTGGCAGCCGATCATCCGAACTTCACCGGTTCCGAACAGACCTCTCTCGAGTGATCTACGGTCCTGACTGGGAACCATCAGGACTGCCGCAGCGATTACGGAGAATAGAGGACGATCGGGCGCTGGAAGCGGAAGACGAGAAACTGTCCTTGCGGTCCGGGTAAGGTCGTGTAAACACGACAAATTGCGAAAAGATTATCTGACTGTCTGAAAATACTAGTATTGCTCTCTGAATTGTTTTTGAGATATTCTCTGCCTGCAAACGGGGAAGAATAGAGATATTCTCTCTTCCTTTGCAGATAGTGAAGGATAGGTAACGCGGACTTTTGTCCCCCGCTGTAATCTGTCGTGCCTATTTTTCTCCCCACTGACTGATTGATTGTTCGGACATTGGTTGTTCGAAGCTGAATTGTTCTTGAGACATTCTCTGCCTGCAAACGGGGAAGAATAGAGATATTCTCTCTTCCTTTGCAGATAGTGAAGGGTAGGTAACGCGGACTTTTGTCCCCCGCTGTAATCTGTCATGCCTATTTTTCTCCCCACTGACTGATTGATTGTTCGAACATTGGTTGTTCGAAGCTGGTTCTTTTTGAGGTATTCTCTGTTTGCAAATAACGTAGAATAGAAATATTCTGTCTAGTCCTTGCAAGTAGTGATAAGATAGGTAGTGCGGACCTTTGTCCCCCTCTGTAATCTGTCATGCCTATCTTCTCCCCACTGAATAGTAGTTGGTTCAACCCGGACCGCCTATTAGAGATGAACCATCCAGCTCCACTGGAAGGCACCCCTAATAAGGACATGTTCACTAAATACGGACTAGTCGCCATAGCTTATAGTAAACTATGGCATAAATATACGAGGAAGGATCAGGAAAGTCAGTGGCCACTGATAGGATCCTTTGACGATAATAAAATAAACGTACTGGAAATAGCCCTTCGTAACAATAAGGCAACGCCCACTATGCTCGACAGCCTCGGCATGTGGCGCAAAGAAGCAGAACAACGGAAAAAGAGAAACAAAGTCAGATTAGAGAAAGAACTACGAAAAGCAGCTCACCTAGCTGCTAGAAAGTTGGAGGATGAGATAAAGGAGAGGGAGAAAGCCAAACAGAAGCAAGAGTCCGAAACATCAGGCCAGTGTCCCGTCAGAACACCCTCTATGCTCTACCCTGAGTTACCCTCGAAACAACGAGCGAACGATGATTTATTGCTAGGTCCCCCAATCATCTACATGCCTCCCCCATTCGCCCCTTCCCAAACCTTAGTACAACACCCGCAGCCCCCAAGTACGGGTGAGAATAGTGCCAAGACCTCGGTCCTCACGGCCTCCGCGCCGGACGAACCCCTTGTACTCAACACAGCACAAGCAGTAGCGCTAGATGACCCTGAGACTAGAAGGAAAGATTCCACTAGAATGAACCGATTGAGCAAAGATGAACGAGTAGGAATCGATAAGATAGTGAAGACACTGGTGGAACGAAAAGAGAGCGAGGAATATGTAACAGATATGTACAATTCGTATGCCAATAGCCACAGACGACACTTTGTTGTGCGATTTTGTTATCACACCCTCAATGCCTATGAGGATCGGTACCAAGATAAAGGTCCCGAGAGGTTAACGACCCTCTATAGGAAAGTTGACATTGGGGATGAAGGCGAGTGTGATGTGACGAATCTCTTCACTCGTACGCTTGAAGTCTTCCGCCACCTCACTGAACAGAGACCAGAAACTAGCGCTGCGACTCCTGTAGCGGCCGAACCCCAAACCGAAAAAGCTAATACTATGATGCCTATAAAGGAGGCTGCTCCCTACTGGGTTCCCTCAAGAGGACAGGGAACACATGACGACATTAACCACCAAGATGCAAGAGGGAGAGTTGTTTACAACTGGGTCTACCAACCATGGGATCGGCAAGACATTTTGACGTTCCGAAAATCCTTGCCTGATTTACGAAAGAACCCCACCGCCTTTTATACTGAATTAGGCACAGCCTTGGGTTCGACGATTATGACCCTAGCGGACATCGATTTGTTTTTCGGGCTATGTCTGCCAGCTGTTGTGTGGAAGCAAATCCGGAAAGTCGACCACCTTGAGCTGTTCGGACATACCTGGTCGCAACTCGATGGCATAGATAGGCAACGAGAGCCTGGGCAGAAACCTTTAAAATCCATTCTAGACCTCCCAGACAAGATCGTCCAAAAATGGAAAACCCTGATCCCAGAAAAGAAAGTGGATTGGTCGATAGTAACGGCCTGCCGCCAGAAACCCCAGGAAGACGTATCAGAATACTTCTCCCGGTTTGAAACAGTGTTCTCCGATTACAGCGGCCAGGACATGACCACTGCAACCGGACAGCATCTGTTTGTCCAGAATTACGTCAAAGGTCTGACACAGGAGGTCTCACAGAAACTACAGACTAGCGAGAGTAGTTGGGCAGCCTCCAAACCCGCGGCTATCCTTCAGATGGCCCAGTACTATGAGCATCAAAAGAATTAGAATGATAGGGTGACTGAGAAAAAGAAAAAGGACTTGAAGGAAAGGGTGATGATTGCTCAGTTGCAAGGGGTGACCAGTGGAAGAGAACAGTACAAAGGAAGCTACCAATCGAATGCTCCTAGAAATCCACCTCCTAGAGACCGTACACCCGCACCCTACACCCCACGAACAGACATCGACGAGAACCAGTGTGCGTTCTGCAAAGGATTTGGTCATTGGAAATCCCAGTGTCCGGTTCGGCTAGAAGCAATCAAAAATAGGGACACGAGAGACGTAGCAAGCGAGCCAAGAAATAGAGGACAGGGACGAGGGAACACAAACGACACCAACAACGACAGATCAGGCAGACCGAATACGTTTGACCGTCGGCGACAGAACCAGTACCAACAGTCTGACTACGACAATGCCCGCGACTTCGCATAGGACCGCCAAGGGCAAGGGAGGGATCCAGTCGAGCTCCATGTTGACCAGCAAGGTCCTTATGTCACCGCTAAGGTCCTGGGTACGAAGTCTCCATTTTTGGTAGACACTGGCGCAACACACAGCGCGTTATCTAAATGACTGATTCCGAGGGCACCCTTGTCTGGCTCACATGTAACATCGATAGGTTATGATGGAACGCCCTCCACTAACCCCTTGTCCGCAAAGATCTCCTTTGACTTGGAAAATAACACCACTGACACCACGTTCTTACTTTCATCCAACACCCCTGATGCTATTATGGGACTTGACTTATTGAAGCATTTCCGAGCTACTATTAGGTGTTCGCAAGATGGGGTTCGAGTCATTCTGTACGACAACCCGACTATGCTCAGATCCTGTCCCACTTCACGCATGTTTTCCATCACTGACGCTGATTTGTCCCTACTCGACACTCTACCTCTGTACCTATGGGCAAAGACTGACTCGGACGTAGGACGCATGATGATAGACCCGGTACACATAACTGTTCGACAGGACGCAGTGCTCCCGAAACTTCCACAATATCGGATATCGCCCGAGGGCGAGAAGGCATTGGTAGAGATCATCCAGTCCCTGATAGATGCAGGAGTGGTAGAGGAAGTAGTTAGCAATGTTTGCAACAACCCTATCCTACCTATTGTAAAGAAGCAGGGTGAGGGAGATGAAAAGGCGTACCGCTTCATCATCGACCTACGAGAGGTCAACAAAGTAGTTGTACCCCAGTACCCCGTAGTCTCAGACATCACCACCATTCTGACTCTGATTCCTTCCACTGCTACCACCTTCACGGTAATCGACCTCAAGAACGCCTTCTTCTCCATCCCTATCCACCCAGACAGCCGCTACCTTTTCGGCTTCACCTTAAAATCACGCTCATATAGATTTTGTAGAGCACCCCAAGGCTACACTGAAAGCCCTAGCATCTACAGCCAGGCCCTCAAGAGACAGCTTGACGCAGTCCAGTTACCGGACGGAGTGGTGTTGATACAGTACGTCGATGGTATCCTTTTGGCGGCCGACACCACTTCACTTGCAGTCACTGCCACCATCCAACTCCTGCACTTCCTCGTGGAGAATGGCCACAAGGTCTCCAAAAAGAAGTTGCAATTTTGCCATTCCCAGGTCACTTACCTAGGCCATCTCTTGTCCAAAGACGGGAGGAAGCTTACGCCCGACCGAATTCAGACCATCCTGGACACCCCTGTCCCTAAGACACAGAAGCAAGTCCGCTCCCAAGTAGGCCTCCCCTCCTTCTGTCGACAGTGGTTACCAAATTTCAGCCTCATTGTGAAGCCACTACTTTCCCTGCTGGCTAAAGATGTCCCCTTCCCGCTCCCTTGGACCCCCAAGTGCCAATCCTCCTTCAAAGAACTACGAGACGCCCTTTGTTCCGCACCAGTCTTAGGAACCCCCGATTACACAAAGCCCTTCTCCCTCTACACTCAGGAAAGGGAGGGGTGCGCTTTGTCTGTCCTGACTAAGTCCATTGGCCCCAAGCAACGCCCATGTGCCTACTTCTCTGCCACTCTTGACCCCGTAGCCAGAGCTTTGCCTGCCTGCCTTCGAGCTGTAGCTACCGCTGCTATCTCTATCCGACATAGTGAGGGGATCGTACTCTCGAATTCCCTTACGGTGTTAGTGCCCCATGCGGTTGACACCCTCCTAAACCAGACTAAGACGCAACACCTGACTAGTGCACGACTGACTGGGTACGAACTGACTCTGCTTGCACCCCATATCACTCTGAAAAGATGCACCACACTGAATCCAGCCACCTTGTTGCCCCTCCCTGAGAACGACCCCAATGTGCCCCCGATACATGACTGTGTGACCCTCACGGACAAACAGACCAGGAGCAGAGTTGATCTCCGAGACACTGCTTTTCCAGATCCTGACGGAGAGCTATGGGTAGATGGCTCTTGTATCAAACTCCCTGATGGCACTACCTCAGCCGCTTATGCAGTTACCACAGCCCGAACTATAGTTGAGACGGCCCGCATCACACAACGATCTGCACAGGTAGCGGAACTGATCGCCCTCACACGAGCATGTATCCTAGCAGCCGGGACCATAGCGAATATTTACACAGACAGCCAGTATGCCTTCAGGGTGGTTCATCATTTTGGGCTCTTGTGGAAGGAGAGGGGATTCCTGACCTCGCACGGCACACCCATCCTACATGGAGATCTAGTCTCCGCTCTGACTGAAGCAGTCCTCCTCCCCAAACAACTTGCTGTAATTAAATGCCATATTTTAAGAGAACAGCGGTCCAAAGCAATTTAGAAAAATGTAAACCGATAATAAACAGACCATAATAGGCTGTTACAGATTTATCCAAGTCCAGCCGGACAGGGAGTTTTAATTAATGAATAAACAATGAATTAGTTACATCTCAGTACATGAGCAGCGTTTCAGTGTATTGGGGCACAGTCCTGTGCCGTACTCAGAACAAAAGAAACACAGTGGAGAGATAGAGAGTAGTTTTGTGAGCAAGAAAGAAATTGAGAAATTTCCAGGCAAAAAAGAAGTGAGCTAGCGGAACACTTTTTAGATCAGTGTTACAAGTGTTTCCCAAAATAGTACATACAGAAAGTAATACACATTGGTTTCACTGTATGGCTATTTAAAAAGGTCGACGTTTCGATCCCACGCTCTGAAATACATTGGGATCATCATCAGGACATTACATGTTTAGTTTGCCTGCATGAAACAAAAATACGCCTCGAAGTGTTACGAGGGAACTGTGCGGAGGTATGGTTCCGCTGCGAGTGGTCAGAGCACGCTCAATGGAAAGAATTACCATCTGGTGCCGACGTCGTTCAGTATGTTGGGCGGAGGATTGCACAGAGAGTAGGTGGGATTCGATATTCCCGGTTAGGAATTGGCGGTCCTTAGGGTTAATTGGATCCGCGGTTGGAGGATCAATGTCCGGTGATGCTGTGCAAGCAGTCCTCTGCAGCGACTGGGTTGTTGATGAGCGTAATTAAATGCCAGGCACACAAAAAGGTTACGGACATCATTGGGCAGGGGAATGCACTGGCCGACATCACTGCCCGGACGACAGCTGGGAATAGGGCAATGACACGCATGTATGTGACCAGGTCACAAACAGAAAAATGGAAGGACGCTAGGGAAACTATTAGGGACATCCAGATGGCGAGCTCATCCCACGAACTAACTGAATGGGCACGGGTGGGACTGAAAGACGATGAAGGCTGCTGGCGGACAAAAGACACGAACAAATGGTTGCTACCCAATTCATACTTGATCCCCATACTGACCATGGCACACTCCCCTGCACACATAGGATCTGCCTCTATGGCCGAACTTGTCTCCAAAGTTTGGCACAATGACAGGATTACAGACTCAGCCAAACGCCTAGTTCAACAATGTCTGATATGCCTGCAACACAACCCTGGGAAAGGAACTGTCGTACCACGGGGAGGGTTTGGGGTCCCCAACCATCCATTCGAAGTCCTGCAGATGGACTACATCCAGCTAGAGAGATGCCAAGGCCTAAAGTATGTGCTTGTTGTCGTGTGCGCATTTAGCAAGTGGGTGGAAGCCTATCCAACTCGCGACAACACTGCCATTGCTACTGCGAAGGTCTTACTGAAGGAATTCTTCCCTCGCTACGGCCTTTGTCGAATTTTGTGGAGCGACAATGGCCCCCACTTCGTAGCCTAGGTTATCCAGCTCATCTTGAAGGGGTTGGGTGTAAAGCAAAAGTTCCACGCAGTCTTCCACCCCCAATCTGCTGGGCTGGTTGAGCGACATAATGCCACGCTGAAGCTCAAACTAGCAAAGATAGTGGCCACCACAGGACTGAAATGGCCAGACGTTCTCCCTTTGGCATTGCTGTCAATGCGTTCCACTCCCACCAAACACCACTTGACCCCTTACGAGGTCATTTTTGGCAGGCCTATGAGCATCTGGTCTGCACCAAAACCGACATCCTTTCATGACGTCCCGGACGTCCTTATGTCTGACTATCTGTACAATTTGACCAAGACACTGTCTATTATCCATCAACAGGTGCTGCAGGCCATCCCCGACACTTCCAGGGGCCTCGGGCAAGAGATCCAACCAGGTGATTTCGTCTTGATCCGGAATTTCCAGCGAGCAAAGAGTCTGGAACCTCGGTGGACGGGCCCCTGGCAAGTCTTGATCACCACCCGAACAGCACTTCGAGTGGAAGGGAAATGAAACTGGCTGCACGCACATCACTGCAAGAAAATCTCCTCAACGCTGACGACGACCGAAGACGTGGCTACCCAAGAAGAGCTCCTGAACAAAGACCGACCATCCTTGAGCTGTTACCCTGACACAGAGACACTTGAATTGGCAGAATGTCCCAATCCCACTGTGCCATCCAGAGAAGGGTATAACCTGCGACGAAAGGAGGGAGCTTCGGCTAAGCAGACCACTGACTAAGTTACAATTCTCAGACCGGTGGCCTAACACTACTAAGGCTGTCAGGAGAGAAGCCAAACGAAGTTTGTGGTTCTGCCCGCTACCGAGCCCCTTGAAAATGATGGAAGCGCCCGATACGAAGATGATGGAAGCGCCCGATACGAAGATGATGGAAGCAACCGGATATCCGAAGACCCACTACAGAAACCCAAAGACTGACAGGTTACACAGCTTAAAGACTATTGCACTCTTTATCACCCTTCTCTTTTGCCTCCTCCTCGTGACCACCCTCTGGATCGTGGAAGAAAGTACACCAGCTCGTGAGGTATTTCTAACCACTGCCCAGCCTACCACCATGAAAGAACACCATCTGATCTCTCTTTCACCTCAACTCCGAGAGAGACGGAAGGAGTTTTGGAACAACTCTTTCGTGCAGTTGCTACACCAGCACAACCTTGCCGCCAATGCCACATATTGCTGGATCTGTGGACTGTTGCCACATGCCACTGGACATTCCATCCCCTTCATCACTTCACCTTTCTCTGTCCATGGTTCCTGCCTTGCTTGGCTGATCCTCTTGCAAGAGAGTTACAGGGATAATGCCACCTCTGAAAAAACCATGTCGCACTTTTATCATGGAGTCTGGCTAAACAAAACAGGAAGAACTGCTGCTCCCTTCTGCCCGCTGACAACCAATGTCTCAGTTCACATGGACATTCCGGCCGAAGAACGAATCGAAATGCAGATGTTCAACAACCCAGCCAGACCCACCTTCTCTTACCTCCAAAAACGAGCAGCTGCCACCCTGACTGTAGCCCTGTCTGTCATCAACATCTCGGGCCTTGTATGCATCGAAGGTCTCGGCACGCAGTTGGTGGGCCACAGCACTTGCCGCATCACTAGAACTTTAGACTCAACTGATCCACCCTCTTTCGTCACCTCTCCGAACATGTACTTTGTCTGTGGTACAAAAGCCTACACTTGGCTCCCAAAGGGTTGGAGAGGTACCTGCTACATTGCCTTCGTCCTTCCTCCCACCTATGTGGCTCCAGCAAACCATCACCGACAAAAGCGAGCGAGAGACATTGAACAAGCCGACTCCACTGGAGCACAATTCCTGGATGCAATAAAGGGACTTGTTCCACTCTGGGGTTCGATGGCGAACAGCCGTGCCATCCGACATTTGACCCAGGCAGTCGAAACGACAATGAACATCACAGCTGGCATCCTCACAAACAATACAGCCGAGCTTCAGGCGGTCCGCCTGGTGGCCCTTCAGAACCGCCTTGTTTTGGATGTGGTTCTAGCGGATCGTGGAGGAGCATGCCGTATCATCGGGTCCAGCTGCTGCACCTTCATACCAGACAATTCGCCCTCAGTCTACAAGGCTATTGAACATCTCCATAGACTCTCCTCAGAAGCTCATCAGGAACAAGAAGAATGGTCACTTGGGAGTTGGTTTTGGAATACTGTAAAAGGCTGGGGGTGGAGGTTGTTCATGATCATCTTGATACCGATTATTGTGATATGTGGATTCTGCCTGGGTATTCAATGCTTGCCACCTCTGTGTTCACTTTGTGCCAACTGCATCTGCCCTAAGACTCTGGACTTTGAAACTGAACGCATTAAAGCATTGTATGATGTGGAGATCCGTAACATGATGGGGATAGACATAGACTGACAAGCTGGCTAGATATGTTGAAAAGGGAGGACTGTTAAAATCTAGATTGCGACTTAAACACTATCGGCGCCATCTTGTCCCTTTCAGGCTCATATGTGCGCGTAAGCAGCAGCCATTTTGATTGCCATGGCCTCTCTGCCCACTGCTGATAGCCAGCGCGTCTTTCTCTCTCTCTCTCGACCTTGCAAACATCCCCCGCGCATTGACAGCCCCCGCTCTCACACGCTCGATCCATAAACCACCTCTTTCAGCGCGACCCTGCCTCGAATCCACATCCCGTACCCGGCCAACACCTCCCTCCGTCCCTTTGATGCACACATCCTTTGATGGACCCCCATCCTCTGTGCTCGATTGTGCAGCCCGATCCCAGGCCGTCACCTAGCCCTGCGGATGCAGTTTATTGCCCATACAGTAGGCAGCTGCCCCTCTTCAATGGATCTAAGACTAATCGAAACCCCCTCCCACCCCATGAGATCCGATCAGCCGCACACATTCCGGGAATCGACAGAATTTCCAGATGCCCTACAGTCATCACCTGCTGAGACCGGGGTGGGGACTTCTACTGTCAATGTGTGTGGGAACGGGCATGAAGCGGGGATTTCAGGGATGACTTCCGTACTTCAAAGCATTTACAGGAATGTGTTTCATGCAATAAAGTCATAAACTTGTGTATAAGAGGCCAGGCCTCAGAGATGCTGTTAGAGCACCTCGAGAAGATACCCTGTTGTCTGATTTGACGTGTTCTGCTCCGTCGGAATAAACCTCTGTTTCCTGCCTTCCAGTCTCCAGCGCCTGCCTCTTTGTTTGATAATTTCGAGTGGTATGAGAGGCGATTAACGCCGGGCAATACTTGGGTATTTATCGATTGAAATCTGCCTCACCTTTTACAAAGCCAAAAGAGGGAGGGAGGGATGGGAATCAGGACTGTGACGGGGTGTACTACGACTCGGAGTAATGACTATTACCGGTAAGTAACTGGTCATTACCTCCTCGTCAGACCTCCCCGTCACATTCCTTAAACGCAGGAGCAGATACCCAGGGAGAATCTGCTTCAACAACGGAGCTGCATACAGACTTTATTTGATCAACAAGCAGCAAAGTAACACCCCTTGCACAGAACACAACACTGCATCCCCAAAACTGTCAGAGCCAGCCCCACCCACCACAAGGCAATAATGGGACATAAAGGTGTGGGAAGCACTCCAAGTGGCGGCCTTGCAGCTCTCCGCCTTAGACGCCTCTGAAAGCAAGCCCAGGAATCAGCCATCCCCTTAGTCGACCTCCCCTGAACAGACCCAGGCACCGGCACACCATGGGATTCACAAGCCACCAAGATAGCCCATTTCAGCCACCTACTGAGAGTAGCACCAGAAGGCTTTAGGCCCTGGCCTGCCAGGCCAAAAGTCACAAAAAGAGAATCCACTTTACGAAACGGAAGGCTACGAGTACACCCCAATAGCACACTTAACATACAAACAGTGCAGGCTCACTTCCTCTTCCGATTGTGGATCAGGACACAAAACCGGCAGCACCATCTCCTCCGAGCAGTGAAAAGAGGAAGGAACCTTAAGGACAAAAGAAGGGTCAGGCCGGAGAACCACCCGATCCGGAAAGCACTTCAAAAAGGGCAAAAAAGCATTGAGCCCAACTCTCCAACCCTTCTGGCTGAGGTAATAGTCACCAGGAAAACCACCTTGATCGTCAAAAACCTCAGATAAACCTCTTCCAGCGGCTCAAAAGGAGCAGACTGCAAATCCCTCAGTACCAACGGGAGATCTCAACCCGGGGACAATGATTTAACCACAAGTTTCTTGAGAAAACATCTTTTCAAAAGCCGGGACACCAAAGGCACCACCATCTCACAGGCATGGCCCGAAAGGCCCTCACAGCTGCCCACTGAGGCCTCAAAGAGGAAACAGCCAAGCCCAACTCAAAACCATCCTTCAGAAAGTCCAAGACATATACAGGATCCACTGTCAAGGCACACCTGCCCCTCTCCGCACACCAACCCTGAAAGGAGACACAATGCCGGGCATAAGATTTAAGGGTAGAAGGCCACCAGGACTGTTGAATAAAGAGAGCCCGCCAGGTGCAATCGGACCAGACAATCCAGAGACATTCCCAAGGCCGAGTCGGATACGACAGAGGACAGGTGTCCACCGGGATCGGCCAGCAAGGCTCCACTACCAACTGCAATAACAGAGGAAACCAAGGCCTCCGGCTCCAGACCCACGCCGCCAGAATCACTGACACCACGTCCAACTTGACCATCAGAAGAACCCTCTGAATTAATGCAATCAGCGCGTTCACCCTCCAAACCAACTCTGACTAGCTCCGAGAGCAAAACTTCTCCCTCAAAGATTCTCCAGGGTCACCAACCGGTCCACCACGGGTACCCCAAACTCCAGCATGAACATTCCAAACACCCTCCGATCCAAACCCATTTCCGACAGGGAGGGAAACAACCTGCTCAAATGATCTGCCTCTGAGTTCAACACCCCAGGCAGAGGTAACACCCTCAGTGACAACAAAGTTCATCTCTCTCCACCAACTAATCTGCTGAGCTAACAAGTTCAGGGACGCCACCTTCGCACTCCTCTGGTGGTTGACGTAGCATACCACTACAGTGTTGTCCATCTGCAACAGAACATCCTGCTGTAGGGCCCAAGGAAGAAAATGCACCAGTGCCAACGGTACAGCTTTTAACTCCCTCCAGTTGGTAGACATCCCAGCCTCCCTGATTGATCAAATCCCCTGAACCGAATCCTGGGCAATCACAGGACCCCAACTAGCTTGCTGGTATCCGTCGTCCGCACCAACCTCTCTTGGAGAACAAATGGAGAGCCTTTCATGTGATTCCCCACCTCCAACCACCAGGATAACTCCAGTGAAATTCCCAATCCCCCCGGAATCAACTGGTCACAATCCTGAGACCCCGGACACCAATGGCGCAGAACGTGTTTCACCAGAGAGTGAAAGTGTAACCAGGCCCAGGGAACAATCATTACAGTTGCTGCCATCCACCCAGTTCTTTCACAAGAGTCAACCCGTGAGGCTCGAAAAGGAACACCTTCCCGACCTGTGTCGAAGACCCCTCCAATGAACTGCAGTTCCTGAGTGGGGATCAAATGGGGATTCTCCAAGTTCAAAATCCACCGAACTTCCGCAAGAGACGCAGGAGACATCCTGGGTATGTGACTGAGCCTTAGGGAAAGAAAAGGAAAGAATCAACCAGTCCTCCAAGTACGGAAACACCTGGATCACCTGAGCATGTAACAAACCCACCAAGGGAGCCAATACCTTAGTAAAAACACTAGACGAATCAGAGAGACCAAAGGGCAATACCAGAAATTGGAAATGGTTACCACCCACACAAAACCTCAGAACCAGAGAAGTGAGGAAATCTCCAACCAACAGGAAAGTCACTATCTTGAAGGACCGGTGAGCAATGCACAAATTCACTGCTTTTAAATCCAGTACAGGATGGTAATCCCCATTGGACTTCTGGATTAGAAACAGAATATGGTAAACCCCCTTTTCTCATTATCCAACATGGACCCTCACAACAGCCCCTTTTGATAACAGGTCCTGAACCCCATCCAATAGCGCCCAACACTTGACCTGAGACCTGGAAACAGGGGTAGCATGGAACACCTCCCCTGGGGGCTCCACACATTCTATTCGATACCCCAGTCTGATAATACTTAGGGCCCGTTGATCCCTGACAAACTGATCCCAGACCGGCAAAAAGTTTCTGAGGCAACCCCCAACCGGTCCGTCCTCTTGAAACATTACATAGTCATGATTTAGACTGACTGGAAGCTCCTGAGTGCCCATGCTGATCCCGGGATTTTTGGAAGGAAGGGACACCCCGGCCACGCCCCCTACCACGAAAGGGTTGGGCGGCCATTTTAGACTGAAACGCCTGCCCAAATGTAAATGTGTGTGGGACTTGTAAAGCGCAAAGCTGCCCGTAAGCGTCCAGGCGCTGAAGACCGCTGGGGAACCCGTCCTGGCTTTCCCTGTGAGATGGTCCCTTCTGGGTATCTCCTTTTTTTTTTTTAAACTGTTTTTATCAATTTTTCGTGCACAACACAGACAATTACAATTCTCTCACCATATCGCCTTTAATCCGTTCCTCCCCGCCTTGTACGCACATGCCCTTTCAGCAAATCCTAAACAGACTATCCCACCTCCCCCTCTACCCCCACCCCCCCCTTGTCAGTGTGCCTCATATCCCTAAGTACAGTTTGATTGGTCCAACATTGCAGCAGCAGGTATCACTCCCCTTCAATCAGCGCCCACACAGAGTTCCAGGTATAATCCAGCCGTGCCAGTGTCCCGCAACACAACCCCATAACCCGGCATCTCCCTCAAATCGCCCTCCCCCCGTCTCCGGGCCCTTAGTTTAACTCCTTTCCTCCACCCCTGCGGCTTCCACCTCTCCCTGTCCCGCGTCACCTTCTCCATTCGCTGGCTCGCCAGTCTCCCCACCATCATCAGCCTCCATCAGCGACTGCAAATCTTGCACTAGTGCGCTCCATGCCCTGGCTGTCTCCAACGCTTTATCATTAGCTGTGCGCCTAGCCAATTGCAATCGGAGAGTGCTCTCAGATGAGGCCCATTGCAGAAAACACCTCCGCCACCTCAGGAAGTTAGGTCCCCCTCTAGATTTCCAGTGTAGAGTAAGTTCCCTTTTGGCCATTATGAACCCCAAATCACAAAATTTACTAGTGACCTTAGTGGCAGGAGTATGGGGAAACCAAAGTAGCAGGCATGCACCCGCGTCTGCATCAATCTGCCAACCCGTGACCGCGTTCAGGCAAGCGAACACATCCATCCAATACGTGCCAAGCCCTGTGCATGACCAGAACATATGTTCAAAGTCAGCGTCCCCCGCAGCGCAGCGCGGACATGGCGACTGCGCACCCCCAAAGATCCGGTGGATCCTGGCAGGTGTCCAATATGCCCTATGGAGCGTATAATATTGAACCAGTTGAAACCGGACATTGCGGGTGCCCTTCCAGGCCCTGCGTACTAGCTGGGGCCAAGTCGTCTCCGGTATCGGCCGACCAAGGTCAGCTTCCCAGCGCTCCCGCAGCGCGTCAAGGGGAGGGGGTTCAGCCAGCGCCAGCCTCCTGTACAGGCATGTGATGGCCTTATACGTGCCAGCCGCCATCATTACGTACTGGCAGCCCAGTGACGTGGGTGGCTCCACCAGCCCCATCCTCCAACGCCTCTGAATCCTGGCAACCAAGGCCGCGTGTAACAGGAAGTCACCCCTCGGGAGCCCGAAGGTCTCTCGCAGAGCATCGAACGGCAGCAATGCACCGTCCCGATATAAATCTCCCAGCATGTGGCCCCCAAGGTCCTCCCAGCCTTCAAAAGCCGACCAATCTCCGCCGTGCGGGATGGCAGTACACATCCCCAGTGGTATCTCCGGCGCATAAGGTGTTCGGCACCCCACCCGTCTGTGGCAGCGCAACCAGCACTTGCGAAGAGTACGCTCCTCGAGGGTCAGCTGCTCCAGCCGAAGTTCCTGTTGGAGCACAATAAAGGACAGAACATGGCGCTGCACAAACCGACCCTGCGGGCCGTCCGGTCCTCTGAATTCTCGCGCCACCGCCTGCGTGAGCCATTGAAGTTGAGCAGCCAAGTAATACCACTCAAAATCTGGCACGGCCATACCACCCTCGTCCCGGGACCTGAGCAAAGTATTCAGGGCTACCCGTCGCCTGCCAGTACCCCAAATAAAGCCGATCACCACGGATCTCAGAGTGCGGAAGAAAGAGGATGGGATCCACACCGGCAACGTGCGGAAAAAATAGAGTAGTCTCGGTAGGACCACCATTATTAACAAAGCTATCCGCCCCGCGACAGATAACGGGAGGACACGCCAAAACTTCATGCTACCTCTAACGCCTCTCATGGCCCTTCCCACATTCCCCTCGTACAGTAGCGAATGGGTGTGATATATATGAACTCCGAGATACTGCAGGCAATCCGGTTCCCAGCGTAGACCGTCCAGCACCGCCGGTTGAGCACAGCGGGCAGTTAAGGGGAAGAGGCAGGTCTTGGACCAATTAACCCGAAGTCCCGATAGGTCCCCGAATTCTCGAAGCAAGGCTCGTGCTCCCGTCACGGACGCATCTACATCCGCCAGGAACAACAAGATGTCGTTGGCATACAGGGAGATATAATGCATGTCGCCTCTGGATAATACTCCGGCAAAGGACCGACCCTGTCGTGCCCGAGCCGCCAACGGCTCAATTGCCAAAGCGAAAAGGAGTGGGGACAAGGAGCAACCCTGTCTGGTGCCCCGCCCGACCGTACATGCCGCCGATATTGAGCGTCCCGTTCGGACCCTAGCAGTGGCCGACTCATAGAGTAGCCTCGTCCAGCGGACAAAGCCCTCACCTAACCCGAACCGGAGGAGCACGCAGTACAAATAAGGCCATTCCACGCTGTCGAAGGCCTTTTCAATGTCCACCGATAGCGCCGCCGCCCCTGCAGGACCCCCCCCCGTCTACGTCCATAATTCTTATCAGACGTTGTATGCACGTCGAAGTGTTCCTAGTGGGGATAAAGCCCGACTGGTCCGGGTGAACCAACGAGCACATATGAGCCGATAGCCTCGTCGCTAATATCCTGCTCAACACCTTGTAGTCTACAGTGAGCATCGACAATGGTCGATACGCCGTTCTAGCCGTAGGGACGCCGCCCTTTTTCAACAGTGGGACGACAATCGCCTCTCGCGCCGACGTCGGTAGCCTACCCCGCTCCCAGGCCTCCCCATACATCTGGTGGAGGCGAGGCGCCAGCAAATCCACATACGCCGCATAAAACTCCACCCGGAGACCATTCCCCCCGGCGTCTTCTTCCTGGCCATATGTTTAATCGCCGCCCTAATCTCCCCCTGTGTAATAGCAGCCCCAAGCGAAGTTCCCTGCTCTGGTTCTAGCTGTGGCAGCTGGGCCTCCTCAAGGAAGGCACCCAGCTCCGCAGGGCAGGCCGCCATCCGACTCCGATAGAGTTCCGCATAATACTCCCGGAACTGAGTGTTAATCTCCAGCTGTGAATGGACCACGCCCCCGGCCGATGTAGCTAACGACAGGATCGGCGTGCCCCTGGCGTCAGGGGTCGCCAGCCAAGCCAGCAGTGTGCCGACCCGATCCCGTTCCGCATGCGCCCGGACCATGTATTCCCGGTAGTCATGACAACGGAGCCTCTCCACCTGGGCAGCCACCCGTTCCCGAGCCTCCAGCACATCGTCCTTACTGCTACCCGCTTCGTGACTGCTCCTCTCCGCTAGACGCAGTGCATTCTCCTCCCGCGCGATATCAGCTAACAGCGTCCGGCGAACCCCCGACGTGGACGAGAGGCACACGCCCCGCACCACCACCTTGAAGGCGTCCCACTCAATTGCACGAGTGGACGCTGTCCCCGAGTTCTCAAGGAAGTAACGCTCAATGCAGTTCTGCAAGTCAGCGCGAAAGATTGGGTCCTCCAGCGTCAACGGATTCAGCCGCCACGAAGGAACCGGTTGCCGCTGCCTGGTCCAGATGACCGTAAGCAAGCAAGGGTTATGGTCCGATATGGTCCGCGCCAGGTACTCGCAATCATGCGTAAGCTCCTGGGCCCCGCTCGAGCAGAGGAACGTATCAAGACGCACATGTAAATCATGCGGTACCGAATAGAATGAATAATCCCTATCGGTGGGATGGCACGTCCGCCACGCGTCCTGCAGTCCCCAGCGGTCCTGCCAATCCCTCCGGGCAGCGGCCACTCTACGCACCACCGACCTAGCCAGCGGTGGATGAGAACGGTCCAGCTCTACATCCGTCACCGAGTTAAAATCCCCACCCATGTACACCGTACCCACGAGCACATCCGACAGTCGGCTCGACAAGACGGAGAAGAACGCTGCCTGATCAAAGTTGGGGGCATACACACTACAGAACGCCACATCTCGGCCATCCAGCCTCCCCATCACTGCCACAAACCTCCCGTCCTGATCCACTCTAGTGATCAACGGTTGAAAGGGGACACCCGCTCTCACCCAAATGAGTACCCCCCTAGCATGTGCAGAGTAAGTAGTATAGAAGAGTTGCCCTCTCCAACGCCGCTGAAGCGCTTGACCCTCCGCCAAAGTTAAATGCGTCTCCTGCAAGAAAGCCACCTGAACCCCCCTCCGGACTAAAAATGCATGTACTTTGTACCTCTTCCTCATGGAGTGAAGCCCCCGCACATTCCAGGTAATACACTTCAGTTCCAATCTAGCCGCCATCAATAAGCACATATCGTAGTCCAGGCCCCCAGAGTCTCACCAGCACACTGACAATGCCCAAAAACTCAACAGCCCCATAACATCCCCAAACAACGCCCCACCCACCCACCCCCAGAACAGGCATCAAACAGTTGTCACCCATCCAAACCCCACCCCCGAGTACGGGGGAAACTCTGGTAATTACCAGAGACTCACGAAGTACGTGAGGTCGAGGAAGTGTCCACTCACCAGCCCGCCGGACAGCCAGAACCCATCCCACCAGATGTGCCGATCCCGGCTATGAACAATCCACCCCCACCCCACCCCCGGCAGCACCACCCCACAGCAACCAGGCCCAGGGCCCACCACTCCCCATATGATGCAGAGCACTTTTGCCCCTCCGAGCGCCCAAAGCACAGGGCCTCTGGAGCCCTCAGTGTGTGCACCCCACCGAGCCCGCAATCCTCTTACTGTCAGTTACTCAGTGGCTCGCAGTCACTCATCCAGTAGGCCATCCGCCGTTTGCGGCGTGACCCGAAGCCGCTCCCCCATGTCCTTGTCCGAGGCTTCATCTGATCCTCCTGGCTCCGCCTCATCCGAGCCCTGTCTCGAGCCCGAGTCTGCCACCTGAGTTTGAGGCACCACTCCAGAGATGTCTGACACCGCTCGCAGGGCATCTCTCCTCTCCTGTGCAGTTTGAGAAGCCGAAGGTGACCTCCTGCCCTGCTCTCTCCTCCGATTGTGCCTGCTCCTGCGCGGTCTCGGCCGGGCCTCAGCGCTCTCCGTCCAGGTACCCGAGCCATCCTTGCCCGCTCTGTATCGCTCCAACCACTGCCAGGCGTCGTCCGGGGAATCACAGAACGTCGCCACTCCGTCCACCAGCACCTTCAGGCGGGCTGGAAACAACAGAGAGTATTTGAACCCCTTCATCGCGGAGAGCCCTCTTGACAGCGATAAAGGAGTAACGGCTGCGTTGGACCTCCTGGGAGTAGTCTCGGAAGATCGACACAGAGGCGTTGTCCACCTTGTAGGGGCCAGCCAGCCTGGCCTGCCGCAATATAAGGTCCCGGTCCCTGAAGTGGAGCAGCCGGGCTATCACCGGCCTCGGGGGTCGGCCCGGAGCAAGGGGACAAGCCGGGACCCTGTGAGCCCTCTCCAAAGTGTAGAAGGGCGTCAAGCCCTCAGTGACCACCACGTCCCGCAGCCAGTTCTCCAGGTACGCAACCATATCGTCCCCCTCGATGTCTTCGGGCAAGCCCACCACGCGGATGTTGTTGCGTCTGTTGCGCCCTTCTGCGTCGGCCGCCCTCCGTTCCAACTGCTGCACCCTACGGGTTAGATCCTCCAGGGCAACGTTCAACGCCTTCTGAGCTGGTTCCAGCGTCTCTATCACCAATTCTGTGGCCTTGACCCGGTCCGCAAGCTTTCCATGGTCCGCCTTCAAAAGGCCAAGGCTCGTAGACACCTGGGCGATGTCCTGGCGTAGCGCCTCCCTCGTGTCTCCAATAGCCTGAAGGATCTGGTCCAGCTGCTGCTGCTGTAACCCCGCTGTCCGATCACCCGCTGTTTGCTGCTGATCCAGGGGGTCCGACGAGTCCTCCACCTGGTCCGGCTGCGCGGCGCCCGCTCCCTTACGTGGCTTCCCCATGGCGGCCAGCCGGTGATCACGGCGCCTCCAACCCCGCAAGACCACCGTAGCAGGGTCCGTAGCAAGGCCAAATGCAGTAGCCCACCAGAAGGCCTATCGGGCAACAAGATCCAGCACTGTGACGAGAGAGGAAAGAAGGGTGGGCAACCAGCCAACACAGCCAGGTCCCGGCCTCACTAACTCCAAAGCGGCGCCCTTCGCCCCCGGCCCCTGCCACCAACAACGGAGGCCTTCAGGTATCCTTCACCGCGCCCAAAGTGTCCCCGCTGGCAGTCCGCTGTACAAGGTCCGTGATGGGGGCAGAGCGAGCCCAGGCCCTCCTCGGCCCCAGTCAGCCGTCCCAAGGAGTCCGCAGGGACAGGGTCGCCGGCACCGCCGGCCGCCGAAGTACACCAGGGGGCTCCTCCAGGCGATCCCAGGGCCCCCCCAACTTTTGTGGCCACTAGTCCCTGCAATGCACTGCCATAGCCCAACAGTCCCGCCTCCAGATCAGTGCCCCCGGGCACTAGGCCGGCGGTGCTCCACCAACAGAGCCAAAGGATCAAGGCGCTAGGCGGCCGCCGCGCCGTCCTCCATCGTCGGGCACCTCCGCCCCCAGCAGCCGCACCAAACCTTCAGCTGCGCCGGTGTCCAGGCGTTCACACCGCCCGGTATCTCAGGTCCGGTCCGCAGGGCCCCAGGGCGTCGCCGTCCGCACTCAGGACTCAGGCGCCCGTCAGCGCCGCC
The DNA here is from genome assembly GCF_964261635.1 of Lissotriton helveticus. Lineage (NCBI taxonomy): Eukaryota > Metazoa > Chordata > Amphibia > Caudata > Salamandridae > Lissotriton > Lissotriton helveticus. The sequence continues at coordinate 1,350,180,086 of NC_136068.1, read as the reverse complement.
CGCCAGCCTCCCTCGGCAGAGACGCTCCGGCGGCCCTCATAAATCCAGGCCGGGGATCGGCCGTCACGCACAGGCCCAGGCAAGATGGCCGGCAGGCGCTCTCGCGGAGCCCACCAAAGTGCGCGATCCTCCACTGCTGCGGGACGCAGCGCAGTACCGCTCGGCGCTAGGGCAACCCGTGGCTCACAGCTGTCGAGCCCGGGTGTCGGCGCCGCCGGGGGGGTCTTGAAACAGGATAATCCCCGAGATCGGCCTGGAGCTCAGGGCTCAGGCATCCATGCTCGGCGGCTCCGTGGCCACGCCCCCTCCTTCTGGGTATCTCCAAGGTGAAACCAGACATCCCCGGCGTCTGTGGGGGGCAGTTGTAGAGATGAGGCAAGCTTAATGCCCAGAGTTGCCGAGTGTGATCCCTGGTTAGAGTAGGCACTGAGGCGAGAATTATCGAGTCCGCTGACCCTGGTCCACGACCCTGCCGCGTCGGGAATTGAACCCTGGTCCCGGGCCGTTCTCTGCTTACGGGTCTGCCGCCTCTAACCAGTGAGCCACACCACTCCTTTGCCACCACTCCAATGCCCTTTTATAGCCAGCAAACCTTCCCTTCTGCATGGGCGGACTGGAGCCAACAACTTTTTGTCCTCTGTTTTCTTTGTCAGAGCTTCTAATGATTCCCCTATTAGTTTGGAGCCGTGAAAGGAATTTTCATGAACGCATTCTTCTGCTCTGCCTCAGCATTCCAAGGCTTAAGCCACAACTGCCACCTAGCAGCCATCGATACACCCGCTGCCGCAGCTGAAGCGCTAAAGAAGTCAAATGACAAGTCAGACAAGAAACGCAATGTTGTTTCAACATTGTCAAGGCCTCAGAGGGATCCTCCTCCTGAAGCAGCTGCTCTGAAATACATTGACAGTCCTTCAGCAGAGACTGGACCAGATAGCTGATTGAACAGCCAGGTTGGAAGCTGCAGAGGGCCTCTTTAAAACCCCTTTAACCCTCTTATCCCCAGGATCTGAAGGAACTGCATCCTCGGAGACCACCAGTCTCTCCGATGAAAGTCCAGCCAACTGGGAATCAACCCTCACCACCGACGGGAATCCTCCGAAAACCCCTGCAAGGATACCTTTTAGCCAGAAACCAGGTTAATGCATGTTTAGCAACATCTTTCTATTCCCCCTCTAATACATTCCATACAGATTTATGAAGAGGAAATTTTTCAGGCTCCTGCTTTTGATCATTTGCAAAGAGTTCTTCAGACTCCTCAGCGAATGAGGGTTCAGGGAACCCCAAATTGTCCTGACCATGCTGGAGAATATTGTGACCGTCAGCCCCATAAATCACAGTCAGGATCAGGAGGAACAGAGCTATCCAATTTCAGCCTTTTAGCCCCCACATATTCGCCAGCCAGAAAGGCAGCAGAAACAGCGGCTTCAATCATCTTTTGAACATACACCAATGAAGCTACAGTGGAAGACCAAGCAACCACCTCCTTCTACAAGTGCTTACACTTCCTTCATCTCTTTATTCCATCCCCGATGAGGCATAAGTCAGAGGCAGCACATCCAAGATATAGCCAGACCACACTAACCAGTAATCCAGCTCTAGTCCCAACCACCCACATAGCCCCTCAACCAATTACAACTAAGCAGGAGAAACACCCCATCCTGTCTTTCAATCCAAGAGTACAACAAGATCCATAAAACCTAGACCACTCGCCTGCGATTTGCTTGTTGACAGAGCCAGGGAAGTCTCACAACGGAGCAGACACACCCGCCAACCGAGTAAGTCAGATTACCTGACCTTGAACCCGTCATGTAACCAGGCATTATATAGTGCCCACAGGGTGGGAGGGTGAAGGAACTCTGACGGTCAGGGCCTCTCCTCCCGAACAACCAACCCACAGCGGAGCCCGCGGCTCCCTCTTGTACACAGAGCCAAGCCCCTGTCTGACAAGCACCCAACCATGTGAAAGCTCGCATCTGCGTGTAAGCCAGTGACAATCTTGTACCTATAGTAGCCCCTGTAAGCCTTTCTAGCCGGGCCCCTGCCACCACTCAGTTCGGTTGGCGTTTGCTCTGGGAGTTTGGAGCAAATGCATCAATATGCCTAATTAGCCATAGTCAATGTCAGGAACATCATTTGGTCATAACTTCTGTTTTATAAAACTATTTCATCAATCCTTTTATCAGTGATATGGTCAGCCTGCTTTTGGGTACACATAGCCTCCTGTGTGAGGCCTATTGTTTCAGTATTTTTTAGACCCACCGTGGTAGCTGACACAACAGGCAGAACCAATGAATCCTGAAATTCTCATAACTAGAAATGTAACACACATGTAAGGTAGGACTTTTGTTTAGCTGGATCATCAATAGATTTCAAACTGCATCTAATGGGTCCATAAATAGAACAAATGGTAGTATGGTGACTGCTTTTAGATGTATTGTGCTAGTGGAATGAGGAGAGAGGCATTTTACTTTAAAAATGAGGTAATTGCTAAAATTCTACTGTGATCTTTGTTGCTGTCATATAATGTTATTGAAACTGGCGGGGATGACCTCTGTAATCTGAAATTGGCTATGTCAGATCTAACCATAAGAGAGTGATGATCAGACTTGTTTGACCACTGGGATCCAAAACAGCCTTTTTTTTATTTAGTCGAATTTAGGTGTGTTTTCTCATGCCTTTGATGAGACTTTCATACAGGTTACAGTTTCAAAAAGCTTGTGCAAAGCTTATTTCGTACGAATGTGAAAACTGTTGGTCAACACCGGTGGTGTAAACCCTTTAACATGTTTATGTGCCTGCCAATTCTATGTCATTTTTGGATGTTCCAATTTGGCCTACTAAATGACTTATAACCCCTTTTTGATGCTTTGTTTTGTAATATTAGGTCACCTTTTAAAGACTCTAAAGTGCCTTATTGTGAGAAGTTGGCCTGATGTGCAGTGCTCACTATTCTAGTGATCACTATATATCAGTCCAAACAACCCTTATTGATGATTGGTTGTAAGTCAACCTTATAGACCAGCTATCCTAGTAGCATGGATACGAGCAGTCTAAGGCTAAGACTCTAGAGGGCGTGTTAAGCCAGCTGTTTTACCATCACATTACCCCTTGAACACCCAGTGAAAGGACACCACACAAGTGTTATGAAAATAAACAATGTATTTATTAGAATCACAACAACCCTGTACTCTTTATGAGGACAGGGTGCTAAGCACACAACAAAACTCTTATGAAAATACTTAAGTTAGCACGTTATACACAAATGCCTGAGGGGCACGAAAAACCATATACTCTAAAAGTGGAATGCGAATTACTAGCAGGTAAGTAACGATTCTCAGAGGCTTTGGGATCGCTAGGACTGGACTACTGAACCTTTAGATTACTAGCAGGAGGCCTAGGGAACTCGGGTGCAGAGTGTGCACTCTCACGCGGGATGCGGGACAAAGTCTATGGAAGCTAGAATCCACAAAGTTAGTGTTCACGGGCGAACCCGACCTGGTAGGGAGAAAACGACAGTGGATCCTGACCCTTGGATAGTGAGGCTATGCTGGGGCACCGAAATGCCGAAGTTACCTAGCCCAGGGGCTGCAGCTGCATAGGTCTGAAAAGACGTCGGGAATCCTCGTGCCGGACCAGGAGCCTGGAAGAAGGAAGTTGCTGGCAGGCGACCAGTGAAGAAAAGTTCGATGGATCCAAGCCTGGATCAAGGAAGAAGAAAACCTGAAAGCAGAGGGGACCAAGTTCTTGAATCACTAGCCAGTGATTAAGTGGGCACCAGGATGGCACCGGGCGAAGTCACCGCAGTCAGGTGAGTGGGCGCTGCTGGGCTCTGCAGTCTCTCGGACCAGGAGGCGTTGTCGGCGACCAGGATGGAGGTGCGAGCTGTCCCACGAAGGTTCTTGCTGTCGACGTCGCTGGACCCAAGATTGGGCAACAAGTCTTGGCAATTGCAAGGCCCACGCGGTGGACCTAAAATGGCGTCTTAGCCGGACCAGGAGGGTCCAGGGTACTTCTCCGATGGAGGGAAGCAAGGGCCAGTCTGGAGCAACCAGACCAGCAGCAGTGTTGTCGTCGGGCGTCGTTCGGAAGGCCACAAGCCAGCGGGCTAGTAGCCAAACAACGCGGTGAGCAGCAAAAAGCAGAAGGGCCCCACGCCGATCGTGGAGATGCTGGGGGGCTGCTCTTCGGTGCTGGAGCTGCTCAGGGCGGGGGCTTCTCGGACCCCAAAGCACTCACCAGGAAATTACTCGGTGGGCTTGCTGTGCAGAAGTCGTGCAGTCTTGGCGATGGCCGGTCCCTCAAGGTCTCGTCGCACCCACGGTTCTCAGCTATGCTGTAGAGGTGGGTAGAGGTCAGAGGTGCCAGGGAAGCCGGGTCTCGTCGAGCTGGGCAGTCGGATTCCGGAGGAAGGACGTGCAGCAGACCGCAGTGTTCTTGGATGGTGCCTGCGGATGCAGGGTGACTACTCCTTAGCCACAAGGGAGAATCTTGAGGAAGAAATCGTGAAGTCCTTTCGTGGAAAGTGGTATCTTGATTCCAAAGATGATCTGATTTGGAAGGGGGCCAGTCCCTACCTTTATCTGGGAAAAGGGGGCTGGCACGCGACTAAGTCCTGCCCTAAGGGTGGGACCAGGAGGGGGGTGGTTACACCCACTTCCTTGGCGGGCTTTCCCCAGGCCAGGCGCTGGAGTGCCCCTGGAACTGGTTTCAGCCGGCCTATGCACAGTGAGCACCGGGGTGCCACTTGCAGTCACCTTCCTCTGTAGCCCTGCCTACCTGGAATACACAAAACCCTGTCTGGGACGGTGCTGGCACCGCCCCTGGCAGGAAACCCTTTGTCCTTGCCTCCTGCTCTGGGAGGACTCCCAGCAGCAGGAGGGCAGACTTGTGTCTCGGTGGCAGCATCCATTTTGTGGAGCTGAGGCTATGTCTGACTTTAACCGGGGTTAGGGGTTACATACATGTCGTGTCCCTCTAGAAGGGTGGAATGCTAACCCCGTCGCCAGAATTGGCGAGGGGTTAGTATTCCAATTCGTATGACACCTTACTCGACATGTTTTGATAAAGCGATACCAGAGTTGGCATATAACCGCGAGGGTTATAATGCACTTAAGAGTATATGGTATGCGATATCATGGAAACGGCTAAGGGATGGATCCCGAAAGCCGCAGACAGGCTCAGCTCATGCCAGAGCACCATCTCACACGATTCCAAGCACTCTGCCTTCAGGATTGTTAAGGCCTGCCATAGGAGTGACTGATAGGAGATCTGTGTGTCCATTTTAGGGTTAGATATAGGTATACTATATCTAAAGCAAAGGGTGAGTACACCACCTTGCCCCAGCTGTCGTGCAGCCAGTTGTGTCAGTTTAGTTAGTCAGCCCAGGGGTGGCATAATACATGCTTCAGCCCCTGGGAGACTTCTGGGTACACCTCAGCCCTGGGTAAAGGGACTTGGAGAGGGCCCAGTGCCAAATCAGTACCTGAGTACAATTTGGATAGAGAGAACAGCTAGGCTGTGGGTCTGATTAGCAGGCCCACAGCCAGGGAAAGTCGTAAACCAGTGCAGCAAAAAGCAAAAATCTGGGTGATCATAGGATTGCAGACCCTACTCTCCTACATGACCCCCCCCCCAAACTTTGGGACAATAAACTAACCTTGACCAGGTGAGTCTTCTTGCTCTAAGTGGAAATACCTGGAGAGCCCATCAGCATTGCTGTGATCAGTACCAGGTCTATGCTCCACTGTAAAATCCATCCCCTGTAGGGAAATGGACCACCTAAGCAGTTTGGGGTTTTCACCCTTCATCTGATTCAGCCACAAGAGGGGCTTATGGTCTGTCTGAATGGTGAAGTGAGTGCCAAACAAGTAGGCCCTCAGCTTCTTCAGGGCCCAGACCACAGCAAAGGCCTCCCTCTCAATAGCTGACCAATTTTTCTCTCTGGGTGTCAACCTCCTACTAATGAAAGCAATAGGCTGATCATTACCATCAAAATTCAGTTGAGACAGAACAGCCCCCACACCCAACTCAGAAGCATCTGTTTGGACAATGAATGGCTTGGAGTAATCTGGACTCTTTAGGATAGGTGCTGTGCACATGGCCTGCTTTAGGTCATTGAATGCTTTCTGACAGCTTGCTGTCCACTGAACTTTCTTTGGCATCTTTTTGCTTGTCAGGTCATTAAGAGGGGTCACTATGGACCCATAATTTCTGACAAACTTCCTATAGTACCCAGTCAGGCCCAAGAAAGCTCGAACCTGAGTCTGGGTGATTGGAGGAGTCCAGTCCTTGATGGCCTGTATCTTACTCTCCAGTGGCTGAACCTGGCCTCCACCTACAAGGTGGCCCAGGTATACAACCTGTGTCTTCCCTATCTGGCACTTTGTGGCCTTGATAGTGAGGCCTGCCTTTTGCAGGGCCTCTAACACTTTCCTCAGGTGGACCAGGTGATCCTCCCAGGTGGAGCTAAAGACAGCAATATCGTCTAGATATGCTGCACAGAAGTCATCCAGCCCAGTGAGGACTTGATTCACCAACCTTTGGAAGGTGGCAGGTGCATTTTTCAGTCCAAAGGGCATTACCACAAATTGATAATGCCCTCCAGGGGTAGAAAATGCTGTCTTGGGTTTGGCCTCCTCAGCTAACCTGATTTGCCAATACCCAGCTGTCAAATCAAATGTACTTAAGAAGTTGGCAGAAGCCAATTTATCTATAAGTTCATCTGCTCTTGGTATTGGGTGGGCATCAGTCTTAGTGACTGCATTGAGGCCTCTGTAGTCTACGCAAAACCTCATCTCTTTCTTACCACCCTGGGTGTGAGGCTTTGGCACTAGAACTACTGGGCTAGCCCAAGGGCTATCTGAGGGCTCAATGACTCCCAGCTCCAACATTTTCTGCACTTCAGTTTTGATGCAGTCTCTAACATGATCAGGCTGTCTGTAGATTTTACTCTTGACAGGCAGACTGTCCCCAGTGTCAACATCATGGGTACACCAATCAGTTTGGCTGGGTGTTAGAGAGAACATATGTCTGAAGGATTGCAGGACTTGCCTGCAATCCTGTTGCTGATGTTCAGTGAGGCTGCCACAAAAGACAACACCATCAACTGATCCATCATCAGGATTCTGAGTGAGCAGGTCTGTGAGAGGGTCACTCTCTTCCTCCTGTCCCTCATCTGTGGCCATGAGCAAGCTCATGTCCTTCCTGTCAACATATGCTTTGAGCCTGTTAACATGGAGCACTCTGAGAGGGCTCCTGGGAGTTCCAAGGTCCACCAAGTAGGTAACCTCTCCCTTTTGCTCAATGATGGTGTGGGGCCCAGACCATTTGTCTTTCAGAGCTGCTGGGGCCACTGGCTCCAGCACCCACACCTTCTGTCCTGGCTGGTACACAGTCAGAACAGCCTTTTGGTCATGCCAAGCTTTTTGAAGTTCTTGGCTGGCCTCAAGGTTTTTAGTTGCCTTTTCCATATACTCAGCCATCCTGGAGCGGAGACCAAGTACATAGTCCACTATGTTGGTTGCAGGCTTTTTGAGAGGTCTCTCCCATCCTTCCTTCACCAAACACAGGGGTCCTCTTACAGGATGCCCATACAGAAGCTCAAAAGGGCTGTAGCCAACCCCCTTCTGTGGGACCTCTCTGTAAGCAAACAAGAGGCAGGGGATCAGGACATCCCATCTTCTCCTAAGAGTTTCAGGTAGCCCATGAATCATCCCTTTGAGGGTCCTGTTGAATCTCTCAACAAGCCCATTGCATTGTGGGTGGTAGGGTGTGGTGAACTTGTAGTTCACACCACACTCCTTCCACATTGCAGTCAGATATCCTGACATGAAGTTTGTACCTTTGTCAGAAACAACCTCCTTAGGGAAGCCCACTCTGGAGAACACTCCAACTAGGGCCCTTGCCACTACAGGTGCTGTAGTGGTCCTAAGTGGAATAGCTTCAGGATACCTGGTGGCATGATCCACTACCACCAGTATAAACTTGTGCCCTGATGCTGTCTGGGGTTCCATTGGACCAACAATGTCAATCCCCACTCTTTCAAAGGGAACCCCCACCACAGGTAGTGGTATGAGGGGGGCCTTTGTTGTGCCACCTGACTTACCACTGGCTTGGCAAGTGACACAGGAGCGACAAAACTCCTTGGTATTCTCATTCATATGGGGCCAGTGAAAGTGTGAGACAAGCCTGTCCCAAGTCTTTGTCTGACCTAAATGACCTGCAAGGGGAATCTCATGGGCCAAGGTGAGAAGGAAACCTCTCAGAGACAAGGGGATGACCAGCCTCCTGGTTGCACCAGGCTTGGGGTCTCTTGACTCAGAGTACAGGAGTCCATCTTCCCAGTATACCCTGTGGGCACCTGTGGCATTCCCTGCAGCCTCAGCAGCAGCCTGCTGTCTGAGGGGTTCAAGGGAAGGGCAGCTCAACTGTTCCTTCCCCAGGTCTGCTCTGGAGGGTCCCCCTGAGCCCAGAAACTCAACTTGATCAAGTTCAAGCTCTTTAGGCTCAGTTTTCCCTCAGCTCTTCCAGATCAGCCTCCTCAGAGACTTGATCCTCAACCTGGGGCAAGGGGGAAGGCAAAGCCTTACCCTTACTGCTCTTCTTCTTTGAAGGTGTCTGGTCCATCATTTCAGGATCCAGCACCTGTTCAGTGGGGCATTTTCTGGCCTGTGACCTAGTCACAGCAAGCACATGTGCTGGCAAGCCTAACATTTCCATGTGAGTCCTCTGCTCCACTTCTGACCATTGTGATGACTCCAAATCATTGCCCAACAAACAATCAACTGGGAGGTCTGAACTGACTACAACTTTCTTTTGTCCCTTCACTCCACCCCAGGAGAAAGCCACAATTGCCACACTATGACTAGTAGTGACATTGCTGGCATTGGTCACCAGGAAATCAGTACCTGGCATGATCTGTCCAGGGTCCACAAAGTTAGGTGTCACCATGGTGACACTGGCACAAGTGTCCCTATAGGCCTGAGCCATTTTGCCATTAATCAAAGGTGTCTGCCTGTATTTGCCCAAAGTATTGGGACTTATCTCAGGGGTTATATCCATATCCCCTGTACAGACAAGGACAGCCTGAGTGAGTGTGCCAACTAAGTTGTCAGACCCCTCAGTTCCCAAGGTTAACCCAACTAATGCCTTGGGAGGTACACTACCACTACTGACTGTACTAGGGGGTGCAGTTGCCTTAGGGGCTGTAGTGGCAGGAGTTTGTCCTCCTCTTTTGGTGCACTCACTAAACCAGTGAGATTTACTTTTGCAGTACTGGCACCACCTTTTTGACTGGCCTTCTTGAGTCTTCTTCTTCTGGGAAGCCTGACCCCCACCCTCTTTGGTTTGTTGGGGACCTGGTGAAGACTTCTGGTCATTTTGTTCACTCTTTGCATTACCCTTCTGGTCTGCTTTCTTCTGACCACCCTGGTTCTGGTTCTGCTTGATCCTTGTCCTGACCCATTTGTCTGCCTTCTTTCCCAATTCTTGGGGAGAGGTCAGATCTGAATCAACAAGGTGCTGGTGCAACAACTGGTTCTGACAATTGTTTAAAATATGTTCTCTCATCATACGATTATACAATCCTGTGTAATCTGTAACCTTGCTACCCAGCAACCAGCCCTCCAAAGCCTTAGTGGCACTATCCACAAAGTCAGACCAGTCCTGAGACTGAGTTTTCTGGGTGTCTCTGAACAGCAACCTGTACTGTTCAGTGGTTAAACCAAACCCATCAACCAGTGTATTCTTCAGGACCTGGTAATTGTTAGCATCCTCCACTCTTGTAGTGAGGAGCTTATCTCTACCTTTACCATCAAAGGAGAGCCACAGTATAGCTGCCCACTGACTCTGGGGAATGCACTGCACAGTGCCGGCCCTCTCCAGAGCAGCCATCCATTTCTGGATATCATCCCCTTGCTTAAAGGGGGGCACTATCTTAGTCAGGTGTTTAGTATCTAAACCCTTCTCTCTATCTCTTGGGAGATTGCTGCCACCAGTGGGAGCTAACCCACTCATCTGCTGCTCTCTTGCCAGGGCAAGCTTCTCTTTGGCCAGGGCAATTTCTTCCCTTTCAATCCTCAGAGTAGCCTGTCTCATCCTAGCCTCATGCTCCATCCTCTGAGGGGAAGTCAATCTCCTCTGGGGAGAGTTCCTTCTCCTCTGAGAAGAGGCATTAGAGTGCAGAGATCTATTGGAGTCCCTAGAAAGAGATCTATCTCTCCTAACTCCAAGGTTAGGCCTACTTAGGGTCAGTACTGGGGGTCCCCCAGATCCTAGCCCAAGCAAGTCTAAGTTGGCCCTAGTTAGCCTTCTGACTACCTCAAGACCTTTGTCTACCTCGTCCCCAGAGAGTTCCCCCTGATCCTCCTCCTCAACTGCAGTAGCAATGTTGGGGAGATCTGGATCCTCAGAGGTTCCTTCTAAGGCTGGCATGTTCTCATGTAACTGAGAAAGCTTTCTGGCATCATATGTCTCTAAGAGACCTATCAGAAAGGGAGTGGTGGGGTTAGACCCCTGCTTCAGTTTCCTGGAGACACAGATTTGTCTCATCTCCTGAAAACTGAGAGCTGCATATCTTGAAGTGACCTGTGGAGGGTCAACACTGACCAGGGGAGTCTCAGTAGATTCTCCCTGGGTAGACATGCTTTTCTAGTGAGGTGTAAGTGGTGCACTTACCTACACTATATGTTTGCCTACTGATCCCTTGCTAGAGTTGTGTTTAGGGTGTGCTAGGCCCTAGGAGCTACAACAGCTGGTTCAGTAGAACTCAGAGTATTCTAAGCTAAGTTATATGTACCTTTAGTACTTATGTGATCTTTCACAAGATATTCTTAGGGCATGTGTGGTAAAACAACAGCAAGCTCAAATCCCAACCGCTGCTCACCAATGTGAGAAGTTGGCCTGATGTGCAGTGCTCACTATTCTAGTGATCACTATATATCAGTCCAAACAACCCTTATTGATGATTGGTTGTAAGTCAACCTTATAGACCAGCTATCCTAGTAGCATGGATACGAGCAGTCTAAGGCTAAGACTCTAGAGGGCGTGTTAAGCCAGCTGTTTTACCATCACATTACCCCTTGAACACCCAGTGAAAGGACACCACACAAGTGTTATGAAAATAAACAATGTATTTATTAGAATCACAACAACCCTGTACTCTTTATGAGGACAGGGTGCTAAGCACACAACAAAACTCTTATGAAAATACTTAAGTTAGCACGTTATACACAAATGCCCGAGGGGCACGAAAAACCATATACTCTAAAAGTGGAATGCGAATTACTAGCAGGTAAGTAACGATTCTCAGAGGCTTTGGGATCGCTAGGACTGGACTACTGAACCTTTAGATTACTAGCAGGAGGCCTAGGGAACTCGGGTGCAGAGTGTGCACTCTCACGCGGGATGCGGGACAAAGTCTATGGAAGCTAGAATCCACAAAGTTAGTGTTCACGGGCTAACCCGACCTGGTAGGGAGAAAACGACAGTGGATCCTGACCCTTGGATAGTGAGGCTATGCTGGGGCACCGAAATGCCGAAGTTACCTAGCCCAGGGGCTGCAGATGCATAGGTCTGAAAAGACGTCGGGAATCCTCGTGCCGGACCAGGAGCCTGGAAGAAGGAAGTTGCTGGCAGGCGACCAGTGAAGAAAAGTTCGATGGATCCAAGCCTGGATCAAGGAAGAAGAAAACCTGAAAGCAGAGGGGACCAAGTTCTTGAATCACTAGCCAGTGATTAAGTGGGCACCAGGATGGCACCGGGCGAAGTCACCGCAGTCAGGTGAGTGGGCGCTGCTGGGCTCTGCAGTCTCTCGGACCAGGAGGCGTTGTCGGCGACCAGGATGGAGGTGCGAGCTGTCCCACGAAGGTTCTTGCTGTCGACGTCGCTGGACCCAAGATTGGGCAACAAGTCTTGGCAATTGCAAGGCCCACGCGGTGGACCTAAAATGGCGTCTTAGCCGGACCAGGAGGGTCCAGGGTACTTCTCCGATGGAGGGAAGCAAGGGCCAGTCTGGAGCAACCAGACCAGCAGCAGTGTTGTCGTCGGGCGTCGTTCGGAAGGCCACAAGCCAGCGGGCTAGTAGCCAAACAACGCGGTGAGCAGCAAAAAGCAGAAGGGCCCCACGCCGATCGTGGAGATGCTGGGGGGCTGCTCTTCGGTGCTGGAGCTGCTCAGGGCGGGGGCTTCTCGGACCCCAAAGCACTCACCAGGAAATTACTCGGTGGGCTTGCAGTGCAGAAGTCGTGCAGTCTTGGCGATGGCCGGTCCCTCGAGGTCTCGTCGCACCCACGGTTCTCAGCTATGCTGTAGAGGTGGGTAGAGGTCAGAGGTGCCAGGGAAGCCGGGTCTCGTCGAGCTGGGCAGTCGGATTCCGGAGGAAGGACGTGCAGCAGACCGCAGTGTTCTTGGATGGTGCCTGCGGATGCAGGGTGACTACTCCTTAGCCACAAGGGAGAATCTTGAGGAAGAAATCGTGAAGTCCTTTCGTGGAAAGTGGTATCTTGATTCCAAAGATGATCTGATTTGGAAGGGGGCCAGTCCCTACCTTTATCTGGGAAAAGGGGGCTGGCACGCGACTAAGTCCTGCCCTAGGGGTGGGACCAGGAGGGGGGTGGTTACACCCACTTCCTTGGCGGGCTTTCCCCAGGCCAGGGGCTGGAGTGCCCCTGGAACTGGTTTCAGCCGGCCTATGCACAGTGAGCACCGGGGTGCCACTTGCAGTCACCTTCCTCTGTAGCCCTGCCTACCTGGAATACACAAAACCCTGTCTGGGACGGTGCTGGCACCGCCCCTGGCAGGAAACCCTTTGTCCTTGCCTCCTGCTCTGGGAGGACTCCCAGCAGCAGGAGGGCAGACTTGTGTCTCGGTGGCAGCATCCATTTTGTGGAGCTGAGGCTATGTCTGACTTTAACCGGGGTTAGGGTTTACATACATGTCGTGTCCCTCTAGAAGGGTGGAATGCTAACCCCGTCGCCAGAATTGGCGAGGGGTTAGTATTCCAATTCGTATGACACCTTACTCGACATGTTTTGATAAAGCGATACCAGAGTTGGCATATAACCGCGAGGGTTATAATGCACTTAAGAGTATATGGTATGCGATATCATGGAAACGGCTAAGGGATGGATCCCGAAAGCCGCAGACAGGCTCAGCTCATGCCAGAGCACCATCTCACACGATTCCAAGCACTCTGCCTTCAGGATTGTTAAGGCCTGCCATAGGAGTGACTGATAGGAGATCTGTGTGTCCATTTTAGGGTTAGATATAGGTATACTATATCTAAAGCAAAGGGTGAGTACACCACCTTGCCCCAGGTGTCGTGCAGCCAGTTGTGTCAGTTTAGTTAGTCAGCCCATGGGTGGCATAATACATGCTTCAGCCCCTGGGAGACTTCTGGGTACACCTCAGCCCTGGGTACAGGGACTTGGAGAGGGCCCAGTGCCAATTCAGTACCTGAGTACAATTTGGATAGAGAGAACAGCTAGGCTGTGGGTCTGATTAGCAGGCCCACAGCCAGGGAAAGTCGTAAACCAGTGCAGCAAAAAGCAAAAATCTGGGTGATCATAGGATTGCAGACCCTACTCTCCTACACTTATCATGTAATATGTTGTGGGTGCATTGGGGTGTTTGATGCGGAGTGTTGGTTTTAAAAATAAATACCCACCTAGGAGGCCCAGCAGCTGTGAACGAAAGAGTGAGAGGCGGGTACGAGAGGGCTATGCAACAATATACCCTAAAAGAATATGGAGATTGACAGTTGGTGTAGGTAGGTGCGAACTGGGTGATGTGTTCCCACACCACCTTTTCTTCTTCCCACTTGCATCTTTGCTAGAAGTGAGGGAATAAGGGGTGGGCTGCTAAGTTCTTCTAATATGAAGTCTTGTGCCTGCAAGGAAGATATGGTATATGTAATGAAATGTCCAGGCCATTGCATCCTCTTTATCACATGTTTTCCTTCATCTCAAAATATATACTGAAATATTGGGTGGTGGGGGCTGGAGGGCTGGAGGGCTGAAAGACGGAGGGGTTGGGAGAGTCACATTTTCTCAACCTTACCTTTCATTTACTTACTTTTGGATCCCTCAGCTGTATGCATCTTGTGGGGAGAGAATGGGGTTACTGAGCTGCAGCCATCCTGTCTTGCTCTACACTGCCTGGCACAAAAGGGTGGGTTGACATCTAGCGGTAGGAAATGTAAGGTATGAGAGTAGTTATCACTCTCCCAAGCGCATGTTTAGCTCCTAATCTAGCTGAAAGGACAGGGTGTAGGAGCAGGAGTATGAGGAATCTAAAATGCACAGAAGTTAGAGACAGAGCTTGCAGCGGCACAGAGGTAAAAGCCAGAATTACTAGCCACATGGTAGTCTTCTAATTCAATAGGATGAGAGGTAGTAATTTGAGGCATTCATTGAAATTACAGTTGTTTACTTTTAGAAAATTTAAGTTAAAAACTCAGGTCTTTTCTGTGAGTTGTCCTGCCAGCAAGAATTCTGCTACCAATCGATTATATCTGCTTTTCGATTCTGTAAATAGATAGATTTTGTATGTTTCCTTTTTGGTCCTTGTGTGCAGTAATACTAATTATTTTCTTGAATCTATTACAAATAACCTTAACTATACATATACTTTCTGTCCATGTCTAAGACTGTGTAATGCTTGGTTTAATCATAATTTCAAACACAAGAAATGTTTAGCACATCAAACAGAAAGATAGAGAAGAAAAAACGTTTCTTGTCAAGCTTGAATACTGACCTCCAGTTGAGTTGCCGCAAGTGCCGACATACCCCCTTAAAACCTGTTTTCGGAACAATACTTACTCTGGTACAGGTCCCTGGACCTGCGTTGGGGCGCCACTCGTCAATGCCGATGCCAAATATAGCAATAAGCTACAGAAAGATGACCAGTCGACCTTTGCAAAGGGCCTTCCACTGCACGAAATGTCTTTGCATTTTTACTAACTTTTGAACCATTTCAGCTAGAAACAAAGTGGTTTATTTGTTAAAACCTGCAGATTATGCAGCAGATGATGGATTATGTGGCAAATCTACAATTATGCGAAGATCACCGCAGCTGCATAATTCCAGTGACCCTGCCTACCACTTTGGATGACATCTGACTGCTACACCTTGTAACCCTCATTGTCTTAAGTAACATTTTCTATACATTGACTTACACATTTATATGTGTCATTGTCTCTGTATAATGAGTGTGTGATGTTACACACTCTGGCACATTGCCCTATATACTTGGGTTCAGTAGCACTATTAAAGAAATTAAATACACAAGAGAGTGAGTCTATGTGAAGATAAGGGGCACCATTGGAGGGTGGTAGTAAGGGAATCTGTGGCGAAGCTGGTCCTTTGGGGTGTGTCAACAAAGACTGTGATGCTACAGCCACCAACACAAAAGCTGGCCTTGTCAGGGGCGTAGCTAGAGGCGGATGACCTGTTGAAAGCTCGAGCCGACCTCGAGCCTGAAGCTTGGCTCTAGGTCAGCTTGCAGTCCCATTGGAACCTCGAGCCCATACTGATCTGAACTTCATATGGCTTCAGCCCGTCACCCTTGTTCTATGTTCATGGGCAAAGAAGTAAAAACAAATCATTAGCATCTGAGGTAAAAAGGAGAGACAACTGGATACATATTATGTGGCTGATTTGCAATGTGAAGCAGCAATACGTGGATTAATCGTGGCTTTACCCTTAGACAAATTGTGTGAATGGCAAATATTTTGTTTTACTGGTCCTCCTTTTTGTTCACTTTCGCATAAGAAGTCGCCTTCAAATACATGAGTTTAGAATACCAGTCATACAAAAACCTACTGTTTTTGGTTTAGTATACTATAATCTTCCTCTTTCTATAACAAGCTGGGCCACATTCAGGGTTCACATGACAACTGTCTTGCCTCTCAGTTCACAAATGGCACTGTCGCCATGGTGAGGTGGGCCAGGAATGGCTCTGATTCAAGGTTTACTTAAGCTCAATGGACATCATCCTGGACTACTAATGGTATTAGTGGTGTAATAGTGACCACAACAGACAAGATTACATCAGTGGCCATACTGTGCAACATTATTAGCAGTGATCACCTCAGTGTGTCAGGCAGGATTTCCAGTTGTAATGTCAAAAATTCTTTATCAATATGGAATGCCTCTACCTGGATAGTGAACCGGGATGCACACAGGAAAGTTACTTGCGGGTAGCTGGAGAGCTTCTAGTAACTCATTAGCAACTTGTTGCAGATGCCTGTTCTAACTTCATGTTTAAATTAATCTCAACATCTACTCGTGCCACTCTGTAAAATGACAAATGCTCTGGGCTGGAACTTTGGATGGATTTCTTCCTTATTCTTTGAAAGGTAGCCTTTTCTTAACAACAGTGAGATTCCGTCTGTATACAAATGTTATTTCAGTAGCGCGACCCTAGCCAAAATGCAGCCGAGCTCTGTACAATGTCCAAAACAAAATGTATACCTCGACACCTGTGCTAAATAATTGAGGGGCATATTTACTAACATTTAATGCAACACGGCCTAGTAAGTGATGATGCTGCACTGCATTGCGTGAAAGGGAATGAGCAGTACAGTACCATATTTCCAAAGATATGGTGCATTGGAATTGGGATTGAAAGCTCTGACAATCAAGTTGCAAACCCTCACATCTTATCTATGTTCACTCGCTATTCAACCTCTTCCTGGCCCAGTTCCCTTTTCTCTATCTGTTCCCTCATCTCTCCTACCTCACCATCTGTCTCTGCCTCTCTCCCTACACCACAAGCTTTCCTGCGGTTCTCATTACCTCACCTTGATATGCCTCTTCTCCCTTTTTTTCTTTTCAGCCTTTTCTCTGTCACCCTGAGCCTCTTTCTGCATCTATTTTTTACTCCTTTCTCTGCCCCATCCTCTTCTCTGATCCTCTTTCTTTTCTCCCTCAGCTGGCAGATCCTTGCTTGCTTTCCTCTTCTCTCACTATTCACTCTCATTGTTTCAACTTTCTGTCTCTCCCTCTCTGTACACATCCCTCTCTCCTCCGTTCTCACCATTATTTCTTTCTCTATTTCACAGTGCTACTGCCTGTGAACTTAAAGTCTACATTCAGCAACACAGCACTGCTTCTGGCACAATAATTCATGGCACTGGGGTAGAATTGTGCAATCTGCACCGTAGGTCAGCTGTCAAAATCTGCTTGGAGTGTATATCTTTGGTGTTTTTTTCATCTTTAGACACGTCCAGCGATGTGTAAAGGTTTGCTTAGTACTGCAATGTATAGTACAAACTAAAGAACATAGAGCTATTTTTGCTGTACTTCTGCCAGCTGCCTATTTTGTAAGCAAGCGACGTCCTCCGATGTGTCCATAAAAATGACCTTTTGCCCTGAATTTTGTACCTGTGTCCTAAATGTTTACAGTTACTGTCCTGAATTTGGCTTCTTACCAGGTGGTCTCCATACGGAAACATGGTCAAAAAAGTGAACGCAGTAACATGCAAGATGGATATAAACGGGCAGGGAGTGCCTGATAGCAGATTGAAGAAGCATGAGTTGCAGTCAGGGCTATGCAGCTTTGGTATTCGGTGCGCCGACATCTAATTGCACCAGCCGCAGGATTCTGGGCAGAGCCCTGTTCACCGGCACACTTTCTTTTACAAGTTAAGCACTGTGGCCAGTGTGAAAAATTGACGTGTCACTAATGTGAGGCATACCCCCTGCTGACGGCCTTCCACTTATTTACATTCAACAGTCTCCAGTGTATGGTTCTCTGCTAATTTACAGATAAATGGATTTAGCTACCCCCACCCCGTCATATGTCTCAGCCCAGGTTGCTGCAGCCTGAGCTACTGTGCGCTCGGCTGGGTAGTGTCTGTAGTCTTATCTCTGGCAGAGCTGAGTTTTGCACAGTTCTTTAAAAGACTATTTTACATGCGGTTGTGAACTTGTTTACAAGGCTTTGTGTGTTTTTGTTGGTTCCAATAGCCCTTGGGTCCGCACTCTGCCTAATCCTTGCATTTGTTTTTCTATTGTTACTGCTACAGTGGGAGAATGCATTTCGTGAAAAGGCATCTCATGATTAGGGATACCACCTTTCAAAGAGAAAAATACCACCATGTGTTGTTGTTTAGAGTCTGCAAAGACCTCTCTTTGACACAAAATAGGGCTGTAAATAAAATAGTATGTATTCTTTTGTAACCTGATTTTTAGGTCTCGCGACCTATCAATGCGCGCAAGCGCATTGAGCGGAGCGAGAATTCATGTCCTCAAAATCCTCGTCAAACCAAGGGCTTCTTGCTGCGGTTTTCTTTAAGTTCACGTGAATCACGTGACCAAACAAGCACGCGCATCAGCCTCCCTCCCTCCTAATTGCATTTGTTTAGGTCTCGCGACCTATCAATGCGCGCAAGCGCATTGAGCGGAGCGAGAATTCATGTCCTCAAAATCCTCGTCAAACCAAGGGCTTCTTGCTGCGGTTTTCTTTAAGTTCACGTGAATCACGTGACCAAACAAGCACGCGCATCAGCCTCCCTCCCTCCTAATTGCATTTGTTTAGGTCTCGCGACCTATCAATGCGCGCAAGCGCATTGAGCGGAGCGAGAATTCATGTCCTCAAAATCCTCGTCAAACCAAGGGCTTCTTGCTGCGGTTTTCTTTAAGTTCACGTGAATCACGTGACCAAACAAGCACGCGCATCAGCCTCCCTCCCTCCTAATTGCATTTTTTTTTAACGGCCGCACATCACATCAAAGGGCTTCGCCCAGCGTGCGCTCTGCGGCTTCTCGGCTTCTCCTCCCCTAATTATTCATGGCTCAGTTTCCCGGCGCACGCATTTGTTCACATTTTTTTGTTCTTGACTTTCATCTCCTACCCGTCTTATCCCATTGTTATTATTTCCGCACCTCCGTCCGTCTGTCTATACGTCTCTGCTTTATCGCAATCTGCCTTTTCCCACAAGCCTTTCTACACTGTGTTCGCACTCTGCCTCCTCAGTTTCCTCCGCCTCTGTTTCACTGCCAGTCTTTCATTTCCGCACCTCCGTCCGTCTGTCTATACGTCTCTGCTTTATCGCAATCTGCCTTTTCCCACAAGCCTTTCTACTCTGTGTTCGCACTCTGCCTCCTCAGTTTCCTCCGCTTCTGTTTCACTGCCAGTCTTTCTTTTGTGACCTTCTCTCCCCCCTCTTTCCTTTCAGTCTACCCTAATTTCTCTTTCGTCATGTGCCTATCTTTCCTATTCCTCGGCCTTGACCCTCTCTCCATCCTGTCTCACTTCCTCTGCCTCTTTCTTAGTCACTCTCCGACGTCTCCGTTTCCCCCCTTCGAATCTCCATCCTGTCTCACTTCCTCTGCCTCTTTCTTAGTCACTCTCCGACGTCTCCGTTTCCCCCCTTCGAATTCAATCAATCAATCAATCAATCATTGACACTTATAGAGCGCGCTACCTACCCGTAGGGTCTCAAGGCGCTGGGGGGGGGGTGCCGCTACTGCTCGAACAGCCAGGTCTTCAGCTTCTTCCTGAAGGAGAGGTGGTCTTGGGTCAGGCGCAGGTCGGTCGGGAGGGAGTTCCAGGTCTTGGCGGCCAGGTAGGAGAAGGACCTTCCTCCTGTAGTCGCTCTTCGGATGCGGGGGACGGCGGCGAGGGCGTGGTTGGCTGATCGGAGGTGGCGTTTGGGAGCGTAGAAGTTGACTCGGCTGTTGAGGTAGCTCGGGCCTTGGTCGTGTAGGGCTTTGTGTGCGTGGGTGAGGAGGCGGAAGGTGATTCTTTTGTTGACGGGGAGCCAGTGAAGGTCTCTCAGATGTCCGGAGATGTGGCTGGTTCGTGGGATGTCGAGGATGAGTCTGGCTGAGGCGTTCTGGATCCGCTGGAGTCTCTTCTGGAGCTTGGCGGTGGTCCCGGCGTAGAGGGCGTTGCCGTAGTCCAGTCGGCTGGTGACGAGGGCCTGGGTGACGGTCTTCCTGGTCTCGGTGGGGATCCACCAGAAGATCTTCCGTAGCATGCGTAGGATGTTGAAGCACGCCGAGGAGACGTTGTTGACTTGCCTGGTCATGGAGAGGGAGGAGTCCAGGATGAAGCCCAGGTTGCGTGCATGGTCTGTCGGTTTGGGTGCGGTGCCCAGGGCGGGGGGCCACCAGGAGTCGTCCCAGGCGGAGGGTGAGGAGCCCAGGATGAGGACCTCCGTCTTGTCTGAGTTCAGTTTCAGGCGGCTGGTCGTCATCCACTCGGCTACCTCTTTCATCCCTTCGTGCAGGTTGGCTCTGGCGGCGGCGGGGTCGTTCGTCAGGGAGAGGATCAGCTGGGTATCGTCGGCGTAGGAGATTATGCTGAGGTTGTGTTTGCGTACGATGGCCGCGAGGGGGCTCATGTAGACGTTGAAGAGGGTGGGGCTCAGAGATGATCCTTGGGGGACGCCGCAGATGACTTCGGAGGCCTCTGACTTGTACGGTGGTAGGCGGACTCTCTGTGTTCTTCCGTCGAGGAAGGAGATGATCCATTCCAGTGCCTTCCCCTGGATTCCGGCGTTGTTGAGACGCTGCACTAGGGTGCGGTGGCAGACCGTGTCGAAAGCCGCGGAGAGGTCTAGGAGGATGAGGGCCGCTGTTTCTCCATTGTCCATCAGGGTTCGGATGTCATCGGTGGCGGCGATGAGGGCGGTCTCGGTGCTGTGATTGGCTCGGAAGCCGGACTGTGAGGGGTCGAGGGATCCGTTCGTCTCGAGGAAGGCGGCCATCTGCTTGTTGACGGTCTTCTCGATGACTTTGGCTGGAAACGGGAGGAGCGAGATGGGGCGGTAATTCTTGAGGTCGGTGGGGTCCGCTGTTGGTTTCTTGAGTAGAGCGCTGAGTTCGGCGTGCTTCCAGCTCTCCGGGAAGATGGTGGTGTCGAAGGATGTGTTGATGATGTCTCGCAGGTGGGGTGCGATGACAGCGTCGGCCTTGTTGAAGACGTGGTGAGGGCAGGGGTCGGTCGGTGATCCGGAGTGGATGGAGTTCATCGTGCGGATGGTGTCTTCGGTGCTGATCGGGGTCCAGGCGTGGAGGGTGGTGGTGGGGGGTGGTTGTTCGGTCCTGGTGTGCGTTGGTTGGTTGTTGAAGCTGTTGTGTATGTCCGCGATCTTGTTGTGGAAGTATGAAGCGAGGGAGTTGCAGAGGTCTTGCGATGGGGTGATGTCGTTGTTTCCTGCGCTGGGGTTGGAAAGCTCTTTCACGATGTTGAAGAGTTCCTTGCAGTTGTGTGCGTTGTTGTCCAACCGGTCCTTGAATGCTGTTTTCTTGGCGGCGCGGATCAGCTGGTGGTGTTTCCGGGTGGCAAGTTTGAAGGAGGTCCTGTTGTCTGGTGTCGGTTCCCTTCTCCAGACTTTCTCGAGGGCTCGGCAGTTCTTCTTGGAGCTCTTGAGTTCGTCGGTGAACCATGGGGCCTTCTTGCTGCCGGGTCTGCTAGGCGGGGTCCTCAGTGGCGCGAGTTCGTCCGCGCAGTTGCTGATCCACTTCGTGAGGTTGTCGGCAGCCTGGCTGGGGTTCGCTGAGCTGGCAGGAGGGTGCTGGCTCAGGGAGGTGGCGAGCTGGTCTGCCGTGATCTTGTTCCAGCTTCTGCGGGCGGCCTGTTGCTGGTGTTGGTGGGTCGTTGTTCTCTTGAAGGTGAAGTGGACGCAGCTGTGGTCCGTCCATTGAAGCTCTGTGGCGTGGCTGAAGTCGATGTCTGTGCTGGAAGAGAAGACTGCGTCGAGTGTGTGTCCGGCGAGGTGGGTGGGGGTGGACACCAGTTGCTTGAGTCCCAGGTTGGCGAGGTTGTCGAGCAGGGTGCTGGTGTTGCGGTCGTTGTTGTTCTCCAGATGGAAGTTGAGGTCTCCCAGGAGGATGTAGTCAGCGGAGGGGAGGGCATGCGGGCTGACGAAGTCGGCGATGTCCTCGCTGAATTGCGTGCGTGGTCCAGGGGGTCGGTAGATCAGGGTGCCTCTGAGGGTGGTGTTCGGGTTGGTGTGGATCTGGAAATGCAGGTGTTCGGCGCTGGTCAGAGTGTTGTCGATGCTGGTCGTAAGACGGATGGTGCTCCTGTGGATGATGGCGATGCCTCCTCCCATCTGGTTGGCGTTTCGGTCCCTCCGGACGATCTTGTAGCCCTCTGGGATGGCGATGGCGATGTCAGGAGCTGACGAGGCGTTCATCCAGGTCTCCGTGAGGAAGGCAACGTCAGGGGCTGTGGCGTCTAGGAGGTTCCAGAGTTCGATGGCGTGTCTGTGGACGGAGCGGGTGTTGAGCAGGATGCACTTGAGGTGGGTGCTGCTGGTGTTCGACTTGGCGGGTGCTGGTGCGGGGCAGGTTCGGGTGCAGGTGAACTTGCAGGCGTGGCAGCTGAAAGGTCCGTGGGTGCGTCGTGGAGTGGCTTGGTGGCAGTCTGGAAGTCGGCCGGTGTTGAGTGCGATGAGGGTTGCGGCGGAGTACGTCAGGCGGGTAGGTCGGGGTCTTCGTGGGCCAGGGGTCCTGGCGCTGGGCGCGATCCGGTCGCGGACGGGCGCAGACGGGCTTACCGTCTGCAGAGATGCCACATAACACAGCCAAACCAGACTCTGCATAACAACACACCCACTCCAATGTCACATATCATTTGCCACCCAAACCCCAGATAACACATCGAAGCCAGACTCTGCATAATAACACACCCACTCCAATGCCGCATAACACAACCCACCCAGACTCCAGATAGCAGATCCAAACCGTACACTGCATAATAACACACCCACTTCGATGCCAAATAGTAACGCATCCCA
The DNA here is from genome assembly GCF_964261635.1 of Lissotriton helveticus. Taxonomy (NCBI): domain Eukaryota; kingdom Metazoa; phylum Chordata; class Amphibia; order Caudata; family Salamandridae; genus Lissotriton; species Lissotriton helveticus. The sequence continues at coordinate 1,350,157,337 of NC_136068.1, read as the reverse complement.
CCCAAATTACATATCCTGCTCACACTCCCAGTCACCCTTAACCTAATACCACATCTAAACTACACTTCACATATTTGTACAACCCACCCAGAGTCCACATAAGACATCCAAACCAGACTGGATAATAGCACACCTCACTCAGATGCCACATTATTACACGTCCCACCCAGGCTCCATATAGTAATGAATCCCACCTAGACACCAGTTACCACATCCTACACCCACTCCCACCCACACTCAGCCTAATACCATGTTTCACCCCGTTGCACATAAACAGAACATGCAACGCAGACTCCACACGCCCCACCCACTCTCAAAGTAATAACATATCTCACTCAGACCACATGTACTAAGGCTTCCCAAACTCCACATACCATCACGTCCCAATCACACTCCACGTAATGCCACATCCCACCCAGCCTCCACATAACACACCTCGCCCAGACTCGAGGTAGTAACACGTCCCACAGCACTAGCTGGACCCACCCTCGCCCTTCGTACTGGCACTTACAGCCAGATTCACATAAGATGTCCCACGCAGAACACACCCGGATGTCACAATACACCTCCGACCCCCTCTCTGTGTAACATCAGACCTCACTCAGACGCCATGTAATCACGTCTTACTCCGACTCCACGCGCCAAGCCCCATCAAAATCCCAACAGACTCCATATGATAACACAAGCCACCCACACTATATGTAATAACATATCTGACCCCCCTCCTGTGCACTGGTGCTTATCGCACGGACGAGTGCCTCCGAGGCGGCGTGCACTAACATGCCCCAGCCAGGCGCGTGACACTGGGCCCTAAAGTGCCCCACGGTGATTCCACGTGCTGGCGTACCCCACTCGCAGCCTCTGCGCCAGCCCTGCCCGTGAAATATGTTCTTTTACATAAATTTTTCCCTTCTATTTTTTTTATTCTAATTGTTTTCAACCACGTTTTTAAAGTTACTTTTTATAGCAAGTTGTTTCATCATCTTGTTCAGCTTTAGAATTCACAAAGGTGACAGTTTTGTAATGGGCTGTGGCAATTTCGCTTCCTAAAACTTCAGAGAAACGCACTTTTGTTTTCCAGCTAAAAGTATTGTATTTCTAACCAATCTCCATGGGGAGGGGTCTGTATACTCGAGGGGGGAGGGAGTGACGTCAGCCTGCACAATTTGACACAGCGGACGGTGTGGCAGGCCGCAACCTCACTTTAAGAAGGAACAAGCACTGGCGTTGCCAATAGGTCTCGCAGTAGGAAAGTTGGAGCTATTACAATTGCAAATAACAATGCCTTTTAGTTTTCTTTTCATTTTAAAAACATAAAGGGCTTTGTCATTTACAAAACCAATAGCTCCAACTTTCCTACTGCGAGACCTATTGGCAATGCCAGTGCTTGTTTTAACGGCCGCACAGCACATCAAAGGGCTTCGCCCAGCGTGCGCTCTGCGGCTTCTCGGCTTCTCCTCCCCTAATTATTCATGGCTCAGTTTCCCGGCGCACGCATTTGTTCACATTTTTTTGTTCTTGCCTTTCATCTCCTACCCGTCTTATCCCATTGTTAACATTTCCGCACCTCCGTCCGTCTGTCTATACGTCTCTGCTTTATCGCAATCTGCCTTTTCCCACAAGCCTTTCTACTCTGTGTTCGCACTCTGCCTCCTCAGTTTCCTCCGCCTCTGTTTCACTGCCAGTCTTTCTTTTGTGACCTTCTCCCCCCTTCTTTCCTTTCAGTCTACCCTAATTTCTCTTTCGTCATGTGCCTATCTTTCCTATTCCTCGGCCTTGACCCTCTCTCCATCCTGTCTCACTTCCTCTGCCTCTTTCTTAGTCACTCTCCGACGTCTCCGTTTCCCCCCTTCGAATCTCCATCCTGTCTCACTTCCTCGGCCTCTTTCTTAGTCACTCTCCGACGTCTCTGTTTCCCCCCTTCGAATTCTGCAGGGATGCCACATAACACATCCAAACCAGACTCTGCATAACAACACACCCACTCCAATGTCACATATCATTTGCCACCCAGACCCCAGATAACACATCGAAGCCAGACTCTGCATAATAACACACCCACTCCAATGCCGCATAACACAACTCACCCAGACTCCAGATAGCAGATCCAAACCATACACTGCATAATAACACACCCACTTCGATGCCAAATAGTAACGCATCCCACCCAAATTACATATCCTGCTCACACTCCCAGTCACCCTCAACCTAATACCACATCTAAACTACACTTCACATATTTGTACAACCCACCCAGAGTCCACATAGGACATCCAAACCAGACTGGATAATAGCACACCTCACTCAGATGCCACATTATTACACGTCCCGCCCAGGCTCCATATAGTAATGAATCCCACCTAGACACCAGTTACCACATCCTACACCCACTCACACTCAGCCTAATACCATGTTTCACCCCGTTGCACATAAACAGAACATGCAACGCAGACTCCACACGCCCCACCCACTCTCAAAGTAATAACATATCTCACTCAGACCACATGTACTAAGGCTTCCCAAACTCCACATACCATCATGTCCCAATCACACTCCACGTAATGCCACATCCCACCCAGCCTCCACATAACACACCTCGCCCAGACTCGAGGTAGTAACACGTCCCACAGCACTAGCTGGACCCACCCTCGCCCTTCGTACTGGCACTTACAGCCAGATTCACATAAGATGTCCCACGCAGAACACACCCGGATGTCACAATACACCTCTGACCCCCCTCTCTGTGTAACATCAGACCTCACTCAGACGCCATGTAATCACGTCTTACTCCGACTCCACGCGCCAAGCCCCATCAAAATCCCAACAGACTCCATATGATAACACAAGCCACCCACACTATATGTAATAACATATCTGACCCCCCTCCTGTGCACTGGTGCTTATCACACGGACGAGTGCCTCCGAGGCGGCGTGCACTAACATGCCCCAGCCAGGCGCGTGACACTGGGCACTAAAGTGCCCCACGGTGATTCCACGTGCTAGCGTGCCCCACTCGCAGCCTCTGCGCCAGCCCTGCCCGTGAAATATGTTCTTTTACATAAATTTTTCCCTTCTATTTTTTTTAATTCTAATTGTTTTCAACCACGTTTTTAAAGTTACTTTTTATAGCAAGTTGTTTCATCATCTTGTTCAGCTTTAGAATTCACAAAGGTGACAGTTTTGTAATGGGCTGTGGCAATTTCGCTTCCTAAAACGTCCGAGAAACGCACTTTTGTTTTCCAGCTAAAAGTATTGTATTTCTAACCAATCTCCATGGGGAGGGGTCTGTATACTCGAGGGGGGAGGGAGTGACGTCAGCCTGCACAATTTGACACAGCGGACGGTGTGGCAGGCCGCAACCTCACTTTAAGAAGGAACAAGCACTGGCGTTGCCAATAGGTCTCGCAGTAGGAAAGTTGGAGCTATTACAAGTGCAAATAACAATGCCTTTTATTTTTCTTTTCATTTTAAAAACATAAAGGGCTTTGTCATTTACAAAACCAATAGCTCCAACTTTCCTACTGCGAGACCTATTGGCAACGCCAGTGCTTATTCTGTTTTTGTTTCCTTTAATTATTAGTCATGGATCATTAATGCAGCCATTTGGTGTTTGAAGTATGCACAAATAAGTGCTAAAAATATCGGCTTTAGGTGATTTTGCTTATTTTTGTACAGGCTGCGACATCAAAATACTGGTGGTGCCGGTATAAATCCGATCAGCTGGCAACCCTAATCAGCAGACTGAAAGTGTGTTGAGGATCAGCACAATATTTATTTCCTCCATCCTCCTTCCCTGATTGATGCCATAATAGCAATAATTGAACTTATATCTGAAACCCTACGCCAGCCGTCAATACAATTCTGAATTACTCCAGGTGTCTGGGAATGCATCCTGCATTCAGACAACTCCCTACTCATTCTCTCCGCTCACCCTTCACTTTCATGTTCACCCTGCACTCACAGCTATCACACTGCACTCACCATGCACTCACATCATTCATCCTGCTCCTACCCTGCACTCACACGAGCACACCACTCATCCCTGCACTCACACGAGCACACTGCTCATCCTGCAAGCATATGACACTCAACTCACTTGTCACTTTCACCGCTCACCCTACACTCACAGGGATCACACTGTACTCAAGCTGTTACCTTTCACTCACACTGTTCACCCTCCTATTACCCTGCACATACACAAGCACGCCACTCACCCTGCACTCACAGTGACCACACTGCACTTATCCCCCTTGCCATGAACTCACTCCGTTCTCCCTCCACTTATATTGACAGTTTTATATAGTGCGAACATGACCCTTGCGGGTATCAGAGCACTTCACAGGTATACAGATAGAGAAGAAATAATAACAATAACATCATATTCGGGAAAAAATACAGGATAAAGTGGTGACCAGAGAGAAAATTTACATTGTTCAGAGAGCAGAGGAGATACACAAAAATAGCAGAATTAACATAGTCAACAAAACTGCAGGAACATGTAGTGTCAAGAAAAGTGGGGGTAGATTCAGGAATGAGAAGTCGAAAAAACTAGTTCGACGGCATGCCGTAGACATGAGGAAAATAGAGAACTCGGGATGGGTATCATAGGCTGAAGTAATAAATCTGTTCAGAAGGAGCGCCTTGACTTCTTTCTTGAAGGATACAGTTGTGGGATTCAATCTGAACTCAACCCAACCTCTTCTCCATGTTTACTGTCTGACCAATCCCCTGTATGACACAGCCTTTAAAAGAGGCATCCACTGTTGGCGTGTACTGTTAGACTATGGTAGGTACAGAGCTTTGCTGTGGATCCCTACATCACTATCACTGTCAAACTGTGATGACCTTAGACCACCATACCACCACAGAAAAACTTGGTAATTACTATTTACTGTCAATGCATGTTTTCATCACTTACCCTGTGGTCACATAAGCACACCGCTCACCCTACACTCACGTTTTTCACCCTGCAGTTACACAAGCACAATACTCACGCTGCATTCATGTGACAATTCACTCACCTGCCTCTCTCACTGCTCACTCTGTAATCTCACTCAAACAAGCACATCACTCACAATGCATTAATTCCACCCCCTCTTTACTTTCATCCGCACCCAAACTCATATGTCACATCACTCACCCTGCAGTCATTCCTCTCACCTTATTATCACACTCTCACATAGGCACTCCTTTCACTCACACAGCTCACCCTTCACTCACATGGGCACAGCACTAACTTTGCACGCATTCCACGTAAACAACATTCATACAGGCACTCTTTTCATCCTGCCTGCACAAAGGGACAATAGTCTGACGGAACTCATAGGGACACACCACACACTCTGCACTAACGTCTCTCACCATGCACTCACTGGTCACTCTCACATATCACCCTTCATTTTTGCCGCTCACCATGCACCACACACAGGCACACCACTCACCCTGCACTTGCACCGCTCACACCACCCTGCACTCACTCCTCTCACTGGACACTCACATGGGCCTTCTTCTCAGTTTGCATTAATGCAGCTCAACCGACACTCACATCAGCACATTTGTCACCCTTCTCTCGCACCACTCACACTGCACTTACTTACACTTTTCACCATCACTCAGCACTTACATGAGCACACCTCTTACTATGCACATATAAAAATTACACAGCTCTCATGAATATACACATATTTTTACAAAGGCACCCACAGAATACCCTTTCCCTAGTACTGGATGCCTACTTAATTCCATCTGCAACAACTGGGATGGTGCAAGAGGGGTGAGTGGACTGTAAATGTGGGATGGCGCGAGGAGCGAGACTAGGGCTGAGGCTATGGGGTATGGTGATGTATTGAGGATTGTGTGACACCTTCAGCCATTCCTGGCTTTCCATTCACCACTTTGCTTCATTCTGGGACTTGTAGGTTTTTTTACATTGTAAATTGGATTTCAAAGACCCCAAAATGCAAAGCTTTACTGGATAAAATCCATTGTTGCCAAAGAAGTCAAGCATTTCGTAAGATCAGTTGGATGCTGTGATATTACGTGTTAGAACGTGGATTTGTTCATTTTCAAGACTGTAACTGCTTGATCCACACATGAAACCAAATATAAGCCCTGTACAGCTATTTTAAGGAAGTGTACTTTTCATTCATATCATACTTGTAACAAACATTTTCAAGGCATATATATTTCTTTTTTTAATAGAGCATAGAGAATATGTGTTTATTAAGCTTTACTAAAAGGCAAGGCAGGTATAGCAGAAGCAGCAGGCCAAGCTTTTCTAACACAATAAAAGCAGATTGACAAATGGATGTAAGTAGCAGTGTGTGTGTGAGTGTGACAGAGTACAAATGTATGAGAGTGCAAGGGATATAGTGAGAATGTGTGTGTGTCAGTGTATGTGTGCAAGTGGGCTGTTGGCCTGCTATACTGGGGGTTATTCTTGTCTTATGGACCAGGGCACTAGTAGAATATGGATGGAAGGTGTTGCCTATGAGAAACTGCAGGCCCTGACATGCTTCTATTAAGACACCATCATTGGCTGTGGGGAGTCGGACTGTCTTACTAGAAAAACCACTGGCTCAGTCTTACCCAGTGGCAGGGACACAGAACATGCGCACCACGCCTGGTTGAAGGCCCTGACATGATTCACGTAATTCTTAGCATATTGGGTGGATCCATAGCAAATGTTGGAACTGATATTTGAGATAATGTTTATCGTAAGATTAACTGTACTCATTTTATAGGGGGTGTCAATGACAAAATGCAGACGCTTGTATACCGGAGGGAAGTTTTGGAGGTTCCTGTGGCTGAAGTATCTGTGGTAAATTTCTGGCACTATCATATTGATTGTACTCCTTGGCATAAGGGGCTCACCCATAAAAAATATGGACCTTGGTATAATGAAAGTAATTTGTGATGTAAGACATTTGAAAAAAACGAGAACTACTCCTAGGAAGTGTGAGGCTTCCCTGGTGCACCATGAAATTAGTGGAATATTTCACAAATACCCATAAAGGTAGGTGGCGTTTTAGCAAACATGATCCCAAAAGTTTAAAAAAATTCTAAGGGGAGAATTGTACTCTCCCCAAAATAATCTACAAGAAAGTAGTTAACTTGTTTTGCTTGCTGAAATTTGGGGGAAGTATCAGACCCCACCACTTACAATGATCTATTTCCTCATATAATGGGTATGAGGTTAGCTCTCACCCCAATTCTGCAAATGCTTGTGCTGCCCGATTGCTGGGAGCAGGACCGGCATTAGGGCAGTGTGACTGGTACTGCGGCACCTGGCGTTTACTTTGGTGAGGGCGCTGTGTTTAAAAGCACATGAACTTCCTTGTGTATCAGGTAGGTAGTTTTCAAGCAACAATAAAAATTTGAAGATAACTCAGGTGATTAATGTTCCTTCTAGTGAGTTCAGAATTTTGTCTAGTTGCAGTTTTGGCTCATCATAAAGTAGCATGGTGGGTATTGTGCCTGCTGCAAAGAATGGGTATCATGCAGATCAGAGAACTGAGTGTGAGTGAACTATGGGTAGCACTATTAAAAAATAATATGTATGTTAGAGAGAGGCCATGGAGAAATGAGCACTGTTGAGAATGGTAGTGAGGAAATTAATGGAGAAGGGGGATATGGGGAGGAGAGCGCCAAAAAAGACAGAAATGTACATTTCCTGTTTTTTATCAAACACTATTAGAGTTGGTTAATTTCAATTTCTGTCTTTATTGAAAGGAAAGCAGCAGCGTCCTACCGGGCATAATGCCCTTTGCAATACCTTGAGGGAATACAATCAATCGTCGTGTAACTTGGCAATGCAACAGTTTATTTCTAGGGTTTCTAACAAATCTTTAAAAATAGCAGATTACGATAAAAGAACCCTAGAAAATAGCTGAGTGTGCGCCCAAGGCGCAGTTTTGTGCATGGCTGCAGACGTCTCGTACAAAGAGTCCAACATGATTTCTGAGGTCTGTTATGTTTTTGTTTTTAAATTCTTTGTCCTTCTGTGTCTCATAGGTCGGGTATCCTTCTTCACTTCTGGCTCCGAAAATCTCCACTACGTTGAAAAAGTGCGCTGGGGCACTCGCTACGCCATCACCATTTCGTTCACCTGCAACCCGGACCACGGAATCGGGGATCCGTCACTGACGTAGCCTCTCCCTGCGTCCTCGCACACAACCACTCCGCGTCAGCGCAGCACACCCTGCGGGAAGAAAAAGGCCGTTAGTTTAGGAACTTCCGTCCATTTCAAAAGAGACCGGCTCTGTTTTTTCACATAATCTTATCAAAAACTTTTATTGGAAGGGTGTCAGAATAAAACTTTATTTTTCACTTTTTTTACCTTATGCCAAGATATGTATGAATCTCAACAAATGTTTGTGAGGGATGAACATTTTTTGCACTTTTATGCCACTGATTTGTTTCGTACATTTCAGGGATGTAGGAAATGAGATTCTGAGAAACTGACACAAGAACATGAGACCATCACATCTGACCTCCGTCAAAGCTGGAAGCCGCTGACTGGCACGTACTTCCACGGCTCGCACACTCACTACAGCCTCTTTATTGTATGCCTGCATGCATCTGTAAGGGACTATTTAAGGAACGTATAAACCTGAGTGCTGAAAATTATAGAATTTACAGACTAGATCACGTTGCCTCACTCCTGATTGCATGGTTGGTCTTGTGATTTGAAGTTGATTAAGGAGCATTATCTCTCGTTCCACCGCTGTGTGACGGGGTGTATTGCAGGTTTGATCGTGTAATTAAGCTGATTTAAAATAGATCCGTCATATTTAAAATGCTCGTGTCAGATGTTAGGACGCAGCCAAGAAGACACCCACGCGCTTATTTGTCATTGACTTGCAAACATTACAAAATCCCCGACATCCAGTTATTTTTTCTAATGCATCTGTCATGTTTTTGGTAAAAGTAACAGCTGAAAGTTAACACTTAAAAATCCGCCACCTTTCTCCATCCTGGCTCTTCTCTGACAAATCACGTGGAAACGAATCGCGTTACTTTGCTACTTTATGTGAATGCATTGCATCGGATACTCCAAATACAGTGACAAAGTACCACGCGTTGCCTCTTTTACACTATAGCGTCAGCGTCAAATAATAAGGAAGCAAACTGTGTGAAAGTTAAAAAAAAATAACAGAAGTAACATTGGGCAAGTGAAACGTCTCAATGAGTCTAGCATTTTCGAATTCGAGCCATTCAGTGCCGGCACGCTGTGTATTCTGTTTCATTGTGTACCTTGTTCTTTTTTCACCCAATTAACATGTATCCCTGTTGTTGAGTAAAGTGAAGAGATTTGTTTCCCTTTAATTGTGTAGAGACAAGAATTATTGCCTTCTCCATTCACACGTGGCCCTGTTGGAAAGCTGCCTAGGTTTTTAACTGTAGTATAATTCCTAGTTTAACTGTTTAGATTGGCTACTGGAAAACATCCTTTCGGTGCACAACTGGGTGGAAGCAATGGTTTCCACGACTAACCCACGCCTGTCTGAGCAGCTTCAACCAGTTAGCTCTTGCCATTTTATGCCGGAACTGTATGGAGGTAATTAAGTAACACGCTCCAGTCTATGCCCAATAAGAGTCTGGCACCGGATGTACCCATCACATTAATTGCAAGATGTAGGCAGTCACGTCTCTGTGACAGAATTCTGATAAATGGCATGCTGAGCCAATGAGCAAATTCTTACCGGTTAGAGCACAGCTTTCCAAACTTTTCACGTTGGTGACACACTTTTTGAAGATGCATCTTTTTGGGGCACAGTAAGGCAGTGTAGCGAGCCCGAACCACCTAAGGGGCATTCGGGGGGGGGGGGGGGGGTTCTCACTCACTCTGTCTGTCTCCCTCTCTCTCTCTCTCTCACTGTCTCCCTCTCTCTCTCTCTCTCTCTCACTGTCTCCCTCTCTCTGTCTCCCTCCCTATCTCTCCCACTGTCTCCCTCTGTCTGTCTACCTCCCTCTGTCTCCGTTCCACTGTCTTCCTCCCTCTGTCTCCCTCCCTCTGTCTCTCTCTCCCTCTGTCTCCCTCTGTATGTCTCCCTCTGTCTGTCTCCCTCTGTCTGTCTTCCCCTGTCTGTCTCCCTCTGTCTCCCTCTCTCTCTGTCTCACTCCCTCAGTCACACCCTGTCTCCCTCTCTCTCCCTCTCCGTCTCCCTGTCTGTCTCTCTGCCTCTGTCCCTGTCTCTGCCTCTATCTGTCTGTCTGTCCCTGTCTCCCTCTCTCTGTCTCCCTCTCCCTCGGTCTGTCTGTCTGTCTCTCCCTCTCCGTCCCTGTCTCCCTCTCTCTGTCACCCCCCCTGTCCTCTGTCTATCTGTCTGTCTCTGCTTCTATCTGTCTGTCCCTGTCTCTGTCTGTCTCGGTCTCAAATCTCTGTCTGTCTCTGTCTCCCTCCCTCTCTATGTCTCCCTTCCTCTCTCTCTGTCTGTCTCCCTCTCTCTCTCTGTCTCCCTCTGTCTCACTCACTCTGTCTATCTCCCCCACTCTGTTTCCCTCCCTCTCTCTCCTTCTGTCTCCCTCCCCCTGTCTGTCTCCCTACCTCTGTCTCCCTCCACCTGTCTCCCTCCACCTGTCTCCCTCTATCTGTCACCCTCTATCTGTCTCCCTCTATTTGTCACCCTCTATCTGTCGCCCTCCTCCCTCTGTCGCCCTCCTCCCTCTGTCTCCGTCCCTCTGTCTCGTCTCTCTGTCTCTTTCCCTGTCTCCGTCCCTCTGTCTCCTCTCTCTCACTCCCTCTGTCTGTCTCCCTCCCTCTCTCCTCCCTTTCCCACTCCCTCTGTCTCCCTCCCTCTGTCTCCCTCCCTCTGTCTTCCTCCCTCTATCTCCCTCTGTCTGTCTCCCTTTGTCTGTTACCCTCCGTCACCTCACCCCAGCTTCCTGGACACACACACAGCCGCATCCCAGTACTACGCAGGTCATTAAAAGACCATTTACTTGTTAATGAGGCTTTGTTATGAATCTCCTGGCACCATAGAGCAGAGTGTCTCGGAGTCCGCGCTGCTGAGGCAGTGTTTGCTGACGCTCTTTCAAAGGAATGCCTCTTAATTAGCAGCAGTTATGTGCTAAGTGGCCATTAATACCAGTGTCATCCCGCGACACACCCACCATTTGCAGGCGACACAGTACTGTGTCGGGACACACAGTTTGGAAAGCTCTGGGTTAGAGGGTGCCAGCAAGTTTATGTGGCCCTTTCACCCCACTCTTTCAGTAGGAGCTTTCTCTAGGTGTCTGCCTGTGTTACTGCTAACTCCAGCCATAGTCATGATGCTAGGAAGGCTGCAGTACATGATGGTCCTTTGACCCCAGGTAGGATCTTTACTGCTTCCCAGTCAGTGATACCACTTTGGGGCATTGAAGATTACATTCTAGACAAACGTATCCCACGTTTGGGGGTTGGGACCCACTGGTAGGTCATGTACTGATTTTTGGTGGGTCGCAAAGTCCTGGTCTGTGTACAAGTAAAATTCAAACTGATTAGCCCTGTTTATGCACCAGTGCAAATGTACTGAATAATGTCCCTAAGTCCAGTTTTAGAACAAACTTTTTCAAGTATTCCAGAGAAAGAGCCTGAGTGAACCTTCCAATATTTGTTGCTGCTATTTTTTATATTTTATTTCACAAAGCCATTTCAACAAAGAATGTGCTCACTATATGTGATCGTACATAACCATACCACTCGTGTACGACTTTCATGTATACATTGAAAAACATGGATGTGGCTTAAGGACCAGAGCTGCTGTTTTTGGATCTGGGGAATCTGACTTGAGTCAACATCGCTTGATTCTGGCCCGATCACTTACTTTCCTGTGTTTAAAATAAAATGAAAATTACCTTGTGTAATGCAATCTGGTGGGCATGTAAAGCGCTCCAATGCTCTTGGCCCTTATTTAAGATATATAAAACTGCTATATATATACAAATATATATGTCCAAAAGGAACCACCAGGCCTTATTTGATCACTGGTATTAATGCCAACATTTTTCAGTGGACTTGTGATTTCAGTGAACGGTTGCCTCAGGTCTGCACCCCACTGTGAAGAGCGTTCCAGCTCCAGACGCCAGTGCAATCTGCCACTTTTATGGGTATATCAAAATCTTGGCCATTGTCTGATATCGAAGGACATGGTCAAGGTTGTGATGTTTACAAACAGCTTCTGTTATTACATTAAACATTCGCCTCATGTCCATTAAAGCTGTGTGGGTCAGGAAAGCGTGATGTACAAAAATGTGGGTAGTGTTTCTAAAAGTTTTGAAAGCATTGTTCTAGATTACTCTTTACATTTTTATAGCCGGAGGCATAACCACTATATTTTAAACACATATTTAATTGTTGTATGATGGAGAGAAGACTTCTGCATGGAAGCAACATAAGGCACTGTTTCCTTCCTTTTCTTTTCCAATCCTCCTTAGTTTGTTACATGGTGAAGTGAATTGCTTTATTTAACTAGACAGGATGAGATGCACCATAGGCAGTGACGTTGCTAGTGGATCGTCTGGTGGGCCCTGTCGCCCATCTGTAAATATCTTGCCCCCTCCGCCCCCCCCCCTCCAGGGCTTGCAGGTGAGTGTGTGTGTTGTGTATGCTAGGGTGGTGAAGGAAAAGAGATGCAAGGAAGTACAAGCAGGAGAGTGTGATAAGAGGGTTCAGAAGAAGAAAGAGATTAGGAGTCAGATATGCAGATTAAGTGTTTCAGAAAGATAGGAGAAATGGAGTGTAAATATCTAACAAAGAGACTGCAGGGAATGGTGTGAAGAGAAGAACAATAGTGACTGGGACACTTTGAAAACCTTGCCCCTTCCACAGACTGTTAAAAAAGTTTGAAATTACACCATTCATGCGCGCACACACACACACACATATTTATGTACATATATATATACACCATTAGATCAATGGGGTGTCACCCACAGAATCAAAGGACCTGGGTATAGGTAATATAGAAAACAAGGTGGTCCTCGATATTGGTTCAAATACAAATGTATAAGTATAAATTGTAACTTATTTGTGCGATTAAATCCAAACACATTGATTCAAGCAAAAGAGAGAGATATATTAGCTTTGATGTTAATTATAAACACATTAAATGCAATGGAAAACAGTACCCAAACATAGCAATTTGAGCTAAACAAAAAAGGTAAATTTTAGTCACACTCTGTATTCTTGTTATACCAAGATTTGTATATTTATTTACATCGTCATAAAACAATTATATCTATATACGGTAATGTAATGTAATGTAATGTAAAATGTAATGTAAAAAGGATTTGTAGAGCGCTGCGTTCACCGGACGGTTTCTTGGCGCTGTCTTTTAGTGAGATCCCAGTCCACTGTGAATCGATGAGACAGGTGACCTGCTTCTAAGACACTCAGATGGAGGTCCCCCTCTCACATCATCACTGGTGTTCAATCCAGACAGCCTGCTGGACCACGGCCTTCCTCCCCCAATACCACTGTTTTTGTCCTGAAGAAGACCCGCAGCCGAGGTCTCAAACACCCCTGGAGCAATAGGGTCGAAACGTCGACGGTTTACCTTAATTGGCCTGTACCTCCCCCACCCGAATTTTACCCCCCCTTTTAATTAGACGTGGACAGGCTCATAACATAGCGGCTAGCTACCGCCTCTTTTTGTAAATAGTATTATTGTATATTATAATAATTGTCTCTTCTTTCCTTCCTTCTCAAAATCACGAGAGCACCCCCTTTTTCCTTTCTTCTCCGACTGTACTCTGACAGTCCTGTACGCCGTATATAGATATAATTGTTTTATGACGATGTAAATAAATATACAAATCTTGGTATAACAAGAATACAGAGTGTGACTAAAATTTACCTTTTTTGTTTAGCTCAAATTGCTATGTTTGGGTACTGTTTTCCATTGCATTTAATGTGTTTATAATTAACATCAAAGCTAATATATCTCTCTTTTGCTTGAATCAATGTGTTTGGATTTAATCGCACAAATAAGTTACAATTTATACTTGGACATATATATATACAGCCGCGGTCTGCAGTAGGAGTTCCTGCAGGGCGGTGACGTGGGGAGGGGGAGGGGCAGGGTGGGGGGTAGTAATGTATGGATTACGGAGTTTAACAGCTAAGTATACATGTAAATAAATAAAACGAATTTCGTTGCGTGCACTGCATTACCGAATTCAATGGAGTGCAGCTATTCAAGTTGCCGAGCAGCATTAAAGATGGTGAAGACTGCCCCTGAAAACAGACAAACACCAGCTTCTTGAGGACGAAAAGTACTCGCTTCCTATAGGACGTACACTTTCTCATAAAAAAAGCACCAGCACAGTGCAATTTGCCGTGATTTGCTAGATGCGCACATCAAATTCTACGTTTGTTCTGTGAAAGGAGGCTTGAGTCACGCATTGTTGCGACAACTATTAATTAAGGGGGCAGATTGGATTGCATTTTTGTTTAACTAATACAGTGTGACTGGACCTTAATTTGAGCATGGGGAGGCAACTAAATGTGCCCAGCATGTTTGAAACAGCCACGCAACTCTACTTTTGGTTATTTAACAAGTAGAACTTCCCTGATGTGTTCTGCTCTTCATACGTATTGCACATTTCTAACCAAATGCTGAAAATAAATCCAGCTGAATTTGCATCATAGTCACTCAGCCAAAAATGTTTTTCAGCAATGCAGACATGGTTTTCCCTGAAAGTTGCTTTGCAATTTCGCAGGCTCTTCGCGCCTATGTATTATCATTACTGCTGCACTCTTTTGGTAATAACTGTGATGCGTTTCAGCTGAGGTATTGATTCAGGAAACATTATCAGGAAATAAATTCTGAATTACACATGCCATTCTGCTTTTGTTATTTCAGATGTTAGTACAGCTATGTATTAGTTTGCAGGAAGGAAAGCTCTATATGTAATGCATTCCTTGCCTTACGAATTAGGATTTAAACATTATCACCATGAGACAAGAACCTTCATTATGAATAAAGAGGATCTAAGACTGTGTTGACAAATTAATGAATAAGTGACTTACTTTAGATGTAAAATCTTTGAATGCAGCTTTTGGAGCACTGTATAATTTCCCCATCGTTCAAAGGGGTGTTGTCGTCTCTAAAACTGCATCTGTTTTCCACTGAGCGAAAATTATATTGATGCTATTTTTAACTATTGCTATCTGAAGCCTGATTAAGAGTGCCATGAAAATGTAATTGTTTTATTGGTGCACATATGGAGACAAAATTGTGCCCAGCATGTTTGAAATAGCCCAGCAAGGCATGTGCATATTTTAGCAATGCAAACTATGCCTGCTATAAATAGCAACTGGTATAATGAGCCGTGTTGTTACTGGTGCTTTCAGCCATTTTAGCAAGAGAGCCTTTTCATCATCGCTGTAATTTACCCGCACGGCGGAGTTGAGAGAGAGTCGGTGCCGGAACCCCATGTGGTGGTCATACCTGTAGAGCGCAGATATCAGGTGCACGCGCACACACACACACACAAAAATAATAATAATAATCCACATTTGTAAAGCGTACAATCACCCGTAAGGGTCTCTAGGCGCTGGGGGCCGTCAGGAAGATTAAGCAAGCTATTGCCCAGAGTCACATGGTGGTGAGCTAATCTGCCGCCGGTGCCGGGGATCGAACCATGATCCCCAGTTTCCGGAGTCAGTCACCCTAGCCGCGGCGCCACACCTCTTCACACACACATACATCCTTCCTTCCTTATGCCAGACGGGCTCACTTCACTTGCGAAGTCAAATTTACCCCTAACTTTTACGCCACATCATTTTGAAAAGTCTCCAGCCACCACTGATATAGGTTTCCTTTGGCTCACTGCCTGGAAATAAAATATAACCCACAACAGGAGAGACATTCACAATCTTGTGACCTGGGTCACTGGCAGGAAGAGACAGTTAGTATGGCCAGAAAAATGCATCACCACCCCCTTTTCTGTATCGTTTTTGGCCACTATAGGTGTGGCAGGGTATACTCAGACATGAGTCCCTTTCTCACTGCTCCATCAGGATTCAAGCAAGCCGGGCCGAAGAGGCTGAAATGCCAGAAACCGGTCCCCGGTAGCTTGTCTCCTTTCTGGTGAAGAATTGGCTTGGTAGTTTGGTCTGCCCTGTTCCCATGATGCACTGGGCCAGGGACAGACTAATTTGCATATAGCCAGGTTCTGAGCTGGGATGGGGCAGTGAGATAAATAACGGTGATGGATCAAGCCCTGATCTTTGGACTGGGTAAGAGTGGTCTGCTTAATTCAGACACTCTGTTCATCACCACCCCCTTTTCTGTATCGTTTTTGGCCACTATAGGTGTGGCAGGGTATACTCAGACATGAGTCCCTTTCTCACTGCTCCATCAGGATTCAAGCAAGCCGGGCCGAAGAGGCTGAAATGCCAGAAACCGGTCCCCGGTAGCTTGTCTCCTTTCTGGTGAAGAATTGGCTTGGTAGTTTGGTCTGCCCTGTTCCCATGATGCACTGGGCCAGGGACAGACTAATTTGCATATAGCCAGGTTCTGAGCTGGGATGGGGCAGTGAGATAAATAACGGTGATGGATCAAGCCCTGATCTTTGGACTGGGTAAGAGTGGTCTGCTTAATTCAGATACTCTGTTCATCACCACCCCCTTTTCTGTATCGTTTTTGGCCACTATAGGTGTGGCAGGGTATACTCAGACATGAGTCCCTTTCTCACTGCTCCATCAGGATTCAAGCAAGCCGGGCCGAAGAGGCTGAAATGCCAGAAACCGGTCCCCGGTAGCTTGTCTCCTTTCTGGTGAAGAATTGGCTTGGTAGTTTGGTCTGCCCTGTTCCCATGATGCACTGGGCCAGGGACAGACTAATTTGCATATAGCCAGGTTCTGAGCTGGGATGGGGCAGTGAGATAAATAACGGTGATGGATCAAGCCCTGATCTTTGGACTGGGTAAGAGTGGTCTGCTTAATTCAGACACTCTGTTCATCACCACCCCCTTTTCTGTATCGGTTTTGGCCACTATAGGTGTGGCAGGGTATACTCAGACATGAGTCCCTTTCTCACTGCTCCATCAGGATTCAAGCAAGCCGGGCCGAAGAGGCTGAAATGCCAGAAACCGCTCCCGGGTAGCTTGTCTCCTTTCTGGTGAAGAATTGGCTTGGTAGTTTGGTCTGCCCTGTTCCCATGATGCACTGGGCCAGGGACAGACTAATTTGCATATAGCCAGGTTCTGAGCTGGGATGGGACAGTGAGATAAATAACGGTGATGGATCAAGCCCTGATCTTTGGACTGGGTAAGAGTGGTCTGCTTAATTCAGACACTCTGTTCATCACCACCCCCTTTTCTGTATCGTTTTTGGCCACTATAGGTGTGGCAGGGTATACTCAGACATGAGTCCCTTTCTCACTGCTCCATCAGGATTCAAGCAAGCCGGGCCGAAGAGGCTGAAATGCCAGAAACCGGTCCCCGGTAGCTTGTCTCCTTTCTGGTGAAGAATTGGCTTGGTAGTTTGGTCTGCCCTGTTCCCATGATGCACTGGGCCAGGGACAGACTAATTTGCATATAGCCAGGTTCTGAGCTGGGATGGGGCAGTGAGATAAATAACGGTGATGGATCAAGCCCTGATCTTTGGACTGGGTAAGAGTGGTCTGCTTAATTCAGACACTCTGTTCATCACCACCCCCTTTTCTGTATCGACTTTCATAAAAGTGGCAGTTGAAACCTATAATCCAACTTCAGTATTAAAAAAGATTTTAAATTACAATTCATTTGAATGTGAACATAATTTCTCTACCTGTTCTCAATCTTAAATTGGCACTTAATAAATGTAATAAGGGTACCAGTGTTGATCTATGGGAGAGGTAGGCTTTACGACAGTGAAAAACGACATTAAGATTTTTTTACAGTCAGGACATGCAAAATTTAAACCCACATGTTCTGCTTTTTAAATACCATGCACCCTACCCTATAAGCCTTTAGCGTCTACATTGGGTGTGACAAAGAAGTATTAAAAAGGAAGGATTAGGCCTGGCAAGAGGTTTATTTTGCCAAGTTGAAATGGCAGTTTAAAACTGCACTACAGGCTGCAATAGCAGGCTTGAGACATTGTTTACAGCGCTACTTTAGTGGGTAGCACAATGAGTGCTGTTGCCCACTAGTAGCATTTAATTTACAGGTCCTGGGTACATGTAGTACTATTTACTAGGGACTTACAAGTAAATTAAATGTGACACTTACGTGTAGGGCAATGTTTTCACCTCCACTGGGCTAAAATACTATTTGACCTAAAGGTCTGAAATGGTGCCACAGTTTTGTGGCGGCTGTCTGGACTACATTGCTACCTGATAAACGTGATGGTTACCCAGATGTTTATGAGAAAAGGTGCAACTATTCACTTGCCCAGGTAAAAAATGTGAGTAGTCTTTTAACCTTGTGCAGAAAAGCTCAATCACTCACCATTCCCTTATCTTGCTGAATGTGTATACCTGGTTCCTAAGAAGCAATATTACACATACTTGAATTTGGCCCTGATTTATGCTCCCAGGAAAAATTCAGCTGTGATGCAATGCAACCTATGTTTTTCCCCCCACTTTAGATGCAGTTCTCTTTAAATCTGGACTTTGTATATAGGTTTGATCACTTTTTAAAGGGATGTACTTGACGGACAGAACGAGCCGTCATTGAAACAGATAAATTGGAAGTTAAAAAAAATTTTATGCAGTTCATGCTGTTCACTGTTTTCCTCCGTCTCCCTCAGTTCCTCTAACTGGAACACATTGGCCTATCCTATCACTATTCTCATGCAGTGCCATTGTTCAGTCACTTTGACGTGACAACATTGACCCATACTCTAATACAGTCCTATCACTGGCAGTTGAAGATCTTGCTTTCGCCTCAATACAATGTCACTGGGAAATAAAGGCATCTGCTTCAGACCTTCAGACTTACAGTGCCTTTCTCTTCAAGGTATGTATCATCCCCTCTTACCTTCCCTTGACAGTTCTGGTTCCTCTGACTGAAGTACAGTACCCCTCTCTCTTTGTAGACTTTACCAAAACCAATCATAGGCAAGTAAAAGTCCATCACAAGCAACAAACCACCCTGCTAATGATTTTATAGTCGCAAATTCATGTATTGCTTCCTACTTTAACACTGCCCACTCCTTTGTCCTGCAATAGTGCCACACCACCTATGTTTACATTTTAAACGTGGGATACCGGAGCCTTTCTGGGCGGAGTGGAGTCTCCACCTATCGTTCATTTCAGCCTGTATAAAAGCATTAGACTGAGTACGATCTCCCTAGAAAGGCCTCCAGACGGGTTCCGGAATGAGTAGATCCGATTTGGAGCCTATGTTTCTGACCAAATCGTCCCCCGCTCCGAACGACCAAGTACGATGTGAAGATCTCGTCTGTGTCGACCAAATCGTTTCCGAACCCGATCATGTCAGTCCGACTAGTTCGCAGCCGAATTGTGCTGCCCACTGGAGCCGCCTTCCGAACGAGCAAATACGATGCACGATTCGGACAGCCGTATCAACTCAGTCTCAACGAGACGAAACAGCTATGGGAATCTGACTTCCGTGGGCTGTAGCGGGCCCCCTTCACGTGGGGCCCTCTGAATCTGTCCTGTGGGGGTACCCATGGGTCCCCCTTTCCATGGATGCACAGTGTGGTGGGCACCATGGGGTGCCCGCCACAGGATGGACGCGTTTCCCCACCCACACCTTTTTGCTATGGGAGACTGTGTACGCCTTCAATATACAGGCTCCCATAGAGTTCAATGGGAGTCTGAGCGAACCGAGTTCATCACCATAGGGGTGCACAATTCGCTAGGAAAGCCCTCCGGTTCCAAAGCATCCAGAGGGCTTTCCTAGCGAGATCATACTTGGCCACTTAGTGTCACAAATCAGGTGTGGCTGGTGGCCAAGGGATTGGGGCTACACCCCTCCTCTTTTCTGGCCTCTCTATAGAAATATTTACTTAACTAAAACAGTTTGTTGACAGTTTTCTGCCGAACCCTTGCACGGAGTTGAAAAGTAGTGCACTTTCATAAGCCCTACTCTGCCTGTGTGAGTGTCTGGGCATTTGGCTAATTCTGGCGTGCAGCACTGGCAGACCTTATACACACGTAGTCCCTATAGGTTTTCATGGCGTAGATGATGTCCCTTGCTTATCTACTCCTTTACTCTGAGAGCCGATAGAAAACAGCAGTGGGCATTTTAATATCCAGCCCATGCTTTAAAAGGCTGCAAGTCACTTAACTGTTGGTACTTCACCCTTTCCCATCTCCTCTAAGGGTGGGTGAGACCAGCAAGCCTCACTGATCAAACCCAACTTTGTTATGAGAAGGGAAAAGGGTGGTTTAAGAAGAATGTGTCCCGGCATCACAGAACTTGGTAAGGCATCATTCTGGAGTGCGAGGTCACAGCCACATTTTATTAATAGTATGTGATGTTGCTTGAAATACCCATGGTCCCTGGTAGCAGGAGAAGAGCTTAATGAAAGAAATATAAGTGGCTAAATGTCTTCCTCCGGTGGTTACCTTGGAGACAAGAGTATGTAACCTGACATGGCCTAAACATGCTTACGGAAACCTTGATTGGAGCAGAGTACTGAATGACAAGCACACACAAGTAAGTTGGTGTCTCTGTATATTTGTTTGGAGAAGTGAATATTCTGGCCTACACTCTGCTCTCCTGTCCCTTCCATTCCCTGTCTCACTAACTGCTGGTGTCTCTCTAGAGCAGCAGTTGTATTCAATGTTAACTGCATCATCGTCCGGACTAGTAAATCAGTAATGCTTGTTTTTTTCCTAAGCAGATTAATTACTACATATCCCACTTCACATTAAAGAGCTGTGCTTTGCCGCTGTAAATAAGCATTAATAGAGCTGCTAATTGTAGCTTTCTATTCGTGATACTGCTGGTTACGCGATGGATGAGACTAGGTGCAGTTGTGTGAATGGATGAGTGATTGATTGTAGGAGTTGACTGAGTAGCCGGGTACAGGTGGGTGGCTAGGCCTATGAGTGGATACCTTAATGTGGATGAGCGAATGTGAAGGGGTAGGTGAAAAAAGGCAGAGGGTGAGTGTGAGTGAATTGTTGAATGCAGGTGGGCGAGTATGGGAATGATAGTAAGTGAGTAGGTCAATGAGGGAAGATTAGTGTGTAGCGGGGAGCAACATAAAGAGACTAAATAAAGCATGCAGTCCTCAGTAAAGCCTCTTGATAAATAAAAGCCAACAGTGAATGGGTGAGTAAAGTGATTTGAGATAATCAGTCGGAGTGTCAGTGAATAAGAATGTGTGTGGGTGGATGTTATGTATTATATTATGTAACGGAGCGTGGCAGGGAGCGTGTCATGGAATGCATGGTGGCATTCCATCACGGTGTTCCAGTCCAGGACATTGAGTCTTTAGCGGTGTCTTGGATTGGAAGCCGACCTGCCTGGCTCTCGGCTGTTCCTTTTTATGACCAGCTCAATAAAGCTCATCGGATACATTACAGTGTACTTGGTTCCTTAACAATTGGCGTCCCCAATTTGGAATACTACTTGATGACTGATGTTAGTGACAAGGTTTTTGGGTGCGGTTCTATCGCAGAAATGTGTTGATGGTTGTGAAAATATTATTTTGTTTGCATCAAGATCATTATCGCCCACGGAAACGAAATATCCAAAGGCAGGTATGTGTAAGCAGAAGGATTGTAAACTGGAGTTGCAAAAGGCTGTTTGGGTGACTATAGGGTGACTACTCATGATGCTACTGGTTTATCTCCTTTGGTGCTCATGAGAGGTTGGAAACCCAGATGTAGGTTCACTCCTGTTTGGATTTCTGATGGTATGGTGGAGCAGTGGTCAGATGCAGCGGTTAAAAATTGATTGGACTATGTTCACAATAAAAGCAAGGTTTATTATGATGAAAGTCATGGTGTGAAGGACGTGCAAGTAAAGGTTGGTGGTTGTGTTTGGGTTCGAGTGAGGAAACCTGCTGTGCGGTTGGATGATGGCAGAGTTTGGGATGTATGTCATTACAACGCGGTCTTTATACCACGATACCTTTACGACGCGGTCATCACAACGCAAGTCGTTACAACGACTTGTGCTAGAGGCGTTGGACTTAGGAATAGTATAATTTACTATTTCAACTCCAGCCTACTTAACAGTAGGGAAGGTGTTGGAATAGTAAATCATACAATTCCTTAGTATATAGCGCCATCCAGCTCAAGTCGTTGTAACGACTTGCGTTGTGATGACCGCGTCGTAAATGTATCGCTTTGTTAATTCCGCGTTGTAATGGTTGTCTTCCAGAGTTTGAAATCTCAAAAGTATTGCCTTGGGATCTGGACAAAATTGTGGTGTCATGCGAGGAGAAATTCTGCGTGCCAATGGGGTGAAGGACGCCGAGTGGGTGGAAGATTTGTTTGATCGGAGTGCTGTTCAATCTAGTCTGGCTTCTGACCTTATTCCAGAAAAGGAGGTTGTTGATGAGAGAGTGGTGGGGAGCCAAGGGTTTTTGGAAGCAGCGGTTGCTTCAGAGGAGGTGCAATCTGGAATGAATGAGGAGCTGCAGTTGGGCATGATAGAACCAGTTGTTGTGAATGAGGTTGTTGGTGACGGAGGAAAAAGAAAAAGGGTTCTTCCGTGATGGTTGAAGGAAAATGTAATCTGATTATTCTTTCTTTATGTTATTGTTTTAAGTTGCATATTTGCTTTACGTTATTTGCTCTTCTTTGTGTTGTAAAGAGGGGGGATGTGTTATATTATGTACCAGAGCGTGGCGGGGAGCGTGTCATGGAATGCATGGTTGCATTCCATCACTGGGTTCCAGGCCAGGACATTGAGTCTTTAGCGGTGTCTTGGAGTGGAAGCCGACCTGCCTGGCTCTCGCCTGTTCCTTTTTATGACCAGCTCAATAAAGCTTGTTGGATACATCACGGAGCACTTGGTTCCTTAACAGCGGAGTCAAACGATAATAATGTTAATTCAGGCTTGAAAGGACAGTAGCCTGTAACAGCCTCTTGGCCAGGTTTGAAATCTCAGTGGATTTATGCATTCACCATAGAGGTGTGTGTTTGACTCCCTGGCCAGTACAGTTCCCGGCATGTCCACTCATCCGCACATGAGGTCGTTAATAAGAACAATTGAGTTGGTTAGCAGTGAAAATGTGTTCTTCAGCTGCAACATAGCCAGGGGTAAACATGTGCTCCGTGAATACATAAATGAATATTTCTGACGCTGGCTTTCTTTGACTCCGAGGTATGGATTCATAATATTCTTCAATCACTCCCTCTCATTTATAGAGTGGCCTTGATTTGTGATAATGGTAAATATTGAAGACGATTGCTCTATTCAGACTTCAGAGCACTAATATACAGCTGCAACAAAAACACACACTCACACAATGGACACACATACGTCACAAACGTACAGATCCGCACAGTTGCAGGCAAAGCAAATAGATTCCCTCAAATACACACAAACAAAATGCATACATGGGCATACACCGAGAGAGAAACACACAAAAAGATAAAGAAAAGCAAACTGGCACAACCATAGTAACACACGTACATCCGAGAAAGTGGGCAAGGCTTTCAAATTCTTTTATTTTCAAATTACAAAACAAAGCTCGCACAATGCCTGGCACCGTGACCAGGAAGGTCATGACATTGCTCCATGTATGGCTAAACAGTTGATCAGCATGCAATGCTGTATACAGAAACGCCGCATGCCAGCAGCAAAGTATTCCTTCACTGGTGTGAAACGACTGAAATTGGTTTTCAAGCAAGTGTTTAAGTATTATCTCACAATTGTGCCCGACCATTTATGAAGAATGGATACATTCACCAAGGGAACAACTAATGAGCTGGAAAGCACTCTTACCTGCCTTTTGTCAGCACCACCCGGGATGGTCCTACTTACTTGGCCAATTAGGAATTGTTGACATTTTTAATATGGTTTCCGTTGGAAATGCCCATTTTACACATTAAATACATTCTCAAGGGACAAGCCATCCTCCCCACCCCCACTCCCACCTCCACAAACCTTCCTTGACAGCACCAGGTTTGCTCGCTTGGCTCACTCACAGGGTACAATTCCATGGTTGTATTTGTGCCGTCACAGTCACAAATTCTTTGCTTCATCTTTTTCGGATGTTTAGATCTCGCATAAAAGCTTAGACTTGACAGCTCTTTGATTAGTTGTATTGTAACAGAGATGAAAGTTAATACTTGGAACTACACTAAAAGCTTTACATTGTACACAAATTTCGAGTGGTTTTGGTTTCCGTATTGCAGTTTGAAAGCCAGCGTTATGGCAGAATACTTCTATTGCTGATAAATTAGTGACTGCAAAAATGCAATAAAACTTCTAGTTTTCTATTTTCAAGGGCACCATAAATAGACATGTAAAGAAGAGAAACTATGTTTATGGGGGCTTCCACAGCAAGTGCATATAGCTGTTCGTCATTTTCATGATGTTTAATATTAGACAATAGAAAATAAATGTCATGCCTTGGTCCAAATGACCTTTCTCTTGAAGGGCCACATCTTCCCACAATACACTCAATTCAAGGCTTTGCTGCGTTGTGCAGGATGCCCTTAAGGGTGGCAGTTTGGTGTCCATTAGGCCAGGAGCAGGACGGGGCCGGACTGGGAACCCAAAGCAGCTATGGCACACACTTTCCAGACCAGCCTCTGGGGAAGCTCTGACTGGTTCCGGGATGCTGGAAATGCTTGCTTGCTGCTCTTGTTACTGGGGAACGATATTGCAGCACCACTGCAAACCCGGTCCCCATCACTGCAAAACCTGCCCCCAGGGAAACACCTGATGCCCGGTCTGGCCAGTCCGTCCCTGGAGCAGGACGTTACCACGATCCAGATACAAGAGTACGAGGGTTTGAGCAGCAGTTCGGCATCCATTTTCTAGAAGAAACTTTTCACTTTCTTTAGAAGAGAGGACTGGAACAAAGCCATTTTTAGGTTGAGCCTAGAGGCAGCGTACAAGCGCTGCTCGCTTTGCGTGGCATGCAGTAGTCGAGTATGCTGTGGAAGCCTCGCCTATTCTCCTCCCAGATTTTGCATTGGCTGGTGTCATTGTCCTTGGTAAATGCTGGCTTCAGATTGATAATGAGGCTTGTTAGTCCCTCCTTGTTACCGCCCTGTCGACTGGATCTTTTACTTGGCTCTGTACACGGTCGGCTTGTATCAAGGTGGTGAGTGCTAATTTGTTTATGGTCACTTATGAGGACAATGGCAGCTGGTATATTTTTGGGGGTATTTGCATCCTAAGCGCGTCTCCTGCTTTAGGGACACTGCACTTAGTTTATTTATTTAATTACATTTAATGCTGAGCCCAGTGTTCACTTCTGGGACACCGGTCTCTGTTTAATTTAAATTTTTTAAAACTTTTATAGTCAACGCGGTGCCGGCTTCAGGGACACTGTGCTCTGTTTTTCTACTGTAAAACTGAGCGCGGCGCGCCTCATCAAGGACACTGCGCTTGGTTTCTTTAGTTTTTTTAACTTTAACACTGAGCACAGCGCCCGCTTCAAGAACAGCGCGCTCAGTGTTAAAGTTTAAAACAAAGAAAAAAGCAACTGAGCGCGGTATCCTTGAAGCGACGCTGCACTCAGTTTTAAACGTAAGTATTGCAATGCAATAGGTCTCGCATTTACGCGAGTTTAGGGTATTGGCATTGTAAATGGCAATGCCTTTTATTTACGTTTTAAAGAACAAAATTAATAGCATTGTCCTTTACAATGCCAATAGCTTAAACGCGCGTAAATGCAAGACTGATTGCAATGCAAATGCTTGTGTTTTCAAGTTGACAAGTCTGCTGCTGAGTGTGGGACACCTGCCCTGAAGGAAACCTGCACAGTGTGGACCGCAATGCGAGTGACACCTGAACAGAGAGAGGGGACACCTGCCCTGAAGGAAACCTGCACAGTGGGGACCGCACTGCGAGTGACACCTGAACAGAGAGAGGGGACACCTGCCCTGAAGGAAACCAGCACAGTGGGGACCGCACTGCGAGTGACACCTGAACAGAGAGGGGACACCTGCCCTGAAGGAAACCAGCACAGTGGGGACCGCACTGCGAGTGACACCTGAACAGAGAGAGGGGGCACCTGCCCTGAAGGATACCAGCAAAGTGGGGACCGCACTGCGAGTGACACCTGAACAGAGAGAGGGGACACCTGCCCTGAAGGAAACCTGCACAGTGGGGACCGCACTGCGATTGACACCTGAACAGAGAGAGGGGACACCTGCCCTGAAGGAAACCAGCACAGTGGGGACCGCACTGCGAGTGACACCTGAACAGAGAGAGGGGACACCTGCCCTGAAGGAAACCAGCACAGTGGGGACCGCACTGCGAGTGACACCTGAACAGAGAGAGGGGACACCTGCCCTGAAGGAAACCAGCACAGTGGGGACCGCACTGCGAGTGACACCTGAACAGAGAGAGGGGGCACCTGCCCTGAAGGATACCAGCAAAGTGGGGACCGCACTGCGAGTGACACCTGAACAGAGAGAGGGGACACCTGCCCTGAAGGAAACCTGCACAGTGGGGACCGCACTGCGAGTGACACCTGAACAGAGAGAGGGGACACCTGCCCTGAAGGAAACCTGCACAGTGGGGACCGCACTGCGAGTGACACCTGAACAGAGAGAGGGGACACCTGCCCTGAAGGAAACCTGCACAGTGGGGACCGCACTGCGAGTGACACCTGAACAGAGAGAGGGGACACCTGCCCTGAAGGAAACCTGCACAGTGGGGACCGCACTGCGAGTGACACCTGAACAGAGAGAGGGGACACCTGCCCTGAAGGAAACCAGCACAGTGGGGACCGCACTGCGAGTGACACCTGAACAGAGAGAGGGGACACCTGCCCTGAAGGAAACCAGCACAGTGAGGAGCGTACTGCGAGTCACACCCGAACAGATGCGAGACGGCCCCGGACACCTGCACAGTGGAGGGTGGCTGCACAGTGTCTGTCACCTTCACAGTGGGGAGCACCTGCACACCTGAGCACTTGACTGGAAGGCCTTCAAAATAAGTCCTGCGGGAGCTGTGGGGTCCCAGCACCATATCGCAACCCCATGCGCCCCTGTGCACCACCGGAGCTGCCAAGGCCAAACGGAAAAAGTACCCAGGAAGCCTCCGCTGTAAGATAAGATAAGGCAAGACAAGAATTTACCTGACCGGTTTTTTCGACAACAATGAATGCTGTATGTTATTGGTTCAGGCGCAGGGATTTTTTGTTGGATTTCTGTGGCAGGGGTCACCACCTGCCTCCCACAGCTCCTGGTACCTGGAATGCAGGGTAGCCTACGTCATAACTCCTTCGCCCCTCTCTCCCTCTCCTGTCTGTCTCGCTCACTTAGGTCTGCTTTATTCCAAATCATTGTGAAGGCTTTACTAGGGGCTGTGCAAATTGATGGACAATCCCAGGTCTATTGTTGAAAGTGCTACCCTGCAAAGAACACAGTACTTGGTACAAACAAACCGTGCTCCGAAATATTCCAGTCTAGTTCATGGGCACCTCAAAGCTGGCCCACAGGTGGCAACGGCACCATACTCAGAACCAATGGAGGTATGCAGTTTGGTAGCCGTGGCTTTTTACACTTAATCATGCTTCAAACTGCTGCGAATGAGGTAGCACAGACAGAATTCATGTTTGCTAAAATGCCCCAAAAATATTACTGGCACAGAATGTGTGCCACGTTTGCAATGTATTGCTGCATAATGTAGTCAACCCTGCGGTATCATTTGGTCCTATGTTGCTTTATATTCCTGTTACACCAGCGCCAAGTATGTCACCTGCTCTTCGTCGAGTTTTTTGTGCTAAATCAGTGGTCCTTCGTGCTCAAATTTATTGATATAAATCTGTAGTTTTTAACAGCTAGGGATTAACCTCGACTAAAAACGTTCCGATATTGCCCTAACTGCTCATATTTAAATAGAAATTCGTACCAGCCCTCGAGTCAAGCTATCTATCTAACCATCCATCCATCCATCCATCCATCCATCCCACTCACTCTATCTATCTATCTATCTATCTATCTATCTATCTATCTATCTATCTATCTATCTATCTATCTATCTATCTATCTATCTATCTATCTATCTATCTATCTATCTATCTATCTGCTAAAAACACAACAATGAGGAAAATATTATCAGGGGCGTAAGGCACGCACTGGAGTGCCTGTGGTGCGCGCCCCCACCCTCCAGGGCCCGTACCATTCAATCTGAAGTCTATGCACATTTATGAGGTATGGGAGTGTCTAGGGGACCTCACCAAATTCTACAGGAACGATGGGGCATCGGTGACGTAAAGAACATGTATCCCTCCCACCCCCAGAATGTGATGAGGGGCCACTGACTCTCCAGTATCTCTTAAATATACATTGGCCTTGGGCTGAATAGGGGCCCATGAAGTGTTGGATGGACCCTTGAAGGCTTGGAGACCCTCGTGTGCCTCAGGGGCCCACTTTAGGCATCTGACGGCATGATTTTATGCTGCGACATTCCATATTATCTTGATGTACTATTCCATTTCGCTTTCCTTACCTCCACCCCCTCCCCCCCACGTCCAAGTAGGTGAATGAGGGAACACCCCTTTTCTACACTCCCCTCCATAAAATAGGAGGGACCGTCAGTGTAAGAACAGGTCAGCTTTTCGGACGGTCGCCTCCAAATTCGGGCAGTTGGGGGGGGGGGGGGCGTATTTGATGGAAAACTGTCCAATCCGTCCCAGTGATCTTTAGTTTGCCTCTTATGATTCAATGCGTCGCTGTCACCAGTTTAATTCAAGCGATGGGCTTTATTGTGTTTGCATTACAATAAAATGATTAAATTCAAGTATATTCAACAATCGTAGGTCTTCTTGTGCATGCGATAATGATTATTTTTAGGTGATGTCCATCAGTCCAGACAGACGAATTTGAGGGACCGTAGATAAGTGGTATTACACAAGTCAGTCTCGACCCTGGAAAAAAATGAAAGGCGGACTCGAGCCCTTTGGGAGTTAAACTTAAGCACTGAAAGTTACCGACAGTGCACCGTGCACTGTAGTCAGTGCACTAGCTCGCCATGCTACTGCGCCACAAAGATGTTAACGTTTAGTCAGTAGGTCACTCAAATACGTCAGCACTCAGCAGTGCATGTATTAACTCGCTAAGTGATGCCTCGCGCATTTCAACATTAACCTGAAGGTTATACTCTTATGTTTGTGCAACACAAAAAGATGCAACACTTTTTGTGTTGCATTTTCACCCTAAGTGGGAAGGGTATGCCCAGATGTGTGTCCCATGCTCACTAAGCCACTGGATTCACGCTATCCTGGCTGATGAGAGCGGACAGCCCGAAACCGGTCCTAGGATGCTTGATTCCGGTCCAGGGAAGACATGGCCTGGCAGTTCGGGCTGGACTGTTCCCATGAGGCACAGGGTCAAGACTGATTTGCATATGACTATGTCTGAACTGGGGTGGCTTGGTGAGCAAAATAACAATGGATTAAACCCAGATCTGTGACTGGAGGTGATTGTTTGAAAATGTTCAACATTCCGTCCATTATCTTTTTGTGTTGCATATACTCTTATGTTTGCCATATGCTCTTTAACTCACTAACCTATGTCACCAGAATTTTATCATATAACCTTTAGGTTATACACTATCTCTGCAGCAGGTGCACTCACCCACGGACCTTCCGGTGTGAATCGGTGGTCTGTGGATTATTCACAGATCTTTGCAGTGGCTAAATTAACTATAACATTAATGTGCCATGCTTAGAAGTCTCTATGTGCGCGCAAATATCTGCGGCACGTATAATAACCCAATAAGCTACTTTTGGGTTTTTAGTCTAAAACTCAAAGGGCTATACACAGATCTTTGCAATACTTGCATGAATCCACTCAGCTACTTCAGTAGGACTGAACCCGGAACACTATGATCACAGACATCTTTCCAGGAGGTGCATCAACCTGCTGATTAGGGCTGGCAAGAATGGAACATGTGAGCTGCATATTACACACAAGCCTCTGCAGCAGGCACACAAACCAACCGAGTTATGATACACAATCTCACCCAGTGCTTAAATAATACAAACGCCGTGCCTAGACAGTTCAATTTCTCCACACCTTCCTTCTCACAATCTTTTACTCTTGGGATACCATGGTTGTAGTCATGGGTGCCTAGTACAATCACACAGGAATCACCCGGAATGGTACCTGGAAAATGCAAAACTTATCAGCGGCGTCGTAGGTGAGCTCTGCGTCTCCTCTTTATATGCCCTACAACTAGGGTAGCATCTTTTGTTCACTTGGGTAACGTGATATCAGCGCCTTGAGGCTCTGGGGAGTCAGTACCAGGTAAAAGATCACCCAAATGTTCGCCATCGTCATTGAAGAGAGAGAGACGGAGATTAAAATGTAAGGGAGCTGGGAAAAGTTAGACAGGTATAGCTTCCCTGAGCCTAAAATAACCCTCTCTTATTAGTTAATAATATCCTGGACGCTAATTGAGATCTTAAACTACCTGAAATTGAGATGAATACACACAATCTTCAAAAACAGGGACTTTGCCCTGACTCGTACTGCAGTGACTTTGGAATCTGGTTATTAGGATGCTAATTCCTGGGCTAGCTAGTGGCTGCTGGGCACTGTTCTTGGTAAGTACTCTTGTTAACCCTTCGGCTACTGTTGGGTCAGTGATGGTTTATTTGGCAGGTCTGCAAAAGCAACAATAGTCATCACTTTTGTTGTTGTGCCTGTGTCCACCAAAAAAGGAAATAGGCTTTCCATGTTCTACAACGTCTAATACCAATTCAGACAATAGGGCGTCATTATCATCATCAGTCATTGCTTTGCCTCTAATAGAGAACATTTTAGCTGCCCTGCAGCACACGCACAAAGATAATAAAGCCTCCAAGGAGAGTTTTTGTGCTGTAAGGTACAATTTCCAACACATAAGCTATCCCGACCATAATGCAGGCTCCCATGCAATATGGTGCAAGGCTGCCTGCATTGGCAAAAGGCAGCCCAAAGTGTGCCAGCGTGTGGAGAGAGCAGAACTGCAGCATTCCTCTGAAGATATGGCACAGTTCTGCGCTCTTTAGGTGACACAGCGCTACCACTCTCGCTTGCTGCACATCGCTACACCATTTCTTTGTAAATATACCCTAAGTGGCAAGTTTACCAAAAAAAAGTAGCAAATCTGCACCCATAAAACTACTCTTTGAATGGATGCAAATGTACTGCTTTTTAAAATTCACAAACATTGTCAGTAGTAGGCTTGGAAAGCTATGCCACTCAAAGATTTCCAGGAATACTTCTGGCAATCAAACACCAAGAGGTGATGGGACGAAGGTTTCCTAATAGTCGATCCACTGGCAATCTCTTGGGTAGCATTCCAAACCTTTCTTTTTGTCCACTCTGCCACTCTCGATAAAGGACCAGGTTTAGGAGATGGATTAAAGGAAGACAGGGTGGTGGAGGGCTTTGCTGCCTTTACTCTGCCTGACAAATTTAGAGGTGTCTGCCAACCTGGTAGATATCTCCATCACTGGCAGGAATCACCATCATGGTTCTTCCTGTCAATGTAGGAAAAGTTTGCTGGACTGCTTTATCAAACAGGACACTTGCCATCAAACTTTTCCAAATTTTGTATTTTGAAAACAAAAACGAATGACCCCCAAACTAGTTTCCTCCCATGGTGTGGGGATTTTTCTTTTTTTCTTGTCCTTCACCACCAGGACATATCTGGTGGTGAGGGGCAGTAAAAAAACAAAAAAAACATCTGATCAACCACTTCAGATGGTTTACTTCGGATGGCATCTACTCCTTTGGGCCATCGAATTAAGAATTACACTGACAAAGTAGCTCTTACTCTGTCGGTATAAAACTTGCAATCCGTCCAACTCCAAATGGGGCAGATGGTCTTTGAGTTTGGCCGACCGGGTATTCTGTCATCGTTGCAAGAGAGTACGTTTCTGCTAAACTCTAAATCAGCCCTAGAGGACTATCAAATGCAAATCAGTACTGCCCCTTCTCTTCATGGGAAAAGTCTATCCCGAATCTAGGTCACCTCACACATTCACTCTGTGGCCAATTGCATTTTTAGTTGGGAAATTTGAGATTCATGCCCCCAAACTATCACTGACTAACCAACAATTCTGCGTTTTGTACTCTGAAATAGACGAGAGTGTTGAAGCTTGCTTTTGTGTTCTGTTTGACCCTTGCAGACAGTTTGTAAATGATCCACATTATAGCACTGTGGCGGGTGTTGTGTGTAGCAAAGTATTTAACATTGTAAGGAAAGCGGTATCTATAATGTTAGCAGGAACAATTTTAGATATTGTCTTTGGTGCAACAATTCACGCTATTGTCTTTGGGGCATTTCAACGCTTCTTTCTGCTCATTGTCTCAGCTTGGTACTCAATCATGTCGGACATTTGAAGTCCTTTTTGAAGAAATGCAACAGATTCACAGCCTGTGATAAATTGAGTCTGAAGCACCTCTTCACACTTATAATTTTCAAATTAACATTGCAGGAGGCACTCATTTAAGTGCATGACATATGATTAAGTCTCCTCCAGTCTTTGTAGAAAACAAGACGTACCCCTCGCAGTCGACGTTCTTTTTGGTAGAAAGTATACCAGCAAACATTCTTTGAGTTTGGCGTCTCATTGTCATCAGATTGAATGATGATGTTCATGGTGTTGTGGCCAACACGATGCATCAAGAGGCGCATCAGTTACTTATCATTTTCAATGTCAAGGGCACCCACACACATTTGACATTCTTTAATCCTTTTGTACCACCTCGGGCCGAGATTGAAGTGTCTTGTAGGCTGAAGATCAGAGGGGACACAAAAAAAGCAACAGATGTGTGTTCACCACTAGCTTTCTATCTCCGAGGATGGCATGATATCTGTCAATCCTCTTCAAGGGGCATGGGCAGTTATAGATATGATAGATGAAGATCAAGCAACGTAGATGAGTTGGAAAACCACCTCGTCGCCAGTGTGGTGACTTCAACTCACATACTACTGCAAAGCAGATAAACATATTCACAAAGGCATTTAGGATGTTACAATCAGTTATCCTTTTCAGCTGAAGTCAGTGTGTAGACACACATTGTATAGATGCTACAACTTAGGGAGTTCTCTGCCAAGTGTCCTTACTTGCAGACACTCACATGCTTTCTGTCTGCCCCACCTTCTTCTTCTCATTCACACTTCATGAACTCATGGCTGTCTTTGCCAATGCCAGGAAGTGATGCCCTAGTCAGGCAGAAGGCAGGACACTACATGGATCTGCTAAAATTTGAACTTTAATCCAAATATGTCACTTTACCCAATCTGGAACACAACAAGGGATTACTCTTCCAAGATTGGCCGAACTGTTAAGTTGCAACTTGACAAGAGTGAGTAATCATAGCCTTTTTAAAAACGGTTTTATTCTGAGACTTTTAGTTCTCTTCCACATTATAAATGGGTTGTTTGATAGAAGCCCGCATTGCTAATCCAAGCGTGCACCAACAACGAATGCATCTTAACCACGCATTCCTTTACCACGCATGCCCTGAGTTCTAAAATCGAGCCCCAGCCCTAAAAACTACCCTGACACTACGAGCCCTAAAACTGGCCCCCAGCCCTACAAAATACCCTCTCTCAAAACCCGCCCCAGCCCCACTTACCAGGCAGCATCCTGGAGCTTCCTCTCCTGATCCTTCTTGTTCCCCTCCACGCCCATCCGCACATCTAGACTGACCTCTGCCTTAACCACACGTATGTGTGGTTCAGGCAAGCATTATTCCACTTGCGTGGAATCGGCACGCGTGGCTTAGCTCGCGATGTAAAGGCCATTTCTCTTATAAATATAGTAACAGCAGGTATCAGAATGCAAGCGTAGAAAAGACAGGTTCATTCGGCAGCCATCAATAGCTGTTCAAAAAACCAATAAATGATGTAGCATTATGTGCAAATTTAGCGACACCCTGCGAAAGTACAGGTTTTCCATCTATGTTTACATCTAAACATCAGATATCAGTGATATCATTGTTTCCAGGCCTCAACGTTTCTTCCACAGATTACTTCTATGCGGCATCTTTGCCTAATTATTGGAAACCCCATACATATACTACAACACATTAGCCCTCATTACCCATTAATTTAATGTGGTGATATGGGGAATATACCTGCTCCAAATTCTGGCGATTACAAGTTTGCCCTCAGAATGGGGAATAACTTGTTAGGCCCTTTACTACAGAAATTTTCCAGATTCAGGCAAAAAGCGCAGTCTTTTTTTGCTGCTCTGAGCAGGTGGAAAGTGTTGGCAGGAGGGGTTTAGGTTTGGGGTAGGGCCTGAGAGTTAGGGGGGAGCTGGGTTTTGGGCAGGCTTCTGTCCCTGTAGCAGCATCCTGGAATTATGAGGCACAGAGTTTGTGGACCTAAGGATTCCAGGCCCAGAGAGCCTTACTATTCCGAAGTGCGAAATTAAACTTGAAGTTAATGCTCCAAGTAAAATATCCCAACTCATGATGCAGATACCTAAAGTATCACTGTTTGTGAGCCAGACTCACACTTTTAGAGGATGACCACTCACAACAGTGTAAAAGTCACCTGGAAACAAGGGCTTCAATTCTAAATGCAATTCTTTTCAAAGTTCTGCAGAAGCAGCTCCTGGGAGTTGTAAATACTTCTGGAGGAAAGTCCAAGGAAATGGAAACCCCCTTCAGACACATAGCTACCAAGTTTTCAGTGTGCCTATTGATGAGTGACATTTTCAATCTTTTCAGTACGCTTATTATGTGAAACATTGAGTGATACTTTGTGGTGAGTGGAAAGAATTATGATGAAGTAATCACGCAGATTTCAGATATTAGCCCCATGTTTATACTCTGGAACGTACTTTAAAACTGTGATAGGTACATGATTGGAGTGCTCATTCAAAGTTCATAAGTAGCCCTATTAGCAGAAATGAAGTACAGGCCCTGTAAATGACCAGTTAGAAGGTTTTCTGACAGGCTTACAGCTAGCGTGCAAATTGACAAAGAAGAGCATGTATTATAAATGCATTCATTTATAGCAGGTGTTCCAGTTCAGTTTTTAGGTTGAGCCTAGCCAGCGCATGCCCTACTCTGCAAGGCATGCTGTACTGGAGTATGGACTTGAAGCTCCGCCCACTCTCTGCCCATATTTTTCATTGACTTGTGTCATTGTCCTTTGTAAATGCAGTCTTCTGATTCGTTAATAGGCTTGTTAGTCCCTCCTTAGTACCGCCTTGTCTTCATTTGTAACCTCCCATGAGGACTGGCCCATTTACTTCTATTGTTACACAGCAAGTCTTGTTTAGTCTGTAAGCACTATTCTATTTAATGAGTTTCTCCTACTGCAGACATGACATGCTTTCCTGCAACATTCAGTACGCTATGCGTGTTTTCACTTTCCAAGCAGCCTGGGACCATGGCAGCCGAGGTTTCGCATTTGCGAGAGTTTGAGCTATTTGCATTGTAAATGACAATGCCTTTTATTCATGTGTTAATTATCAAAACAGATACATAAAAGGCATTGACATTTACAATGCCAATAGCTTAAAGTCTCTAAAATGAGAGACCTATTGCATTGCAAATGCTTGCTGTTTTTTGACAGTGTGTTCTTTCAGGGTGTGGTTTGTGTTCAAGTGAAATAAAGTTGGTGAAAGTTGGGGCTCGAAGCTGTCAAAATTTACACTGTTCAGTCAGGTTTGTTCTGTTTCATGTTTGCTGTTTTTGGTAAATAATAGGAATGCTGTCTTTGTTGTGTTGCGCCTCAGGCAGACGCTGAACAGCCAGGTCTTGATGTTGTGCAGATGGACTTTGCGTCATTGGCTGTCCGAAGCAGAGGAATCTTTTGTGCGTGACAAAAGATATATCTCTCTTAATACTTTAATATCATATTCACTTGCAAGTAAAACACTACAATCCGCATGACCGGTATCACCCATAAAGAAGACAGAAGGACTAATACCTGAAACTAAACGAGTTGTGTGCCTTAATTTTGATGAATATGCATCACTTAGAATAAAGAGACAGAGTAGGAGCTTAAAGCCAGACATGTCATTGGCCACGTGAAATTAAATGCTACAAACCCATTACTAGTTTGAATGCATTATTTTACCCGGACTTTAACGTCACTGAGTTGATCTCTAATCCTTTGCATCAAGTGCCATTTTCGTTTTTCTCCAGTCACTATTGAAGGATTTGTAAAAGTAACAACGAGCATAAGGCTCACCTAATTGATCCGTTGAATTAGGCAGGGTGCCTGCAGCCACATAATTCTGACCATATCTGCTTTCACTGTTCTGCTGTAAAGATACCCTCAGTATCATCAGAGGTGTAGACAGGATTGCGACAGGAAGAGCCATTAGCACTAAACTAAGTTAGCAAAGTGAATATGCTGCATCTATTGCTTTTATTGAACTGAACGAAAAAATATTCATATATGCTGCATTTTATTCCAGAACATCTAAAGGCACCGGTCTAACCCAATAATATCAAGGCAAGAGAAGGAATTATGAAACTAATGAAGTCTTACCGTCTGCCTTGAATTTGCAGGGGGACTGCTCAAACCGTACGCCCTTAGGAAGGGCTTTCCTTAAATTGACCCAAGACTGAAAAGCGTTCACACCCAATAGTAGCCACCAAAAGCCAATGCAGGTATCTTCTTACAGCTGGCGCGTGGTCTTGTTTCTTCAAAGCCAATGCTAATAGATCTGCAGCATTTCTGATGGATACTTCTAACTGCAGATAAAGTCCTCAACTTTGAATATCTCATGGTGCCAGACTTGATCCAATAGATTTTTCAGCATAGCCCCTTGTGCGCAGGTAATTTTCATCATATGGCTCAGCATCTACCCAACTCCACTTTGGAAGTGATGACTGCAGCTGTATATAGGATAGATGCCGCCCCAGCATACTGATGTCAGTTCCATTCTCTCTGCACCTTCATATGCAGATCTGGATCTAACTCCTAACTTTTTCTCATCATTTTTTATCTCACAAAATGTGACTCCAGTGGGCAAGTCCCCTTCTAAAATTACATATTTGAATTCTTGTGGGGACGGTGGCAAGCAGATGTCTGTGACAGAGCTCCTCAATGTGTGCTGCTGGTGTTTGAGTTTGTGCCACAATTCCAAATCATGCGGGGAGTGTGTGTGAAGCATCTAAAGGCAATCCTGGAGTGTGAAGCCAAGCTGTAAGTCAATGAACACTGCAAGAAATCACACAAGGTCCGCTCCCTACTTGAAGTCAAGGATGTAAACCCACTCGCTGGGCCGTTTCCGCAACAAGTAATTGTTGCGTTCCATGTTTAGGAGGAAGTCAAAATACCAAGAGAAAAAAAGTCCAAGTGAGCCTCATCCCTGCCTTGTCACCAGTGGCGGCTGGCACCCTAAATATTGGGGAAACCGCTGACCAGCAATGTGTGTCAACACTAAAGACTTCAGTCATGGCTCGTTATAAACAGAGTTTATAACAAACCACAACTCTCACATGGTTTGTCTTAGTAAGACA
This sequence comes from Lissotriton helveticus, assembly GCF_964261635.1. Taxonomy (NCBI): domain Eukaryota; kingdom Metazoa; phylum Chordata; class Amphibia; order Caudata; family Salamandridae; genus Lissotriton; species Lissotriton helveticus. The sequence continues at coordinate 1,350,119,814 of NC_136068.1, read as the reverse complement.
CCAGTCCTATAGATGATGGAGGAGGAAGTCACATAAAGGAGAAGATATAATCCCGTGCCATTATATGGTTAGGTTTGGCAAGCACAACACCTGCACCGTTAAAGGTGATAAAATCCTTGTTCCACATGCAACGGACAGTAGAATAAGAGGGTGCTCGCTGCAAATGAGGGTCACAGAGACCGCAAAAACCACACGGGATAAGCGCTTTGTCATGGAGGCTCTGGTGATATTAGAAAAACATAGAAGGTGCAGAGTAAAATCAGGAAGGAAATAGATATCAGATATTCTTAAACACCTACTGAGTCTCCACGGAGACGTGTGGAAAGGTGCCCTCAGAGGACATAGAAAAGATGAGGGAGACGGCGGAGGGGCAACAGACAGAAAGAACTCAGGAGTCTGGACTGCAACTCTGTGGTCCAAAACCAGAAGTGGGAAAGTCACCTACAATATGAGCTGGCTCACCTGCAGTACCAATCTGAATGTTGCTCTCATGTTGCTGATAATGATAGCCGCACAATAGTAGTGCCTAGATTGGCTGGAGCAGGCTGCATCAACGCTCCAGCAGGCACTGGGAGCATTGTGCCAGCGCTCCACCTAGCTGTCATAGACAGATGGGGGAGAGGTTCACACTGCGCATGCCAGGCTGGTCGTTACAAGACAACTGGCCAAAGTGACAAGCGTTGTGTAAACTGGTGAAGGGAGCTCCAATCCCCTGCTGTCAGTCAGCAGCAGTTGCCCCACACCCAAACACGGCTCGGGCTGGGGAAAAGGAAAAATAGAATGGTAATTCATTTATTTAATTACCATTTTATTTTTCACTTTTTTTGCCACTGGTAGCAAGGGGGCAAGGCCCATATTGACCGTAAACCTCCCAGACCTCAGCCCCTGTGACAGCAGCCTCCATACCACTTTAGTTTTTGGCAGTACACAACCACCCTGTGCTACGCAGAATCAGACATTTTCTCAATGAGTAACAGGGCATGACATCTGACAGGAGAATTTTGTCGATAGTCCAATAGGGCTACGCCCTGTGACTCCTTTCCATTCTACCCCCTCTTCCGCCTACATCGGAGCGGCTTTCAGCGGAGTATTTGTCCATTTTCTTGTGCAAAGCTCAGGCTTTTTTTGGCAAAAGGAGCCATAGAGAGAGTCCTGGTTGCATAGATCGGAACTGAATCTTGCTTTAGTTAATTCCTTGTGCTGAAAAGGTGTGAAGACCTTTGTTTCATTTTAGATCTACAACCTCTCAATTTCTTCCTTATGAAAGGAGAAATTGAAGACGCTTATGCTGACCCAAGATCTAGCTGCCCTGGATCCCTTGTTTTCGTCCTGCAGGCCCATAGGCACTACCTGCGGTTCAAGTTGGGACACAAATGTTTACAATTCGCTGTGCGCTCTTTTTGCTGCAAGAGTGACTTTTGGGTTTTCACAAAGGTGTTGGCAGTGGGTATAGTATACCTTTCAGAGTCAGCAGTACCAGTCTTCCCATATCTCAATGACTAGCTGTTGAAGGTGGCCTCACCACTGTCAGTTGTGGACCCCCTCCAGTTGACGTTGAACCTCCTTACAACTTTAAGGGTTCAGGGTTAACGCGCCAAAGTCACACTTAGTTTGGGCATTTCCTTCATTATGCATCACCTGGCGGAATCTTTAAATGCCATGGCAGGTAAACTCAGCTGACGATGCCAAGTGGATCACAAATGTCAGTTACATCCGGAGACATGTGGAGCAGGGTGTCTTACAGTAATATGGAGAACATGGCTCGATCTCTTTGCCACTGCATAGAACGTGCAATGCCTCCACTCTTACACATTGCAATTCACAAGAAGGCTCTCTTTTGGAGACACATTCTGTTAGAGAATATCATGGATTCTAGTATGACTTCTCGCACCTACCTCTCCTCCCCAGAGTTTTGAAGAAGATCATGAATGACAGGGCCTAGCTACTCTGGATTGGGCCATGAGACTGTGGTTCCTGGAACTTCCAGGCATGAGCTTTTTTCTGTTGATTCGGCTGCAATTGCGATAACTTCAGCTCATCGCATTAATATGCTTCCCTCACAATCATCCCAGCCGCCTTACACCACTTTCTTTCCAGACAAACTGTTGTTGAAGACTAGAGCGGTCTTTCTGCAGAAGGATATGATTCCCTTGCATGTTGGACAGCCTACCACTCTTAGTGTTCTTTGCCCCACATGACCCCTTGAAAGAGGAGGAGAGACTCTATCACTTGGATCCCAAAAGAGCGCTGAGCTTTTAACATTCACTGTACCATCAGATGGACGTTGAGCATTTGCAGGGTTATCTGGGGCAAAGGAAGACAAAGCAGTGCAGAAAAAGACTTTGTCCTAGTAGGTAGTTCTCTGCATTGAGATCTGCTATGCTTTGGCCAAGAAGCAGCCTCCAGAAGGATTGAGGGCCCAATCCACCTGGGGCATGGCAGCCATCACTGCATTGACTGTACAAGATATTTGTCAGGTTGCAACGTGGATGTCACTTCTTCCCCTCACAAAGAATGTTTTCCCAGCCGGGTCCGAGGGGAAGGGCATTTTGGTTGTTCAGTCCTGCAGGAGTTTTCTGTCTCAGTCATTACACAGATCGACCAGTGGGGTAAGTACTGATTTTGTATATATTCTAAAAGTGAGGAACTTGCAGTTAGAAGTATCCATCAGAAGAACAAGTTCCTTACCTTCGGTAACGCTCTTTCTGGTTGATACTCTAAATGCTTATACCTCACTGCCAGCCTACCTTTAGGGTCTATGGAATGGGTTTGTTTCCATCTAAAAAGGCCCTAAATTTGAGATCTGCACACTGTTACCAATAATTGTTTTTTGAGCTCTGCATCCAAGGACACCGTGTCCTGAAAGGAAATGATGTCAACATGTTTGTGTGCCCCCCTATAAGCGGCTACAGTTGTCACTTCCAGGGTTGAACAGGGTCAACTCGGAGCTTCATGATGTCACCTATAGGGTCTATGCTGAAATTGTTTCCAGATCCAGTCTGGCACCTGCGGATATTCTGAAGGTGAGGAATCCATGGTTAGAGTATTCAACAGAAAGAGGGTTACTAAAGGTAAGTAACTTGTAATTGTGGGCTAATTAGTTTTTCCACCAGCTCTTTATTCATATCTAGGTACTGAGTGCATAGATTTCACACACTTATTAAGTCTAAGAGTCAAACCTATATTTTCCGGAAAAAATCCTGGAACATTCCCAGGCACACTATAGTCTGTTTCTTCTCAACATTGTTTTGGAATAGAAGACCCTTGTTACAAATGATCTTCTGTAGAGATCTATTGAAAAGACTAGGTGACATCAGTAATATTTGTAGGACCCTATAGTACAGGTTCTCTGCTTAGGACTTAATAACTTAGTTCTGGTCCCTGGATCCATGCTATGATGGACAGTCTGTTCAGCAGATTGACAGGAACAATGGTGTCAAAGGCCAATGAACCATCCAGCAGCGGTACATGACCCTTGTGAGAAAGTGGATTATTAGTTGGTGGGGATGTGACTCCTCACTAAGTAATAATGTCACAATTCCATAGTAAGTCCCATTTTGTGCCAATTTAAACCTGAACTCAATCCCTGATAGCTGTAGCACAGAGAAACCATGCTTAACTGGGCTTTGGTCCCAGTCTTCTTGGGTCTGTGAAGGAAAAGTTCTGGAAAATTTTCAGAGTGTCTAGTCTTGCAGGTTTTGGAGTCAGAGGAGTACACCCTAACACCAGTCAAAGGTCCAAGACCTCGTGGGCACCACTTGGGGGTTAGGACTCACCCTCCCAGAAGCCACCAGCAGGTTCTAGGGCAATTCCAGTTGGACCTGGTCAGCTGGGCTCTTAGAAAGAAGCCTTTTTGCAGCGTAACAGGAGATCAGCCAACCGGGTACGCTTCTCTGTCTGCGTACAAGTGGCAGCAGGTCGAGCCCCTGGTGTTTCTGTCCACAGTTTCAACAGCAGGTGCAATCCTTCTTCTGCCTTCCACAAGTCTTCATGTGTTCTGAAGAAGGTATGCAGGATTGCCACATGTATGCTTGGCACTAGCTTGTGCACTCCCGGACCAATAGGGAAAAAGGTACCAGGGGTAACCCTACCACTGCTACATGATTTCCTGGGGCTATGTTCCTAAACAATCCCACAGTACACTGCTCTGCCAAACTCTACCATGGCAGACCATTTCTTCCCCTGGGCAGAGCTCTAGGCACCTCTCCCCCTAGTGTGTGTGTCTAAGGATATGAGAAAGTCCCCCTGCAAACCGCTTCTGAAAAAGGTTTTCCCCTACTTAGGTTGGTGCCATCCTGGCTACCTAGACAATTGAAAGAGCAGGCCTGGGTGTGAGTTACATCTGCCGGTGATAGGGGATGTCCTTTTGAACTTGTGCAGTTGGGGGGCACAGTCCCCAGGCCATCCTGTCAGGAAGAGGTCACACCTTCTCCTTTCATCCTTGGGAAAGGACCTGGTCCTCCTAGCATGGCCCACACTAAATTTGACCAGGTGATGATCAGACCATCCCACTGGTATGATTTTGTCGATTACCATCGAGTTTTCCCCAGCGAAGATCAGATCTAATACGTGTCCTTCTATATGTGTCGCTTCAGAGACCCATTGCAGCAAGTTCATATTTGCACAGAACTGAATACCATTGTTGTAAGCTGTATCCATTTTCCCATTGGACCATAAGTTAAAATCTCCCAATATTAACAGTCTATTGTGGGTGAGGGCCATATTACTGATCACATCAACCAGATTCTGGTGTTGTTGTGTATTGGCTGCCCCCAGAGGTCTATAACAGACCAAGCCCGTCAAGACCTGCCCCATCCGGTATTTTATAGAAAAACCCAATATTTCCATATATGCAACCTGATCTATATCCAGCCGCGGGCCGTGGAGGGAGTTACGGTGGGGCAGGGAGGCGGGGAGGGGGAGGGGCAGGGTGGAGGGACCTAAAATTCGGCATATGGATAATTGCAGGTAAGTACACAATTTAATTAATAAAACGAAATTCGTAGCGCGCACAGCATCGCATTTTGCGATGCAGTGCGCGCTACGAAATTCGTTTTATTAATTAAATTGTGTACTTACCTGCAATTATCCATATGCCGGTTTTTAGGTCCCTCCCCCCTGCCCCTCCCTCTCCCCGCCTCCCTGCCCCACCGTAACTCCCTCCACGGCCCGTGGCTGTCTATATGTAAAGGGATAATATCCCAAGAGTCCTTAAAGATGATCCCCGTCCATCCTCCTCTACCACTGGGCCTGGGTTTGTGAAATGCTTTGTACCCAGCTGGGCATGCCAGCCCCAACTCAAGGTCCAGCCCTGCCTCCGTCCATGTCTCCGTCATAAACAAGGCGTCAAGACTATGCATTTCTAACAGGAGTTGGATCTCCGCGGAGTGTTTGGGGAGTGTAACAATCAAAGATGGATTAAAAGACCACATCCCATGGCATGCATCAATATGAATCAGTGCCCCTTAGTATATCACAACATACCAGACAATACCTAATGACACAGTCACTGGAGCAGGACATCTCCTTCACACTAAATACTGACTGTAGCTTCTGCATGGCCTATACCGAATGACACAGTCACTTTAGCAGGACGCCTCCATCACAATAAATACTGATTGTGCCTTGTGCTTGGCCTTCTGGATTGGCCACTGCTTAAGTCTTGATAAAATCACCCAAGAATTCTGGCAATGTACTCGAGCTTCGAAATAATTAACCATTCTTTCTATTACATATACCAATACGAAGATTAACAAAATAATATTTGGAGTTTTGATTTCCAAATCTCCGCTTGACTTGTCAAATAGAATCTGAAAAACTAATAACTATCTCCTTGTGTAGTCTTTCCACTATGGCTAAAATCGAAAATGCCAACCAACTATGCCAACCGAGGACTCAACAATGAGTCCTACTTCCATTATGCAAGGCGCCACCCCACTTAGGGGGCGTGGCGCCGTTAGTGGCAGCCAAAGGGCCACCTAGGTAGAAATCTTTCTTTTTCTTTCTTTCTTATCTTTCTTTCGACTGCTTTAGCCATAAAAGATACATACATAAAAACACAAGTCATATCATTTTACACATGTGGCACTAAAAACAATAAAAAACTTATCCATAGGTTACAAAATTCATTAAGAACATCCTCAAGGATAATACGTGCATAGATGCATGAAACACCAAGGCTTCATCACAGTTAACATCTAGTAATAGGGGGAAAGATCATACACCATCATCGTATAGCAAATATGACATACAAGAGCCAAAGGAAATTAGCAAAAGTTTAGCTGCTCAAAATAATTGACCATTCTTCCTGCGAGCAAAGTAAACTGAATAAAGAAATCTACTAATGCTAAATACAATGAATTGGGAAGTGTTAGTTTTAACAATTCTATATGCCATAGTACAAGATCTTATTCCTAAAATGTTACACAGGGGTTTGATCCACCTTTTTCTTGCTTTGGTGTATGCTTGGCAAAAAAACAGTATATGGACCTCGTCCTCCGTGTGAGAACCTGGGCACATTGTACACTTTCCCTGTGTAAGGTTGACCCCTTCCAATTTTCTCTTAGACCAACGTTCAACGTTAGAGTTTATCATGAGATTCCCATACCTGAACTTCAAGAATAAAGACTTCGCGAGAGCGTTCAACGTTAGAGTTTATCATGAGATTCCCATACCTGAACTTCAAGAATAAAGACTTCGCGAGAGAAGGCTCTATCTCATCTAGAAAGGCCTCAAAAAAAGGTTCATCTTTAAAGCCTAAAAAGTTTTGAGTTAGGGAGACGATTCTATTGCCATTAACTAACTGATTAGTAAGGAAGGACCAGAAGGCTTGTTTCACCATAGATTTTGCATAAAACGGTTGCCTTTCCGGACACTCCCAAAGTTGAGACAGACCCAGGATAGAAAACCATTTTTTAATATGTTTGAGCCATACAACAGAATGTAAAGAATCTAGACCCAGTATCCCCTGAAGGCCTTTCCTGTAATCGATCAGTTCAGGAATAGACCATATTCTTACCCAAAACATTAGTGGTCTTATAATTGTGTAGTTATCGGTTCTTTTGAGGTTCAAGTCAAATTGAAGAGGAGTCAGAGGTGTACTGGTGGGGACCCTTACAATTGATCTCATAAATTTATTATCCAGGCCATAAAAACTATCCCTTGCCCAAGGCCCCCATATCTCAGCCCCATAAAGGGCAGCAGACTGAATTTAAAATTTAAAAAGCTCAAGCGCAGGAGTCACACATTTACTTGAGCTGGTGTTGAGTTTGCTAATAATTGGCTTAGCATTGTGGGCATAAGACACCTTACTTTTCTCAATTTGGGCCTTCCATGTTAAGTTTGAATCTAGCACCACCCCAGATAAGAAAAATTATCAACTATTTCTAGGGCTTGGCCGTCCAGACTTAAGGTCCCCCTATCCGGCCTGCAGGGATTTAATGCCTACACTTAGTTTTTTTAACGTTTATCTCTAATCCTTTCTTCACGCAGTACACATTAAAGGAGTTCAAGAGCACCTGGAGACCTTTCTTGGTTTGGGATATTAGGATGGTATCATCCGCGAAAAGTAACGCAGGCACCCTTTCCCCATTGAGTTTTGGTGAATCACTAGTACAACTGTTCAAATGATTAGGGATATCGTTAACAAATAATGAAAATAAGTTAGGGGCCAAAACGCATCCTTGGCGTACGCCACGCTCTATGGGGATGTCATGCGTCAATTCCCCTTTTGGACCCCACCTGATGTTAGCGTGATTCCTAGCATGCAACTCGACTATTTGAGCCAGGAGACAGCCTGGCAATCCAACTTCACTTAGAGACCTCCAGAGCAATTTGCGAGGAACAAGGTCAAATGCCGCTCTCAGATCTACGAATGCGACATACAAATGACCCTTCCTAATAAGGACATACTTCCAATATATACAACAGAATCTGAAGACCTGATCTATGGTACTGACCTTGCCCCTGAACCCGGCTTGAAGTTTGGTAAGTATTGCTTTTTCCTCAAGCCAATCATTTATCCGAAATAGTAGATGCTTGGAATATAGTTTTTGCAAGATGTCCATCAAACTAATCGGTCGATAGTTTGATGGAACAAACCTGCTGCCCTTTTTAAATATTAGAACAACTTCTGCAGCACGCCAACTATCTGGAAATTGACAATTGCTGGATAAGGCATTAAACAAGTAATTTATATATGGGGCCCAGACTTCAATCTCATGTTTGTACAGATCACCTGGTATTTTATCGGGACAAGGAGCTTTACTACTTTTCAATTCGGCGATTGCCCTTTCCGTTTCGCCAATTGAAAAATTAAGACACTCAATCGGTGGTGGGGACCATGGAATGTCATCAGATCCACTGTCATATTGTTTATAAAGAGATGTGAAGTGCGTCACCCAGGTCAGTTCGTCTAAAAAGACGTCCTTCATAGCTCTACCTGCATGGGACCCATTGGCTACCAGCCTCCAAAACCCAACATTGTCCTTAGATTTGGCGGCAGCCAGCATATCCGCCCAGTTTGACTCTTCCCATGTCTTTTTTGAGGTCCTTTGGATGTGCTTATATGTCTCCCTGGCAACTTTAACATCATCCTTCGTTTTGTTTTTTATTGCAAACAGTAGCTCCCTCTTGGCCGATCTACATGAGTGGTCATACCATAATTTACCATGACACCCCATCCTTACATTTTGTTGTTTTTTTTGTGGCATTTTTGTCAGACATATTTTTAACTCTTGGAAGAATATCTTATGTAATGCAATGAATTGATCATAGTAATTGGGTGAAAAAAAGTATTCATCTATGGACCCAAAGGTTGTTTCAAAAAGTGAATATACAGTTGCAAGTGCGTTTCCATGTGCGAGTACCTGTGACCATTTCAATGCACATCTATTGTTACTAACATGTACCACGTCACACGGAATGGGGTTAGGAACCTCGGTGGCAGATAATAAAGAGGATTCACTAAACAGGTTAACGTCAATTGACAATTCCAGTGGATAATGGTCACTCTCACCCCTGTTTACCACCACGAAATCGACCATATGATGCCAAATGCTCAAAGAAACAAATATAAAATCCAAGTTGCTTGTGATATCGGACCTTACAAAAGTGGGATGTTTTAAAAGGTCAGAGGGAAGGCGACCGTTACATGCCCTGAGACTATGATCAACCATTAGCCTCACCAATTGCACGACCAGAGCCAAACAATTGACGAAGTTTGTGGTCTCAAGCTGAGGAATGTTATTCGCTTGGTCTTCGTCCTCAAAGACGTCTACAAGCCCTAAGACGGGTTCAAAGTTACAGTTTATGTCACCACCCAAGATTACTGCAACATCACCATCCACCCTTTTCAAAAAACTATCCAGAATTTCAATACTGGGAGAATCTTTGGAGTGTGCTAAGGGTCTATTATAGACATTAATTATGTAACATTCTACCCCATTCATATTTGTGAGTTTTAGGGCCAGGATGTCAGATGAACCTGCTTCTATTACTTCGATCTTAATCTTCAATGTAATTTTGACCCATGTGATGAGACCCCCCGAGGGTCTACCCCTATTTGACTGAACAGCCCCAATGCCAAAAGTTTTATACCCTATCCTATGAGGTATGTCTATTGCCCATGTTTCTTGCAAGAGGCAAAAGTCGCTAGAATCAATATATTCGGCCCACTCTGGGTCCCTCAAGTTCTTGTTTACCCCCGCAATGTTCCAGGAGGTTAAAAGCAATGATGGTTTTGCCCCGTTACCAGGACGAATTGGCTTTGCAGTGTCCAATATCAGGGCCACTGGTCCTGGCACATTATCTTGCGGCGTGGCATCTACAGAGTGCAGTTCTAATCGGGGTGCCAGACCCACTGCACCATTAACGGCTCCATCAACCAAGCAACCCTCTTTGTTCCCAGGATTCGTCGAGCTTACTGCTAGAATGTTCTTCTATACTAGGGCATCCCCATTGTTTCGGTGGACATTACCCCCCTCTCCCTTTGCCCGTGTCACCTTATTATTATCATATTTGATGGAAGTACTCTCATCACAAGGTAAGTGATCGGTGCCATAGAAATTAGTGATACAGTTTGTCGAGGTTGTGAGTCAATCAACTCCATCTAAGCAGCTGAACCTATTATAGGTAGGGACTCCATTCCACACATTGTGATAGCCCTGCCTACCCAATTCAGTACCACGCCTAGAATGTTGATTAATCGTGGTCCAGTTCCCTCAATGGTTGGTACGCCTCAGTGGGGGATAAAAGAATGTTAGGGGTCTAGCTTCAATAGAGGATGTGCCTGCATAAGTATTCCATGTGCATATGTGTTGGGCAGTATGGGGATCCTCGAATGAAACAACAATACAATCACCCAAAATTGATTTATTAATGGGACCAATCCAAGGCACCCTTCTTACCATAAGAATTCTACTTTTCATATGATTTGGAACAGGCTTGTTTTCATTTAACCAATAGATCACCTTGTTTTTCAGGGACAGAAATGTTTCCTCGTGTTGGTTGTCTTGCTCAGGGACCCCAGTAAGTACAACTACAAAAGGACTTGCATCAGGCGGAAGATCTATAAATCCTCCCCTTGGGTTGTTACTAAAATAAGATGTATGGTAGTTGTGATTGCGAGCTTTATTTACCGAGCTTCTCTGGGCCGAGGACACATTTGAAGTAGGTACGGTATGTACAGGAGGGTGAGTATTGACAGCACTCGCTATTTGGTTATTCATGTTTGATACAAAACCTTTCCAGATCAATTTATTAGCGGGTTTTCCTTTAGATGGAACCGTGGGGGTTGCAACAGAAGTGTGAACGGCACTCACAGACTGGTTATTTACATTTGGCACGTCCTTCTTAGAAAGTTCTTTATTAGAGGGATTTACTTGCAGAGGTGCCAGGGGCGTAGGGGCAAGTGTATTGCTGGCAACTACGTCGGAGCTCTTTAGCTCACTGCCACTTGAATTTAAACTTAAACTGGACAGAGTGATGATACTTTTCTCCACCTCAAGGAGCTGGTTTTCAATGCAAGTTAACCTAACTTCCAGCGGCCTGAGAAGTTTCTTTAGTGTCTCCCACACAGTTTTCAGAAATTCTTCTTTGCCCCCCTCTAAATCTACAACAGGAGTGGTGATCTTCTCATCCCCAATGGCAGGGTGCACATCTATTTTATCTACATTCGACGCTTTCATTTTATCACCGTTATTAAACAACTGCATAGTAGAGAGCGTCTGATGAGACGTGCTACCTGAGCCCCCTTGTGGCTTAGTCCCCCCTGTGAAACACTGGCTTTTTGCCACTTTAGCCTTTTTCCTAGCATGCACTGACATTACTTGGCGTTTTCTCTTTTGTATTGGCTTTACCTTGTTTTCACCCAAAGTACTCTTGGACTCTTCATTCCCTTTGACATCCTCCGACAATATGTCCACCTTAGGAGAGTTTTCAGATAGATTACTATTAACCGTTTGATGAGTAGGGTCGAGTGTAGCATCAACAGAAATAACAGTTTCTTCAGGAACGGAATGCACTTCAGCCAGAAAAATAATGGGTGTAGGGCCAGTAGGACGCTTGGGGGTTTTAGCTAAAGCAATACTACCTAAAGAAGATTTTTTACCTAGTGCAAGATCTGAGGACAGTCTTTTAGCTGCCTCCAGCTCCAAGTACACTCTATGCTGAAGTTTATGTATCTCAATGTCAATGTTTGTATTAGTCCTTGTGATGAAATCGTCCAAAGTTCCTGTAGCCTTTTTCGCAATCTTAGCCCTATTTCGAGTTTCGCGCGAAGACATCGTTTAACAAGGGCCCAGTGCAGGAATATGCGATAAGTGCTATTACCGAACTGTGAAGTACAACCACACCGCCAAGAGGGGTGGCCCGGTCCGGTCTGTAACGGGCTAGAACGGGCCCGCACTTGTCCCGGGCTTCTCCCGCGCGCTCCCGCGCAGCGGGGCTAGATGGTTGTATTTAAATGGAGGTTGTGAGAGGGGCGGAGCATGCAGGGAGAGCGGCCCAGGTGCTTCCAATTGGGTCTGGCGGGCGTTCCTGGGACTTGGAGTCCTGCGCCCGCACTCGCTCGCAGCCCTGCACGAGCACCCACAGTCCCTGCCTCTGAGAGAGGTCGCTGTGCTTCAAATGCTGTCTCCGCCAAGAACAACGAGATGGGGTGAGCCCACACACGTAGCGGGTTCCGCGAGCAGTAACTTCAAAGGGCTGTGAGAAGAATCTGCAACGCTGTGCCACAAAGCAGGTAAAAAGTGACCCAACAAGTAACCAGAGGCAGGGGATCTTAAAGTCAGTTGGTGGGGCGGAGCATGCAGGGAGAGCGGCCCAGGTGCTTCCAATTGGGTCTGGCGGGCGCTCCTGGGACTTGGAGTCCTGCGCCCGCACTCGCTCGCAGCCCTGCACGTGCACCCACAGTCCCTGCCTCTGAGAGAGGTCGCTGTGCTTCAAATGCTGTCTCCACCAAAAACAACGAGATGGGGTGAGCCCACACACGAAGCGGGACCCGCGTAGCGGGTTCCGCGAGCAGTAACTTCAAAGGGCTGTGAGAAGAATCTGCAACGCTTTCAAAGCCATGAACCGGCTTCGAACCATGCGAACGAACTCCTGCAATCACTTCCGGGTCGCGCGACCCGGAAGGGATAGCTAAGGGAAGCAGGCAGGAAACGCGTCATGAACAGAGGGTTGCCCCGGATGCAGTTGGTGAGGGCGCGAGCCTTGAAAAGCCAGCGACCCACTTTATGACCCCCTCTTTGTCTGCTGACCGCCCAGGAGTCGGACGTCACAGAAGGAAGTCAAGCGGAACCGTCGCGGTAGCTGTGTTTTTCGTGCAAGTCAGTCCGACTTTTGGCGCAGGTGAGTGGGCCTCGCAGTGTGTCTGTGTGGGAAGTGGTGTGAACGATCCAGGCGCGTGTGCTGGCAGAGAGCGTGAGACTCGGATGGCGAACGAGGGTGTGGGGCGGTGAATGCCCATCGCGTGAGTGAGCTCCCTTGCTGCTGATCCGATATGATCGGGAGCCGGCGTGAGAGTGGGCCGGGAGAATTTTGATGCGTGTGCGGGGATAGCGAGAGAGGGAATCACTGGCATTTTTAGTTAACGCCCGTAGCGCGGGTAACAAGGCAGTTAAGTGAAACGGTGAATCACATTTTGCAACCGGAGCGCACCCGTGCCAGTAACAAGACATATAATTTGAAGAACGCTCGGACCGGATTATTTCTAACGCTGGGAAAATTGCACTTTAATTGAAGGGGCTCTCCTGTTAAAGCGGGCCACTCTGCGGTGGCCGGTCCATAGTAGTTTCACCCGCAGCCATTAGTTAGACTGTTGGGGAGTGCGGATCGTCACGCCGCGTCAGGCTAAGCAGAACAGGGGCATCGGGCTCTGTTGCTATCATTTATGGCTGGATAAGAGGGCGATCCTCGTCATATACGTTTTGCAGGGCAGCGGGCAGAAGATTTAGCACTTTCTGGGGGGATAGCGGTTTGAACCAAGGGCTATGAAGGGAGCGATTTTGGTTTAAATTGCAGCCTGCGTAATTGGCAAGGTTAGGGCAGCTAAGGGGTTGCGAAATGGAAGAGTTTGGTACCAGCTACAATTGGTGGCTAATCCGGATGCACGTCTTGTCATTTTATGTGGTGATAACACATTATGGGGCACATTACGATGGAGGATTTTCCACATCCTCCGGGCTGGCGAAAGCCACCGCCGGCCCGGAGGATGTGGAAAATCTTCTGCGGATCCACCAAAGACCCACCGCCACATTAGGATGGCTGGTGGGTCCTGGTTTCTGTCCACCGCTTTTCCGCCGCGGTTGGCTTACAACGCGGCGGAAAAGCCTAATATGGTGGCGGTGTCTCTCAGACACCGCCAGACATATTAGGATGGCTGTGCAAACATGCTTTTCCGCGGCAGAGGAAAAGCATGTGGATCTTCACCTCGGGGGCCTCAGGCGGGTCCCCTGGGTGAAGGGGGGGCGGGGGTGCACATGGGGGGTACCTACCCTTTGCGTGCACGAAGCGGCAGGCACCGTGCGGTGCCTGCCGCTTTGTGCATGCAAATGCACTGCTTTCATTTTTTACATTGCGGCGGGTGCTGCTTCAAGCAGCACCCGCCGCAATGTAAAAAATACAGGATGTGACCGCCAGGGTGGCGGTCACATCCTAATTGCCGTGGAGGGACCGCCACTGCCCATGCGGACGGTCCCTCTTACGCAGGGGTGGCGGACGGACACAAGTCCGTCCGCCATCATAATAAGGCCCTTAATCTTTTAAGTGCAGAATGCCGCCTAAACGGCCAACGAGGGGCAAAGGGGCTTCGGCCAAAGAAGATGATTACCTCGCATTAACAGAGCTGTTGGAGTTTACAAAAGAGAAAGGCGTGGACTGGGCGTTAAAGACAATGAGAGAAGGGGCAAGAGCGGACGCCCAGGAGGAAAGAGGGCGAAGCAAGCGAACTCGGCGCACAACGGAAAGGTTTAAAGTGGCGTCGAAAGAAAAGCGGCCCAGGGCCGCAGGTGAGAAGGAGGTGCCAGAGACAATAGACATACACAACAGCTTCAACAACCAACCAACGTACACCAAGACCGAACAGCCACCCCCCACCACCACCCTCCACGCCTGGACCCCGATCAGCACCGAAGACACCATCCGCACGATGAACTCCATCCACTCCGGATCACCGACCGACCCCTGCCCTCACCACGTCTTCAACAAGGCCGACGCTGTCATCGCACCCCACCTGCGAGACATCATCAACACATCATTCGACACCGCCACCTTCCCTGAGAGCTGGAAACACGCCGAACTCAGCACCCTGCTCAAGAAACCAACAGCGGACCCCACCGAACTCAAGAACTACCGCCCCATCTCGCTCCTCCCGTTTCCAGCCAAAGTCATCGAGAAGACCGTCAACAAGCAGATGGCCGCCTTCCTCGAGACGAACTGATCCCTCGACCCCTCACAGTCCGGCTTCCGAGCCAATCACAGCACCGAGACCGCCCTCATCGCCGCCACCGATGACATCCGAGCCCTGATGGACAACGGAGAAACAGCGGCCCTCATCCTCCTAGACCTCTCTGCGGCATTCGACACGGTCTGCCACCGCACCCTAGTACAGCGCCTCAGCAACATCGGAATCCAGGACAAAGCGCTGGAATGGATCATCTCCTTCCTCGACGGAAGAACACAGAGAGTCCGCCTACCACCGTACAAGTCAGAGGCCTCCGAAGTCATCTGCGGCGTCCCTCAAGGATCATCTCTGAGCCCCACCCTCTTCAACGTCTACATGAGCCCCCTCGCGGCCATCGTACGCAAACACAACCTCAGCATAATCTCCTACGCCGACGACACCCAGCTGATCCTCTCCCTGACCAACGACCCCGCCTCCGCCAGCGCCAACCTGCACGAAGGGATGAAAGAGGTAGCCGAGTGGATGACGACCAGCCGCCTGAAACTGAACTCTGACAAGACGGAGGTCCTCATCCTGGGCTCTTCCCCCTCCGCCTGGGACGACTCCTGGTGGCCTCCCGCCCTGGGCACCGCACCCAAACCGACAGACCATGCACGCAACCTGGGCTTCATCCTGGACTCCTCCCTCTCCATGACCAGGCAAGTCAACAACGTCTCCTCAGCGTGCTTCAACATCCTACGCATGCTACGGAAGATCTTCCGGTGGATCCCCACCGAGACCAGGAAGACCGTCACCCAGGCCCTCGTCACCAGCCGACTGGACTACGGCAACGCCCTCTACGCCGGTACCACCGCCAAGCTCCAGAAGAGACTCCAGCGGATCCAGAACGCCTCAGCCAGACTCATCCTCGACATCCCACGAACCAGCCACATCACCGGACATCTGAAAGACCTTCACTGGCTCCCCGTCAACAAAAGAATCACCTTCCGCCTCCTCACCCACGCACACAAAGCCCTACACGACCAAGGCCCGAGCTACCTCAACAGCCGGATCAACTTCTACGCTCCCAAACGCCATCTCCGATCAGCCAACCACGCCCTCGCCGCCGTCCCCCGCATCCGAAGAGCAACGACAGGAGGAAGGTCCTTCTCCTACCTGGCCGCCAAGACCTGGAACTCCCTCCCGACCGACCTGCGCCTGACCCAAGACCACCTCTCCTTCAGGAAGAAACTGAAGACCTGGCTGTTCGAGCAGTAGCGCCCCCCCCCCCCCCCCCAGCGCCTTGAGACCCTACGGGTATGTAGCGCGCTCTAGAAGTGTCACTGATTGATTGATTGATTGACTTGATCGCTAACACAAACAAAGACAAGGGCGCGCTTGAAGGAAATGTCGGTCAGCCTAATGCTGCGCAGCCGGGGGTAGCGCCTGTCGCTAATGCGGAGGTGCCCGGCGCACAGGCACTTTTACCACCAGTGGTCGCACAACCGGGTAGCGGAATAGCACAAGTCTGGGTGCAGTCTGGGGGAGTGGCGCAATTACCAGGGATGCTGATAAATAACTCACAAGGCCAAGCAATTAATGTCCCTGCTAGCACAATGGTACCCTCCACAGCATACCCGGGATTCGGTGGTCCAGTAATGATGCCCCCTTTTCCTAACATGGGAAATTCATCACAAGTTTCAACAGCTAACACTGGAGTAAATTTGGTAGGGCCAGCAGGTACTCAAATTCAAGGGGGGGTTGGACTGCAAATGGTGGGTCAGCCGACTCTAGCTTACAGCCCGGTAATGTACGGCTCCTCATCCTTAACACTATCACCATCTGTGGGGATCATGTGGCATGTACCCGCAGACATCATAGAAAAGATACTGAAAGGCGAATACGTTGATGTGTTTTATCTGATCAATGCAGGGGTCGTGCCAGATAAGGGTAGAGGTGGTAAAGAAGGCGAGTATAAACAGAAGAAGGTTTGGGTTGACTGGTCGATAAAGAATTGGATCACAGGATTTGCCATTTATGCTGCCATTATGGCGGAGAAGTACCCCGCGGTAGGCCCGCAGATAATCAGTTATATTTCCTTAATACATGGGGTGGCCTCTGAGTTCCCAGGCACAGGGTGGTTAAAATATGATAACAAATTCAGACAAATGAAAGCAGTACACCCAAGGATAGCATGGGATCAACGCGAGATCAATTTGTGGCACACAGTTTTTTATTCCACCCCATCTGTGCCCAACACAGTTTCTTATTCCACCACATCTACGCCCAAGACCAGTTTCCCTTCACAGAATCAGTCCTTTCGGAACGACAGGGGGGCAGGAGATAAGAAACAGGCCTGCTGGCTGTATAACAAAAACGAGTGCACCAGGGGGACCACATGCAGTTTCAAACATTGCTGCTCCTTCTGTGGGGGCCCATCTCACCCAGAGATCAGATGCTTCAAGAAGCCGGGAAATGCAAGGGAGCAGTCGACCCATTCCACAGCAAAAGGGAGACCACCTCAGACATCAGACAGATCTGCCAACTCCCATTAAGACACATGTTTTGACACACCTCCTTAGCAAATATGACAAACTTGAGGAGGCTCAGTTTCTTCACAATGGTTTTATGTCCGGTTTCCGTATCCCGTCTTCAGCTGCCCCCACCAGTTTCCCGCCGCGCAACCAGAGCTCTGTGCTCCAGAACATGGACGCAGCGCAGAATAAGATAATGAAAGAAGTCGCCCTGGGGCGGGTAGCGGGTCCATTTAAACAACGTCCAAGTCCTGATCTGGTCTGCTCTCCCCTGGGATTAGTACCTAAAAAAGAGAAAGGGAGATTTCGCCTGATACATAATTTGTCAAGCCCTCCAGGATTATCAGTCAATGACAAACTTGACCCAGACCTCTGCACGGTGCGTTATACAATGTTTGACACTGCAATTGAAAAAATACAGGCCCTGGGGGACGGGGCCCTAATGGCCAAGTCTGACATAGAGGCCGCATTTAGGCTCTTCCCGGTTCACCCAGAGGATACTAAGTTCTTGGGCTTTACCTTCAAAGAAGATCATTTCATTGATCTGTGCATGCCCATGGGCTGCTCAATCGCTCGCACAGTCTTTGAGACTTTTGCTAGGTTTTTGGAATGGGCGGTGGAACCATTCCTTACTTCAGACAAAACCCACGCAGTTGTACACTACTTGGACAACTTTTTATTTCTGGGTCCTCAGGGGTCACAGTCCTGCAGGAAGGCACTGCTGGGCTTCCAGCACTTGGCTAAAGCCCTGGGGGTACCACTTGCAGCAGAAAAAACAGAAGGGCCAACTACCTGCCTGACATTCCTAGGCATTGAGATCGATACCAGAGAAGGGGTTTGCAGGCTACCCAGGTCAAAGGTGTCTGCTTTCAAGGCTGCTATCGACGACTGCTTAAAGTCAAGGAAAGTTACACTTCACCAATTGCAAGTCTTAGTAGGGCAAATGAACTTTGCCTTGAGAGTCATACCAATGGGCAGGGCCTTCTCTAGGAGCATAGCAAGGGTGATGGCTGGGCTTCGCGCAAAGCACCATAGAGTTAGGCTTTCAGCTGATGTGAGAAAAGACTTGAACATTTGGAAAGACTTTCTGGAGAGCTTTAATGGGTCCGTGATATGGCGGACACCGAGCTCCTCGAATGCAGAACTCGAATTGTTTACAGATGCGGCAGGGAGTGTAGGCTTTGGAGCTATCTTAGGCCCCAGGTGGTGCATGCAGTATTGGCCAGAGGAATGGGCAAAGCAGGGGCTGACGCGCAATGTTACTTTCTTGGAACTGTTTCCAATTGTGGTGGCGCTGCACTTGTGGGGAGACACGCTCGCAAACAGACACATTGTTTTCTGGTCAGATAGCATGTCAGTGGTAATGGCGATCAACAACCAGAGGGCAACTTGTACATGGGTGCTGCGTCTATTGAAAGAATTAGTGTTGCAATGTCTGAGCCGCAATGTACATTTTACTGCAAGACATGTGCCAGGGATAGAGAACCAAGCCGCTGACGCCTTGTCCCGTTTTAAGTTGACAGAATTCCGCACACATTGGCCGCAAGCAGAGAAGAGAATGACAGCCTTCCCAGAGGGGCTATGGAAAACTGGTGCCCCGCAGCTCCCGAGTTGATAACCGCATCCCTGGCCCCCAAGACTAAGAGTATGTATGAGAGGTCGTGGCAGTTTTATCAGGAGTATCTGACAGGGGCGGGTTTAGTTGATGCATTTTCTCCTTTGAGTATATTGGGCTTCATAGTCCATCAGAGAGACGGTGGGAGGTCAGTAGCGATGATGAAGAGACAACTGTCGGCGTTAGCATTCTATGCAGGCCTACAGGGGGTGGCAGGCCCAACCAAGGATCAGAGAGTGAGGAGAGCCGTGAAGGGTTGGGAACGTTTGACCCCGGGGGTGAAGGATTCAAGGCGACCCATAGATGTGAACAGGTTGGTAGCTATCCTGGAGACCCTGCCTATGGTTTGCTTCTCCCCTTATGAAACTCAACTATTCAGGGTTGCGTATGTGCTTGCCTTTTGCGGGGCACTTAGGATCTCGGAGTTGCTCCCTGCCTCTAAGGCGGACAGGAAAGGGGGTATAAGGTTTGAGGACGTGATTGAGTCTGAAGACGTTTTAAGAGTCAAGGTCCGGAGATCAAAAACAGATCCCTTGGGCAAGGGGACATGGCTGCAACTAGGGAGGGTAGCGGGGGTGTCTTACTGCCCTGTTAGGCTGACAAGGGAATTTCTGCAGATCAGGCCACCAGGGGGCGATGACAGAGTATTGTTGCATAGGAACGGTTCGCCCCTCACCAGATTTCAGTTCACAAGGGTAGTTAAAATGACCTTGTCAAAGATGGGAGTGGACCCTGCCGATTTCACATCCCATTCCTTCCGCATCGGGGCAGCAACTACAGCAGCAGGCCTGGGGCTGCCAGAGGAGACCATTAGGAGGCTAGGGTGTTGGAAGTCTGCGTGTTATGAACGTTATGTGCGCCCGCAATTGGTATGAGTGTCAAAGTGGGACACCCCCGTCTCCTCCACCCGCCCGATAGCTATTAATTTTCTCAGGCATTCCTGACCTCTTGTTCATTTCAAAATGTACCCTAGGTACGACAGCCCAAAGACCCCAAATATGTTGGTGCGGCCATTCCTTTATCCGCAGGGCGGGGTTGGTCTTCAAGAAATTGCTCGGAAGAAAGGCGAGGGAGGAGCAAGATTGGGACCACCACTGGGTAGGGATAGGTGGACAACACCTAGCTGACGTCCCGAACGACTTGCGGGTTGCCATTAGCAGAGGGATGCCCTCCCCAGATGTGTTGGTGTTGCACTGTGGCGGCAATGACATGATCCCGGCGGGAAGGAGGGGCGTGAAAGAGTCGTTGTTTACTGCCCTAGCGGCAATCAAAAATATGTTACCAAAGGCCACGCTGCTATGGTCCGAAGTCATTCCGAGGCAGATATGGGCCAGGGGCGCTCCCTCGAAGGCGGTGAATAAGTCAGTGAAAAGATTGAACCAGTCAGTGGCCGAAATACTTCAGAAATCAAGCATTCGCACCATTAGGCACAAGCTAATACAAACGTCCAGGCCGGAATTGTACGCTATGGACGGAGTTCACCTCTCAGAGGCGGGCAGTGAACTTTTTATACAGACAGTACGAGGGGCCATTGCAGAAGCTCTTGAGTGCAGGGGGGGAGGTCGAGTCCGCCAGTAAGCGCCTCGCCCTGTGGCGGGGTCATGGACAAGAGGTATCACAGGGACTTCTTTGGTCAGTGCCAGTTTTTACCCCAGAACAGGTCGTAAAATCATCATGGGCTCCGGGCTCCGGGCTGGCGGGAGAGTTGGGGCTGACCTGCTGGTGGCCCTGGATCCTCTAGCCCTACCCTGGAAGCCGCTGGTGGCCACAAGTGGTGGCAGATTATTTACCTGCGGCTCTGTTGACCGGAAGGCGGTTAACTTAAGGAGAGCAGGCTAACTTGGTTGTGGCCTGCTGGCACAGCCCGAAGGTCATACAAAAGCCCCTTGGAGAACAGGCTGTAAAATGATAAATATGTATATACGTGTGAGTATTTGAATAATGTGATGTGAAAATAATTTTGAGAATTTTAAATAAAGAATGGAGGTCAATGGAGTAATTGGCCTGTGAACTTATTTTTAATAAAAATATGCACACTGCGAAAACCAAACAAGACTCAGCTGTCTATTTTAAGGCGGGACAAAATGTGTTTGGGTAGTGTGCACTTGTATGCCATCTATGCAAGGCGCCACCCCACTTAGGGGGCGTGGCGCCGTTAGTGGCAGCCAAAGGGCCACCTAGGTAGAAATCACTTCCGGGTCGCGCGACCCGGAAGGGATAGCTAAGGGAAGCAGGCAGGAAACGCGTCATGAACAGAGGGTTGCCCCGGATGCAGTTGGTGAGGGCGCGAGCCTTGAAAAGCCAGCAACCCACTTTATGACCTGCTCTTTGTCTGCTGACCGCCCAGGAGTCGGACGTCGCAGAAGGAAGTCAACCACCCACCCCAGAATTAGGGCTTCAGGTAGGGAGGTCGGGGTCATGGACAAGAGGTATCACTGGGACTTCTTTGGTCAGTGCCAGTTTTTACCCCAGAACAGGTCGTAAAATCATCATGGGCTCCGGGCTGGCGGGAGAGTTGGGGCTGACCTGCTGGTTGCCCTGGATCCTCTAGCCCTACCCTGGAAGCCGCTGGTGGCCACAAGTGGTGGCAGATTATTTACCTGCGGCTCTGTTGACCGGAAGGCAGTTAACTTAAGGAGAGCAGGCTAACTTGGTTGTGGCCTGCTGGCACAGCCCGAAGGTCATACAAAAGCCCCTTGGAGAACGGGCTGTAAAATGATAAATATGTATATACGTGTGAGTATTTGAATAATGTGATGTGAAAATAATTTTGAGAATTTTAAATAAAGAATGGAGGTCAATGGAGTAATTGGCCTGTGAACTTATTTTTAATAAAAATATGCACACTGCGAAAACCAAACAAGACTCAGGTGTCTATTTTAAGGCGGGACAAAATGTGTTTGGGTAGTGTGCACTTCGTATGCCATCTGTTACTTTTAGCGCATGTAAATACTGGCTCTGGACGGGCCCGCGTCACCCGGGGCTCCGTGCACAGAGCCAGTACAAGCAGTTATCTTGAACGGAACCGGTGAGGAACCACGAGGAGTCCCCGCCGGCGCACCTTAACAACACCAGTAAGATAAAATTAACCATCCTTTTCATCCCCACAGAATTGGTATCCAAAGCTCACCGGCACCCCCAGGAGTCCTGACATAACGACCTTAAGGTAAACAGGTGCAATGGGAACGCACGCATTGTAACCATTAGCCAGTGTAAGTATTAAGGGCATGTTACCTCCCACATCCAAGGAACGTCACCAGTACATTTAACCTTCGTGCACGATTGAGACACAAATGTCTTTTGATAACTAGGATGCACTGATAATCATGATCACTCGAGTGTATCGCAATGATTCAAAGGAGACACATAGAACTTGCAGTTAATCTAAATTGTAATTTTGACTGTTAGCCTTATGCAACATACGGAGACAGCAAAGGGCTTCGATACGACTTTAATTTGGGTCTACTTTGCAAAACAACCTCACATAGATTTCACTCTCAACAATGCTCCCTCCCCCTTGGTACATTCACCATTTGTGTTTGATTGAGCCATATTTATTTGTATTCATTCCATGCGAAACATAGAAGCATAGTTTCTCCTCCCAAATATGGTGATTTGAGTTTGTGTTATCTGTCTTCAGCAGATTCCAATATAGCAATACCTGTATGCAAGTTATGAATATGCAATTGCACCTTTGTTTTTCTTCCAGGTACAGATACTACAGGTCTGACCTTAAACTACAAGAATGGTGAGTACACTTCTCTGGTAAGAGCCATAATGTGTTCTTACTGATACACCTCGGTCCAGACGAAAGCCCCTAGAGTTTCTACGTGGCTGAAACATGTTGACCCTTTCAGTGCGAAAGGTTAGTAACTTGATCTGAAAACGCACCGCTAACCTTTTTAACTTTCCACATCACTGCTTCCTGAATAAAATACTGATGATCATAGTGATGTAGGGAATTTTAATTCACCACATTAGAGCATGAGCACACCCTCCTTTTTATTCCTGACCACTACTGACAAACCAGTAGGTCTTCCTCCAGGTGGAGGTCAGCATATTTACAAACAAAAAGACCCAATGATGATGCTAAAGCAGTACACATAGGTGGAGAATCAAGATCTACCGTCAACGGCCTGTGTACTCATATCAGGTTTTTTTTATGACAATTCCCACACGAACAAAAAGACCCTGGTTATACAGGACAAGTGGTCCATTCTCCCCCCTCTTTGATTGTTGTACTAACCATTGGAAGCCAAATGGCTCACCGCTTCTCCTTTCCTCCACATTGATTATTATGTGTTTGCGGAGTGACCTTACATTAAGAAGGCTGAGATGCAATGTATCATTTTTTAGAATATCCATGTCTAACCCAACTAGATTTTCCGTTATGGGTTCCCTGAAGCCATTTCTCACTTACTAGTGGGAGGGCTTTAAGTCATGTCGCAAAAAACGACAGCATGGCTAGCGCTATGCGTGGCCGGTGCGCGGACAGGCGCAGACGGCTTGCCTTTGGCGTTACCGCTGCAGTCGTCAGCTGCGTGGTCACTGCATTATGGCGCTATATACGCGACACTGCGCGACAACTAGAGCGCTAACCCCCAGAGCACGACTGGGCCCACTCTGACAGGTGGACACCGCCGGAGTTCGAATTTGCTTTGTTTTAACAGTTAACCAGTTGCAATTACCATCAGTTTCCTCAATTTACAATCAGTTCCCATCAGCTTACTCAATTTAAAAATTACACAATTTCACCCTTGTATTTTTTAAAAAGCACGTAGGTGCCGATCAAATTTACAATGTGTGCAAAAAACGCTGAGGAGGATTAAGACGTTCTTCACTACAATACCCCCCGATTATGAGCAGTTACCGAGTATTTTACTATTTTACAATTTGAAAAATGTAAAACTGCACTTTTAAAATGTATGTTGTTAAAGTATTTGAATCCCTGTAGAGAGCGAGTCGGTGCATCTTGCTTCGAGCAGAGCATCGGACTTCACAGAAGTGTAAAGTACAGTTTTCCTGAACCCTAGAGTCTCGGGTTGCCAAGACCTACTGGCTTTGCATCCAGGATAACGTCCTGCATGACTAAACACTTATAAAGTCCAAAAGGCACGACCTATTAGCTTTGCTAATGCTTGTTTTTTTTTTACTGTTTGTAAGGGCAGATTACACATACCGGTATAGTTTTGTGGACAATGGAGTAAACCTGCCAGAGGGTTGGACGATTTCATTTATGTGACATTTCCCTTCTGAAACTCATTTTGTACACCAAACTGCACCCTGTTGAGCCATTTCTTGATAACATTGTTTTGTATAGCTGACCTCAAAACATTTCCCCAGAGCCTGAAAGTGAATGAGAGAATCAGCTGAACTTCGTCTGCGCAGATCCACGGTATTGAGACAATGGTAGCTTCATTGGCGTCTTGTGTGCACGCGCCTCAAATGAAGGCCTGGGTCTATAATGCAAATAATTTTGAATCATTGACTGTTTTGTATGTCTACTGTGAGTAGCTCAGACATAAACGCAGGGTTCTGGAGGCCCGATGCCGTAAAACACCCACTTCATGAATCTCTGTACGAGCCTTTGGTCGCGGTTTAAATCTCGGCAGAACCACTCAGCCTTTCATCCTCCTGAGGCCCATAAAATGAGTAAGAAGCTGGATAGCAAAAAACACCCGGGATCTAGCAACAGCGCTAAGAGGGGACTCTGGGTCAACTGCGCTCCACGAATACGCCTGTGATGTTATAATGCACCTTTGGTAGTGTATGCACAGCCGATCTTTTAGATTCACAAAACGCAAGTGAACGTTTGATTAAACCACGCAAGTGAACATGTGTAAATACAAACAAAGCTACAGTGGAAATCCCAAGGTTCCATTCTTTGAAGCATTCCTTAATGAGATGACGTACCAAGCTTTCTGAAGTGTCACTTCCAAATGCGCCGGTAGTGCTGAATTCCGTTAATTTCAAATGACTGACAGAACTGTTTATATGAAAGCGAGAGAGAGAGAGAGCCCGGGAGTGCTGCGCGCAGTCTGCTCTTTTTGGAAGCACATACTCATGCTTGTGGCGCACCCCCCTGGAAGCGGCACAATTTGTGAAGCACCAGTGGACCCACAACGCGGCCGACTGCATCAGATATAACCGCGGATCGTGTATCCTACCGACCACAACATTTCACACAACAAGACGGTACCGCCGGTCGGACCGTCATTGATTTTCCACACCGATCCTTAATCGCGGATCTCCACTGAGACGCCGCCCATCCTGCTCCAATATATCCAACGTGCCATTTGGGACAACTCCTGCACATATGCATCACGCTAATCCGTAACCTACGCCGGATCCAACCCTCTGCCAGTAATTTAATTGCTTGCATCTTTGCAGAGGCGCACAATTTGTTACACCAGGCAATATAACTACTAAGTCCTGATGATGATCCCTATTATAATTTGAGCCTGGGATCGAAACGCCGTCAACTCCATTTAGTAGACATACAGCTAATTAATGTATATCATTCTGTGTATGTACTACTGTGGGAATCTCTGTCAATTTTGATGTAAAACAGTACCCAATTTGCTCACCTCTTTTTGCCTGAAGTAAACCTTTCTTTCTATCCTTTTTCTCCTTTAAATCCTTTCTCACCTTTAAGTACGGCACAGGATTGTGCTTTGCTGCAGACAAAAATGTTTGTTGTGAAAATGTATTTCAAGCTCTGAAGACTTGTTATACTATATAAATAAATCCCTTGCCCGGCTGGGTTAAGGAAAAGTATATAGCAGCCTATTGTGGTCTATATAACATTGGTATGAAATATTGTTCTAGGCTTAGGACCTTTGTTTTCGTAAAGTAACTGTTACCCATGGTCCATAGCCACCCAGTGGGTCCCCCTTGTTTTTGAGAGAAACTGTGGCGCACCCATGATCACCCCCGCAGGGTGGATGCCGCCACAAGCAGGAGTATGTGCTTCCAAAAAGAGCAGAGCGACGGCTAAAGGTCCTTCTATGCAGTTCAGCGCATACGTGCTGCGTAGGGGAGACCTATAAAGGTATAGGAGAGATCTGCTGAGGACTGATATTGTATAAGATTATTTATCATATGCTAAAAAAACACAGAAGAAATGTGGTGGAGTAGTAAGCCATTTGAAACATTTTTCCTATCTGCATTATTCCTCGTCTTTAGGGTCACTTTGGGCAGGGAATGAAAGGGGTCTTTACTTAGTTGAGGATTTATAGATTCCTCCTTGGAGTAAACTGTTACTAACACCTTCAGAATCGTTATCTATCATAAAGCCTTGTTTAACCGCAGCTAGAAAGTACCTGGTTTCAAGGACTTGTATGTAGGATATGCAGGTTGAAACACAAAAACACAGTTGTCCCCACGAACAGCAAGCATGATGATAAGTGGTTTCTTGTACGGGTTGGCGAAATAATTCATTTACACTGGTGAAATAAATAACATTTTGCACTTTATAAAGTTGCAAAGTTATGAGATATGTGCCCTCTTCTTCCTCTGGCAAGGTTCCCCCTCCAAAAAAAGAATGTCCTCACTGGATAAACCAGTGTCGGAAGCTCACCACTAAACTGGCTACTGAGCAAAGTATTTCTTGACCTTTAGATGTCATTCTTGACCAAGCAAAATGGCCACTCTGATTAAGGTACAAAGAGTGCAGTTGTTTTATTCTTATACTGTTACGTTATGTTGATTTATAGCGCATTAATAACTCGAGAGGGTTGGAGGGCGCTTGGGCAGGTTTGTAGGTGTGTCGTCCCCAAGGTGCATATTCGAAGAGCCAGGTTTTAAGTTTATTGTGGAACTCAAGAAGTGAGGAGGCGGCGACTCTGATGTATCCAGGAAGGTAAAGACAAAGCGTGTTATACTGTATAAAAACAAAAGTGCAAGATATCACTGATTTAAACAGTGTGGCACTTGTTTGCATTACTATTACTCTCATTCACAATGATTGACTTCCATGAATATCGCTTTTGCTACAGTTCGACACGAGGATTATTTTAAGGTTATTTTTTCACCTGTAGATAGGATGCCCTTTGAGCACAGTACATGAGTAAATCCTTGGCAGGTGTTCAGGTGCCTACACAGTTAAGCCACCTGTTTGCAAGACCTGGGAGAAGTTGGTTTCTGGTGCTATCTTATGGTGGCTTGGTTTCCTGTCATTGGATAAACATTCAAAGTATGTTGAGGGTTCCCTGCGATGTTTGCCAGAGTTGCTCAATTCTAAAAATCCAATAATAGCGTAGTTCTGGCTTACTGTCAAGGCCTATTAACCTTACTTGCATTCAGGGGCGGCTCCTCTACTAGGGTGGAGGAGTGTTGCCCCACTGCTTTTTCACAGTGCGAGGAGCAGAAACATAAAACGGTAATAACTACAATTTTATGTTTCTGCTTCTTGCACTGTGAGAAAGCAGAAGCGTTTGGTTGCAGTCGGGCGGGTGGGCAGGGCTGCTCTGCGAGCAGGGCTGGGCAAGGGGGAATGGTGTGCCCACTCCTGAGTGCCATTGACTGGTTTGACCAGCCCTCTGGGGCTGACTAAACCAGTCATGCGCACTCTGCCCTTCTCCATGCAGCCTACATGGATAACATCACAAGGCTTGGGGGTAGGAGCTTGGCTGCCTGCTTCCTGTTCCTGGAAGCAGGAAAGCAAGAGCAGAGACAATGCAGGACCCGGCCGGTAGGAACGTAAGTTTACATTTTTTTAAATTAAATTAAATACCCCCCCACGCGTGACCCCCCCCACCCTTTTCCTTCCACTCCCCTTCAACCCCCCCCCCCCCCCCCCCCCGAGGCATGCCGGCCATGACTGCTTGCAATTGGGGTTGTATTCTGGCCTGTTGTCACCACCTGGGTTGCCATGGTAAGTGTGTAGTCCTGCTTTTTCTTTTATTAAATCTTGTATCAATTCTAAAGTTGCAGTTCTAATTCTGAAATTACTGCAGTTACTTTTTAGCAATAAACTTTCAGTGTAGCCTGCATGTTGGAGAATATCCTTCATCTAATCTCAGATCATATGTGTAAAATATAATGATCATCAGATCTAGATATAAATGGTTTACTGTAGAGGTCTGTGGTTATACTGCAGCTGGTCTGGTGCCTAAGGCTGTATTCCCTGTCTTCTAGACTCCTGAGCCTTTGACCTCAAAATTGAATATGTAGGCTTGTTAAAACTGGCTCCTTCAAGGGAGAGCAGGATTAGTTTGAGCTTGGCAAACAATCAGTCCTGTCAGAATTCAGAAAAGCACCCAGGGTAATTCTTATTAAAAGCACTACCTAGTGCCCCACTGTTAGAAACTGGGTTTCTGGTTGGCAAAGTTATGCACCCATGGCCGTTCGCCAAAATATTTTTAGGGGTCGGATGCAGGGCATAATGAAAAATACATCAAGATCGCACTGTCGCTATTATACCGGCAACGCGATCCTGTATTTTTTGTATTAAGTGCAAGTGAAAAATACAGAGTCCAGGGAGAGGGGGTGCAAGCGCCCTACCCCTTGACCGTCTTGTATGCACCCTGTCCAAACAGGAACCACATTCCTAGTCAGGGTAAGTCGGATACACTCCATAAATTAACCTGTTCTCATCCTCTGGTAGCTTGGCACAGAGCAGGTAGGCTTAACTTAAGAGGCAATGTGTAAAGTATTTTTGCAACACTTCAAACAGTAACACAGTGAATACACCACAAAAGACTTCACACCAAGTTACAAAAATAGCTTATATTTTTATGAACAAAGCGAAACGAAAAAAACAAAATCCAATAAAGAAAAAATGGAATTTTTAAAGAAAAAATAAAAATATAGTTCTTAACACACAACCCAGGAAATCGGTCGCAGTTGACCGGGGTAAATCCAAAAGTTCAGGTCGACTGCAAAGAGCACGAGTTGGATACAGAGACCAGGCTTGGTCGCTGAAAAGTAGCTAGGATGCGTCGTCGATGGAGTCGAGATTTAAGAAACAAAGAGGTAATACATTGGAGTCGAACCACTGGATTAAAGGTGATGCGTCGTCGTTAAGGCATGCAAATTGGTGCTACGTCGTCGTCGAGCTCCAGGATGCAGGCGATACATTGGGAACTGGAGGCGATGTGCCACGCAGTCAGCGATGCAAGGTCCGCGGTCTGGGCAGCAGTGGGGATACTTTGGAGGTGGGGGAGATGAGCCTCTTCCGATCGGCACAAGATTGTCAATGCGTCGGTTTTTAGCAGTTGGTTTTTTAGCAGTTGCACCACTGTATACCCTCTTCCAAAGGCCCATGTCTGGATTGGCTCCACTTGGCAGGGTAAGTCTTGCAGCAAGCAAAGTCCAGGTACTGCTGCAGGTGTATGAGTAGTCTTTCATGTCCCTGAGACAAGCCAGAATGCCCTTTGAGTCACTCTAGGTTAAAGTGAGATGGGCCAGTCCATACTCAGCAGGG
This sequence comes from Lissotriton helveticus, assembly GCF_964261635.1. Taxonomy (NCBI): domain Eukaryota; kingdom Metazoa; phylum Chordata; class Amphibia; order Caudata; family Salamandridae; genus Lissotriton; species Lissotriton helveticus. The sequence goes on along the minus strand of NC_136068.1, from coordinate 1,350,090,358 downwards.
CAGAAGGAAGCAGGCAGCAGGGCAGGCAGCAGAGCAGCAGTCCATCAGAGTGGCAGTCCTTGTAGCAGCACAGCAATAATTTCTCCTGGCCGAGTTCTTCACAGGTCCAGTAGTGTTTGATTTGGTGGAGTCAGAGACTCAGTACTTACACCCAGTTGTACCTTTGACGTTGAGGTGACTTCTAAGAGAGGCTTTGAAGTGCACAGAGGTCCTCCCTCCCAGGTCTGGCTTCAGACTCACTACAGGGGTGTATGCAGCCTCTCCAGGTGTCAGCTCCACCCTCCCTTCCTGCCCAGGATAGCTCTTCAAGATGTGTATAGCCACTCAGTCACACCTAAGCTCCCTTTGTGTGTGACTGTCTAGAGAGAATGCACAAAGTCCAGCTGTCACCCATGGCAGACATGTATTGCAGACAGGCTGCAGGCACACAGGGCTAAGAGCAGAAAAATGCCATCTTTTAAATGTGGTACTTTTAAAAGGAGAGTGATAAATTCATTTTTACCAGTAAAGAGGATTTATCATTACCATTCTAGTGATATGAAACATGACAGATCCACACCTTCTCAATCGGGAATTACAGCTTATAAGTGTAATAAGGAATTTCTAATGTTAACCTATGAGAGGGGTAGGCCTCACAGTAGTGAAAACAAATGTGGGTGTTTTTCCCTATCATGAAATGCAAAACTTAAAATAACATGGCCTACCTTTTGATTACACAGCACCCTGTCCTATGGACTACCTAGGGCCAACCTTGTGGAGTCTTACTTATAATAAAAGGAGAGTTTAAGGCCTGTGTAATCTGCGCACACCGGCTCTGCAGTGGCAAGCCTGAAACATGGTTAAAGTGCTGCTTGTGTGGGTGGTACAATCAGTGCTGCAGGCACACTAGTAGCATGTAATTTACAGGCCCTAGGCACAGGTACTGCACTCTACTAGGGATACGTTAAATATTGTGGATAAGTCAATCAAACCATGTTTTAGGGTTGTAGCACATGCACTGCAGTGGCTGGCAGTGTGAAAGTGCTAAGAGTCCTATGGCTAACAAAAAGAATTCAGCAAAGTTGGAGGCAAGCAGGCAAAAGGTCTGGGGGAACCACCCTAAGGGTGCCAGATCTAACACCCATTGACCCACTCGCAACAATGTACATTCAGTTCAGCGGGCAGGATTGTTTTTTTTAAATTTCTTTATTTTACATTTTGCAATAATACAGTACATATGAAAAAATAAATAAAAATAGAACCATCAGGGTGACGCCCTGAGTCAGAACAAACAAACAAACAAACAAATCTGCAGGGTACTAGTATCTCGTCTCTCAGGGGGTCATGTAATATGGGCACTCCACTTTCGCCTGAGTGGAGGGGGGAGGTCCCTGGAGATGGGATGGGAAAGTGACAAACAAGCACTCGTACACAATTACTGACCTACATGTGTCAGGCTGTCCGATGTGGCACAGAGTGAAAGGGGGGAGGGGAGCAGTCCAGCAGCGCTCCATCATCCAACCATCACATCTTCAGTCCATCACACACCCAACTAAATCTAGGATAATCTGGCCTTCACTATGGGGATTAAGGGGGGCATTTGAATCCGCCAGGGTTCCAGTCAGTCTTCAAGCACCATGTGAGTGGCTGCAGCCAAAGTCCCCAGTGAGCTCAGGGCAGAGCCTCCATCCACCGCTTTTCCTAGAGGATGTATCATTGCGCCCCAGATCTCTAGGTCCCTTTCTGCATTATCATCTGAGCTGATCTTCTGGAGCAAACACTCTTCAGCCACTTCCCACTCCAGTAGATCAACCCTCCTTTTACCACTTGTCAGTGATACTAGGCTTGCCCAGTGAACTGTGATATGCCGTCTGGCTGGTACCAGTCCCAGCTGGGCAAATCTGTATCTCATCTTGCTACCCTTTTTAGGGAGTGGCAACAGTCTCAGTAGGCAAGTCATGTTGTTAGTTCATTTTTTGCTCCAGTCTCACTCTTCACCTCCTGCAAATATCTCCTCCCAAAAAGGTTTTACTACATTGTATGTCCAAGTGACGTGTACAAAGTCGGCTCGGGACACCCCGCACCTCATACACCCAGCAGATGGTGTTGGATAACCCCTGTGCAGCTGCTCAGGTGTCAGGAGTGGGCAAAATAGTTAAGGTGTCAATCACGTCACTTGGGAGTCAGCTGGTATTACAATTTAGCTAATAGTGGTAAGGAATTGTATCAAAATACAGTTGATGCGGAGAGGAGACATTGCCCTCTGGAGAATGGGTGCTTATTATTCTCTTAATGTCCCTTCTGGTTTCTGTTCACTCTCTCCCCATATCAAATTATGGCTTTGTTCTTGGTAGCAAAAAAACGGTTCAAAAGTTCACAGACCGCCAGACAATGACACACTGCTACACTGTATCTGTGTTACTTATTAGGAAGTGGACCACCTTCTGCCAGTTGATGATGGGATAGCTCTGTTCCTGGTAGTTTATGATCCTGTGCTGCCCACCAGTGCTCCTCCTATCCATGGCCTCGTGCACAGGTGGGTGTAATAGCTGGGAAGGTGTGACTACATGTGCACACAAGAGATGTCCACGCTTCATCCATACCTTTCATGGTCAGATGGATTGGTTAATGTTCTTTCTTGGACTTGAAACACAAACCCACCACCCTAACACAGGGAACAGTCCTCTCCAGGTGGTAGAGGTGATCTGACTGAGGTTGATGAAGCTGTCTATCGTGGTACATGATCTTGGTGTATCACCAACCTTTGGCTTCAGTTGATATGGCAACCAAAGTGCAATCATGGTTCTTCAAGCACCACACAGTTACAGGTATTTCGTCTGTTTATGGGAAGATCGAGGAATTGATCTCAAGATGTTAAGACCTCACCAAATGGTCTGCTAATGCAGATTCATTCCTGGGTTACAGCATTATGTGTTCAGCTCCTCCTGCCCCAGCCCCCCACCATCTCCAGTTTTGTGTTGGTGTCTTCTTTATGCATCCACACCTCTGGAATGGCTCTGCAGCTGTCAGTGAGCTTATTCCCTCAAGCAAGCCCAAGAGTGCTCCTACAGACTGGTTGCGGAACTTTTAATGCTTCAGCTAACAAACCTGATGAAGGGAATTTGGCATTCGGTAACACAAACCCTGGAGCACTGAAGAATTTCTCTGTCTCCACTAGTGTGGGACTTCTGATTATGGTAGTGATAAATCTTGACATACTGGTTGGCAGTTTCTGCTTCATACTTAGTTTTCAGGCCAAGTTTGTGTACTGCACAAGTCTAACTCTGGAGCCAATGTCAGCCAGTTCTTGTGTGTTCCTCTCAGACTGGTTCAGCCGGAAACTTTGTCTCGCAGTGTCCGTAGGAAGGTGGGGTGGAGGCACAAAAGATGAGGAGGCTTCACCACATAACTACATCTCAGCCTGCTGAGGGTATCAATTCCATTGAACAATGAAGCAGGAAAGGGCAGGAGGTTTTTCCTACACTACAATAGGGGACCCTCAAATCTGGTCCACCTCAAAGGATATCAGAAATGCCTTGGAGAAGACGTGCAATTTATATTGATATCTAGAACTTTCTCCAGTCTCCGTCTGAGGTACCACCCCAATGCAGAAAACTAACACGGGTTCCGGATTTCCCCAGACAAATGTAGGACATACATGTACCGCAAGGATGGAGCAAAGAACCCGGTTGTAGACCAATTTAAAAACACAGGAGAGGCCAGTCGGAAACCCCAACTGGTGTGCAACAGGCAAGAATGTGTGCCCTGCTGCTGTATTCTGTTGCTGCTGCCACTATCTGCACATCTATGAGCTGACAGTAGTCATGCTCATTAATGGAGAATGTGTAAAGTGTGTCTCTCCATTCCACAGATCCCAGCTATCAGTCACATTCCTTGTCACAGTGCATGCAGAATTGTCATGTGTGTTGAGGCAAAAATCACCTTAACTCATAACTGAAAGACCTTTCGCATAAACTCTTGACATTACCATAACAGCCAGCACTATTTTGTTTGCCCATATTAACAATTGTTGAACAGTCTTCTGAAGTATTTAGCGTTACTATTATGCTTGGCTCCTTTAAGCGAGGATTCCCAGGCTGTCATCTCAGGGCCTTTTTACTAACAGCATGTTGTTGTACTTAGTATTACACCAACAGTACTGTTAAAGTACTGCAAAAGTCTATTAAAACAACCTATGAGTGTAAATCTCCTCCTCTCCTATGTGTTTATGGGGGAGATCCTCACACATCTAAGTGTACTACTTAGTAATACATGTGGGAGGGACAAGGGGACTGGCTGGAAAAAGGGGCATATCTACTACTAAATGGGAAGGGTTTAAGGAGGAGTAAGATGAGGTTTATGGAGGGTTAGGGAAAGGGTTTTGGGAGTGGGCCACCAAAACAGTAATTCCATTGCTATTCACAAACTGCACTTCTAATGGTGCAACAACCACAAAGGAACCTAAACCAGTAGTAAATTACTCCACATCAGGGCTGCTGTAAGTCAAGCACCACACATGGTACTGCAACATCCTCCCATAGAAAATAATGTCAGTAGGGGCATAAAATAGATTCCAACAGTTCAATTAAATTATTTAAAATAGTTCCAAATATAAATTAATTTAATTTATTAATAACAAATGTATATAAAAAGAATATGTTTTCTTTTATTATAAGATATTTTAGCATTTTTAAGTTTATAAATCAATGTTGCATTAATTTGTATTAAAATATAATTAAGTTTGTTTTAAATAATTCTATCAATCAATTTCCATAGGTATTAATGCATAACAAAAATATTATTTTGCTTTAGGTGTAAATTTATATAATTTGTATTTATTTTTGTAAGATATTAGGTTACTGGGTTTGGGGGGAAACCCCTACTTAACCAGAACCACAATCCTTGTCAGGATGAAGTCACAAAAAAGCCCTAGATTAGCCTGTGCTTATCCCTTTGGCAGCTTGGCACAGAGCAGTCAGGTTTAATTCAGAGGTAATGTGTAAAGTATTTATGCTACACTTCAAACAGTAACACAGTGAAAACACTCAACAACAGGATTCCACTCAAGATTAGAATAAATGAGTAATTTTAATAAATAGAACATGATCAGAAAGACAAAATTTCAATCAGTATAACCGGATATGTAGATTTTAGGATTTCAGTAAAAATTGCACCAAAAAGCACAAAGCGCCAACTATGGATAACTGGGCGAGGATGACCAGAACAAGTTCAGGCCCAACATGATGGAGCATGGGCTGGCTGCAGGAACCCAGTTAGACCAGCTGAACAGAGTACCTCAGGTCCTGGTTGCGGAGTGTTGTAAGGTCCTGCGTCAATGCATTGTGCCGCCGAGGTGATGCATCATTTTCGAGGTGCTGTGGAGCTGCGAGGCAAGGTCCCGCATAGTCATCAAGCAGGGCTTGTCATACAAAGTTCGGTGTTGAGGATGCACCTCACATTGAGGTGATTACTCGGTTCCGAGGAGCTTTGAGGCTGCGATTTGAGAACCTACATCATCATTGAGGCTGCCGTTAAGGAGGGATTTGCGTTGCGAATGCCTGGCTGAGCGCAGGCGGTGGTTTTGATGTGGGCTGTGAGGTTGATGCAGAGTTCTTGCATCTGGAGAACCCTTGCTGCAGAGGCGATGAGTCGCCTCTGCTCAGAGTTGCGCCATAAAGGAGAGGAGATGCGTCTATTTTTGTGGATCCACAGATGAGCTGGAAGAGCACCCCTCAGGCCCACTTCCAAGGGTCCAGGACTAGGGTGGGTAGGACTCACAGATGGCAGAGTCCTTGGTTCAAGGTATGTGGAGCCTTCTGTACCTGAGGTTCTAATCAGGAGGCCAGTGAAGTACCCCTTGGAGTCACTTTGGAGTCTTGGTTTCAATGGATGCTGGTCCTGTCCTTCACACCTAGGTAAGGGAGCAGCAGGTCAACGTAGCAAGGTAGCAGTCCAGCAAGGCAGTGGTCTGGCAGGGTAGCAGTCCAGCAGAGTGACAGTGCTTTTATCAGCACAGCCAATCGTCTTCCTGGCAGAGTATCCACATATCCAAAAGTGTACTGAAGAGGTGCAGTATTTTTTAAAAGTTGTGCCTATGCTTTCTCTTTGAATTCCACAGGCATCCTGCCTTCCCTGTTCTGGTTCCAGACTAACTATAGGGAATATGCAGCCCTTTGTGTGGAGGCAGGACACAGCCTTTTTAAGTGTAAGTAGGCCAATGCCCAGCTCCGCCCTCCGATCCTTCCAGTGATGGCCCATCCAGGCACACCTAAGCTCTCTATTGTGTGTGGCTGTCTAGGAGGAATACACAAAACCCAAAAACTATCAGCTACACCCAGTCAGGTGACCCAAAGGCTGGCTACAGGCACTAAATTGCTAAGGCAAGAAAATGCCATCTTTCTAAAAGTGTAATTTACAAAATTGTAATTTAAAATTCAACTTTACCATAAGAGATGTTTTTTCATTACCATTCCAAAGACCCCAAACATGAACTGTTTACCTGTTCCCATTTCAAAATTACAGCTTAAATGGAATAAGGTAACTCCAATGTCATCCTATGGGAGAGATAGGCCTAGCAGTAGCGAAAAATGACTTTATGAGTTTTTCACTACCACTACATGGAAAACTTAAAAGTACATGTCCAACGTTTTAAATACATGGCACCATGCCTGCTAGGCTGCCAGGTCCCACCCTAGGGGTGGCTTATATGTATTAGAAATGAAGATTTGGGACTGGCAAAAGGTTTATTCTGCCAGGTCAAAACAGCAGTTGCAAACTGCACACACAAGCTGCAATGACAGGCCTGAGACATGTTTACACAGCTTCTTAAGTGGGTGGCAGAGTAGGTGCTGCAGGCCCGCTAGTAGCATTTAATTTACAGGTCCCGGATGCATGTAGTACCGCTTTACTAGCGACTTAGAAGTACATTAAATATGCCAATTGAGAACAGGTCAATATTACCATACATTAAGGAGGAAGTGCATGAACATTAGCACCGTTGACCAGTGGTAAAGTGCACAGAGACCTAAGGCCAGCAGAAACAAGATCAGAAAACATTGAGAAGGTAGGCAAAACATTTAGGGGCCAGATCGCCCTCAGGCTGAAAGGTCTGACAATTTGTTTTTATTGTAATAATTTTTATTTAGTTTAATTTATTCCAATCATAATTATTTTAAAAAGTAAGTTAATAGTGCTGTAGCATTGTTTGTTGCACATTTAAAGTAAATATATAAACTTGTTCTACATTATTATTTAGCATAAAAATATTTCTGCTAATTTCTTCTAAAGTTTAATAAACTTTTTCTCCTCATATTTTATGTTTATCTCTAGTCTCCCTATAGTAAAATATTGCCAAAAGTAAAACAGTTTATTTAACTTGAGAAAAAAGTGTAAATGTATTATGCTAAGTATTAATGTTAAATATTTTCGTATATTTTTTTAAATGTAGACCAAAATAAACAAAAGAAAAGTTAGATCTCTATATATTTTTTTTTGTCCTCAACTCACCTATAAGCGTATAGCAGAGTGTTTCACCTGTTGTTACGTCTCTGTGCTCCCTCCGGCCAACTGCACTTGCTTAGGTCTCCCGACCAACTCCTTTAACCGGAGTTAAGGTGTAATCATAGGACCGGGTGCCTACGCTGTCAATTACCTAAGCAGCCTTAAGTCCTGGCCCATGTTCACAAGGGGTTGCCAAAAATTGATCTGGGTGCTGCTGGGGCCAGCACGGTCAAGGCGGGCCATGCCTATGCTGATTGGAGCCACTCTTTCGCTCTTGGGGAGCTGGGATCTTTCTACTTTGCACAGATTTCCATACGGGCCAGCAAAATGAGACATAGCAATAGTCCTCTGTCCTTCGCCGCCAAGTCCTTTGTTGAGATGCAGTCATCGGCAAAGAAGACCAGAGACATATTTATCACTATGTTCAAATCAAAGATCTTACGAAGAAAATTCCCAATCCCTTCCCAGAACGGATCCAATGCCGGACACTCAAAAAAAACATGGATGTCATCTGCTTAAGGGGCCATACATCTGTGGCATTTCGGCACGGGGTGGACACAAACTTCGCAATTTTTGCTGGGGTGTAATATATTCTGTTACTCACAAAAAAGTGATTCTTCTTTAAACTGACAGATTTTGTGTATTTATAAAGAAGTATTAAGGAAGGTTCTAAGAGATCCCCTATGGTGGACTCAAAGGGAGATTGATTCCATGCAGAGGCCTGTGTTGGGATATTCTGATCGTCTGCTTCCACCAGTTTCCTATACCAGATTGAGACTTCTTTCTTCAACGGTTGCGATGATAAGCAAAGAAGCTCTGTATCCCAATCACCCCTTATCCCCCCCGATCTCCGCCTCAAACCAAGATTTCAGTTGCAAAAACTTAAACTTGGATAAACCAGGGCCTATTCTAGCTCTTAATGCCTCCCTGGGGTGTATACCATTCGAATCCCCCAGATCTGACCAGGTAGAGACTCCAGCTCTCCTAATAGGTATAGCCAACCCATCTTTAAGGCACGGGGGGTCCCTGGTGAGTCCCAAACAGGGGCATGATCCGAGTAATAGCTTATCCTGCACCTAATCCTTACTTTAAGCCAGGTTTCAAGTGCATTCCTAAGAACCTTCAGACGAACTTTCTTAAAAAACTTCAATGACCCAAATTTAGAAAGAAACCCTTCTGTTCTGTCACCCCCTTTGTTCTTAACCAACTCTCCAAGTAATGATCCCCATGCAGAGCCTGCCGGGTTAGCCAGAAGCATTCGGGTGGCTTTAAATTGAAATGCTACCAGATACCAGCTAATATCTGGAAGGGCAAGCCAGCCCTTAACCAACCGCCGCCTTAGTTTCTTCCATGACAGTCTCACTTCTTTGTCTCCCCATACAAAACTCCCGATCTTACTTTGTATTTTCTTAATACCCTGCTGTGGGAATGTCAAGGGGATAGCATTAAAAATATAGGTCAGTTTAGGAAGGATAGTCATCTTAACCAGGTTTACCTTACCGAATATGGTTAAGGGGAGGTTCTTCCATCTTGCAAACAAGCGGTCTAATTCCTTGGTGACTTTCCCCAGATTCAAAAGAGCAATTTTGTCAAGATCTTTAACTATCGTGATGCCTAGGTATTTAAATTCCGTGCTGGCCTGACCCCCCCACTGCTCGATATTCCAGCACATTACCTCCGTCTCGGAGGAGTTGGCCAAGTAGCCAGAAATTAGGCCAAATTCCCCCAAGAGGGTCTCAACCCTCGGAATGGTTGCTGCTGGATCACTTGTTTAGAGGATAATATCAACCGCATATAAAGCAATTTTTGACGAGTATTGCTTAGATTTAAAGGGGAGGATTTGATCGTCTAACCTTATTGCCTGGGCCAACGGCTCTATATATAGGTCAAACAGCAGGGGCGATAGGGGACACCCTTGCCTAGTTCCCCTCTGTATCTCAAAACTAAGGGTGAGTGAACCATTATTCAAGATTTTAGCTGAAGCTCCCTCATAACATTGTCTTAGGGTATGAATAAACACCGGCCCACAACCCATTGCTTCCAATACCACCCAAAGATAGGACCAACAGACTCTGTTGAACGCCTTGGCGGCATCTAAAGCGATTACCGCCAAGAGTTCTAGTTAGATCTCTATTAACTTAATTTTTTATTAAATCTTTAATCAATTTTAATATATTAATTTAAATAAAGGACCTGATTGCAACTTAGGCTGTCTTACCACCAGCCTGCCGTGGTACAGAAAACACCGCCAATTTGGCAGTATCCCGTCTGCTGCATTATGAGTGCCCTGCGGGGGTGGTGGTGTGTGTATGTATTGCACATTTGTATAGCGCAAGCTGTCACCCAAAGGGTATCCTGGCGCTTTGACTCTACTGAACCAGATACACAGTCACACCGTTACACTGTCCTAGGGAAGAGGTAGGTCTTCAGGCCCCTTTTAAAAGATGGAAATACCCTAAGACTCCTCAAAGACAGGGGGAGGGAGTTCCAGAGTTTGGCGGCTGCGTATCCAAAGGAGCGGCCACCCATCCGTAGCCACTGGATTCTCGGGACCACCACCAAACATGCCGAGGAGGAGGCGTAACGGTCTCGCTGAAAGGTACCACGAAAAAAGTTTCTGCAACATGACTGGTCCTTGATCGTGCAAAGCCTTAAAGACCAGGCAGGATGCTTTGAAGCAGATTCGCTGCTGGACTGGTAACCAGTGAAGGTCTTTTAGCGCAAGGGAGGAGGAAGCTGCGCGCGGCCTGGAAAGAGCGAGCGCGCAGCAGAATAATGGTGATGGCACGCTTTGGCTCTGGAAATAAGCCAGAAGCCAATGCTGGTCATACTATTGTGCCTCCAGCCAGTCAGGCGCACTGTTTCCTTTCATTCGGTGTGCAAGTGAAACATTGCACACACCCGAACTGAAGGCAATGGAAGGCACTACATGAGCACCAGCTACATTACACATGGGCACATTCCTCAGAGGGCCACACTGGAGGTTATTGAGGAGAGACTCAGTCAGGAGAATTGGACGTCAGACACTCCGCAATCCTTTGTCTTGGAATGCGCCACCCTAGCGCTTACAGAAAATTTCTTCGAATTTAAGGGCAAATTCTACCATCAGACCCAGGGCACCTCTATGGGCAGTACCTTTGCTCCTTCGGTGGCCTGTCTCTACATGGCCAAGTTTGAAAAAACATACATAGACCATGAGTCCAATCCTTTCCGCAGTAACATTAAAATGTGGAAACGTTTTATTGACGATATCCTGATCCTGTGGAAAGGGCCGGCATCTTCCCAGGAGGCGTTTCTTGAGTGGATCAATGCTTTGAATCCGCATTTGAAATTCACCATGACCTCATCACCTAAGGAGATCGCTTTCCTGGATCTCACAATCAGACTAGACGAGGGGTCATTAAGCACTACCATGTATCGGAAGCCAACTGACCGCAACAGCCTATTGCACTATAAAAGTCACCATCCAAAAGCCTTGCGCTCTAATTTGCCATTCGGGCAATTCTTGCGGATAAGGCGCAATTGCAGCGATGTGCGTGATTATAAAAAGGAATCTGCAATCTTGTCCAGGAACCTTCTTGACAGGGGCTACCCCAAAAGCGATGTTCTGAGAGCCAAAAAACGGGCACGGAACAACAATCGCGAGGCACTGCTAGAACACCGGGACAAGGTCCGCACAGAGAACCAACCCATCACATGTGTGACAACATTCACCCCTAGGTCTAACCAAGTCAGGAAGACTATAAAACATCACTGGGGTATATTGAGCACGGGTGAGTTGACCATGGAAGACCCTAGGTTTGCCTTCAAGAGGTCAAAAAACATAAAAGATATTCTCATTAGCACCCGACCTAAGAAGGCAATCAAAGAAACCCAACAGACACTGTGGCAGCTTCCCCCTGTTACGGGCCACTATCCTTGCGGTATGTGTGGTGTCTGCCGATACACTCGGGCAGCTAAAACTATACAGCTCTCTGAGACCTTTACATGGGAGCTGAGGCACCATACTAACTGCAACACTTCACACTGCGTTTACCTTCTCACGTGTCCTTGTGGTTTGCAGTATGTCGGAATGACAACCCGCCCCATCAAAACTAGGATCATTGAACATCGGAGTAACTTCCGCTGCAAAAAGACACACACGAAGATGTGTAAACATTATGTAGACCAAGGCCACGATGAGGACTCCGTGAAGTGGGTAATAATTGAGTCTAGCCCTAATTGCCCAAAGAATGTCCTCTTCAGGAAGGAACAGAGATGGGTCCACCGCCTATCCTCTGACAGACTGGGACTCAATGAAGATATTCCTTGGCAATCGCTATGAGCCATTGCAACCTGAATCTGACACACTGTTGCAAACAATCCTAGGCAGCCCTACGTCCAGCTTTGGGATGTTATCTGTAAGAACCAATGGGCACATATGGCACAGTGCAACTGTATTTACAGCACTCTAACAAAGGCTCCCACCGCCGATTACACCGTCCACATTACGAACAAAATATATGCCACAGCATCTTAGGTGCCTTTTACCTGGCTGACACACTCCATTAATGATGCCTGCACATTAAATCCAGCTAATATGTTAGTTCCACCAGTCTAAGATGTCCGCCCCATTAAACCATGTGAAACAGGTTATTTATCCAGGGGCTCGTGTGCTGTGACACCACTCATCATGGCCGCCTTAACATCTCTAGTAGCGCGATTCCTCCGCTACATATTGCCTAAATACCACTAAGTTTCACCATCTTACGTTAAATACCACACACGCTCCAAACACCAGTAATAAGGGGCCCGCGTTGGTCAACACAAACAATCACAAGAAGCACGGACACATATTCCAGTGCCCCTTAAGCCTTTTTGATTGACTAGCTTAAAATGGCCGACCCCCGAACGGCATGTATCACGTGACCCGTAATTGGGCGGGGCCACGCGCTCCGTAGTGATTCGCTGCATGTAATGTAAATAACCCTCCCCGCCGAGCTCCCACATCTACTCGAGCTCGGCGGTGAAGGGTAGGTCAAGCAGCCGGGGCGCAGGAGACTAGAGTCTTGACTATTTGACTCATCCCTGATGCCTCACCCCGCCGACCCCTCATGTGGCAGGTAGTTCTTAACTATTAGGTGAGTAGATAAAGGGAATGTTTGTTGGACTTTGAATCCCTTAAAGTTGGAGGGGCAGCACACTTACATAGGCTATAATCATCATGGGCATGAACCCAGCTACACTATAGAGCCTGGTTAGCTATTGCATGTGACTCACTTGTATATTACAAATCCCTTGTTTTAAATCCTCTTCCTCATACTTCACAGAAATACCCCTTCACTCACTTTGTGATTGTTGAGAACGCCATACTATAGATAGGTGGCATACTTAACCTCTCAGGCATGTGTCGACTGTGATTCAGAACACAAGTACACCTATAGCATGCCACGCTTGCTCACTTTTCTTTCCCATTGGCGTGACCAAATTGTATAAATAACGCATATTGTTTTAACTATTGTTGTTTTATCTCCCTTCAATACTTAGGTATAGGACAACCAACACAGAGGTAACACAAACACAAACCCGCACATGACACTAGCATGTGGTTTTATCACCTTCTGTAGGTCCTGATGAATCGCGGGTTACTTCAGCCCACCGCGAGAAACATGTCGACCGTTGTACACTACTAGCCCCATCTAGGTTCACCTGAATTAACTCGTTGTTTCCTAGTGAGCTAGCCCCCTGTTTTTAACTGCAGCGAGGGACCCCCTGAATAAAATTCGTTCCAGGTACCCTTAGCTACATTTTAATATCCCCTTTTTCACTACCACACACCACCCTGCCCACACACCCGCACTTCACCATAAGGCAGTTGGAAAAAGATCTCCGCCAAAGAGCCCCTCTTTGAGGTGAGCCCGTCGGGGATTGCACCGCCTCCCCGACGAGGAGCAACCGCCGATGATGAAGCATGACATCCTTCGGGGTGTGTGAGGCCAATCCATCCAACAAAATGGATGCCCTTGGGTGTAAAATCCACACCTTTGGTCACGCCAACCAATCTTCCCTCTAGTCACGCTCAGGAACAGTCCAGTACCCCCCTTGTTGCAACGATTGCCACGGGCACACACTGTGACTGGACCTTCCACTCCCTTGAGTGGTAATTGGTGCCCTTAGATCTAGCGATCTACCTTCTCCCCTCTATTTCAAACACTCTAGCACGGTTCACACCGTGGGAGCTACCTTAAGGTGGGTTAGATTTTTCAGATCCCCCGAATTTATTGACCCCATACCTAATTGGTGGGTCACACGAGGCCCATAGCCAACCTTGGCTTTTGGAACCCTCCCCTTCCCCTCCCCCCCAAAAACCACCCCCCCCCCCCCCCCCCCCCTACCTTCTGTGAAGGACTCCACCGCCGAGACCAGTCACCCTTGACTTTTCCCATTATGGAAGGTCAAGGTCTGAGTTTTGGTGAGGATGAAGCAGCAGCTATCATGAGGATACCATCTCTGTTCGGTGTAGACACTGAACCAGCCACGGGGAGTAACACCTCAGAGTGGCAATCCCTATCAGACCTTAAGCGGGAATGGATAAGGATAACCATCCATGGCACGATGATGGCCCAATACTTCAAAGCCAAGATAGCACCCAATGGGCTGATCGTCAGGAACTTCCCAAGGATATTCTGGGAGGACGGACAATTCAAGGTGGAGTGGTCACAGGTGGCATGGAAGTGCACACACGACCTCCTCATACTGATAGTCAATACAGCCAAACGCCTAGCAGACGCACTTCTTGTGAGAATACAAGCAGCTGAAGCGGCGTTGAAATCAGCGGTACAAAATCCTGGATTTAAGACTAAACTAGCAGAAATTAATAAAGAGATGGCAGAACATAAAGAATTCTTGATGAATCAAAAGATTACAAAGTTACAAAAAGATATCAAGAAATTTTCTAAAGAAAAGGTCTACCCGTACTTGAAGGATGACTATGTGCCCCCAGGGACCAACCAGAATACAGACTATAACTCGGACTCTAGTAATAACCCCTCCAGAAGGGGCTCTAACAGCGGCTCCGATAGTAGTGGAGAAAATGGGACAGCACAAATGCCGCCAAGACCTAGGAAAGGAAGGGGCCGAGGACAACAAAATTACCCAAACTATCCTAACCAAGGACCCCTCACTGGGCCCCCTCCCTTTTGGCAGTATCCCCAGTTCCACCAGTTCCAACCCCCGTTTGCCCCCCAGTATCCCCCGTTCTACCCCCCTCAAAATCTTGCAAACCCTCCTTTTTTAGGCAGAGGTTGGGGCAGAGGGCGAGGGCGAAAAAGAGGGAACGCTCCAGAAAAGAGGGTGCAATGGGAGGCACCACGCCCACAAGGGATGGACACGAGGAGCACGAACCGATCGGGTCCACAGTAAGTCTCGTGGTCAACCTCTCTGACCGGCTTCTCTCACAAAAAGAAGCGGATGTACTTCAAAAAGGTCTAGGTTTTGTACCGACACCTAAGATTGACTACTTCCAAGAGACTAGGGAATTGAAGTCATTCTTCAGGAAAGTCAGGCTAAAAGCCTTTTTTGAAGGAAAACCTAGTGAACAGTCAGGTGACTCTGGACTACACAATCCATCGACGTTCACACCACATAATGGAATGGTCCCCCCGGAAGTACTCACATTCGAACAAGCGGTGTTGAGAGACATTTCCAAACTGAACAGACATGCATCACACTGCAATGTCTCCAGGGAGGAGATGACAGTCTTGAGATCACTGGCTGACGATCCTCTTATCACCATAAAACAAGCGGACAAAGGCGGCGCTACTGTTCTCATGAACACCAAGGACTATGAGACAGAATGCAATAGACAATTGGGCAACCGAAAGTACTATACCCCCATCCCTAATGATCCAACCCAGCGCTTACTAACTACCATCACGAGTTTAGTCACAAGCGCAGAATGTGACCAATGGATTACGAGTAAGGAGGCAGATTTTCTCATCAAAAAGGACCCGAGGGTCCCATATTTTTATATCTTGCCAAAGATCCATAAAGCAACCAGACCTGTACCAGGGAGACCTATCGTCTCAGGGATAGACTCAGTCCTTGAGCCCCTCTCACAATTTTGTGATTACTTTCTGCAACCCCTGGTCAAAAACATCCCCTCCTACATCCAGGACACCACAGACGTGTTACGCATCCTGGACAATGTCCAGCACGCTGAGGATATTGACCTGCTGATTACCTTGGACGTGGAGGCCCTCTACACAAACATTCCTCAGAGGGCCACACTGGAGGTTATTGAGGAGAGACTCAGTCAGGAGAATTGGACGTCAGACACTCCGCAATCCTTTGTCTTGGAATGCGCCACCCTAGCGCTTACAGAAAATTTCTTCGAATTTAAGGGCAAATTCTACCATCAGACCCAGGGCACCTCTATGGGCAGTACCTTTGCTCCTTCGGTGGCCTGTCTCTACATGGCCAAGTTTGAAAAAACATACATAGACCATGAGTCCAATCCTTTCCGCAGTAACATTAAAATGTGGAAACGTTTTATTGACGATATCCTGATCCTGTGGAAAGGGCCGGCATCTTCCCAGGAGGCGTTTCTTGAGTGGATCAATGCTTTGAATCCGCATTTGAAATTCACCATGACCTCATCACCTAAGGAGATCGCTTTCCTGGATCTCACAATCAGACTAGACGAGGGGTCATTAAGCACTACCATGTATCGGAAGCCAACTGACCGCAACAGCCTATTGCACTATAAAAGTCACCATCCAAAAGCCTTGCGCTCTAATTTGCCATTCGGGCAATTCTTGCGGATAAGGCGCAATTGCAGCGATGTGCGTGATTATAAAAAGGAATCTGCAATCTTGTCCAGGAACCTTCTTGACAGGGGCTACCCCAAAAGCGATGTTCTGAGAGCCAAAAAACGGGCACGGAACAACAATCGCGAGGCACTGCTAGAACACCGGGACAAGGTCCGCACAGAGAACCAACCCATCACATGTGTGACAACATTCACCCCTAGGTCTAACCAAGTCAGGAAGACTATAAAACATCACTGGGGTATATTGAGCACGGGTGAGTTGACCATGGAAGACCCTAGGTTTGCCTTCAAGAGGTCAAAAAACATAAAAGATATTCTCATTAGCACCCGACCTAAGAAGGCAATCAAAGAAACCCAACAGACACTGTGGCAGCTTCCCCCTGTTACGGGCCACTATCCTTGCGGTATGTGTGGTGTCTGCCGATACACTCGGGCAGCTAAAACTATACAGCTCTCTGAGACCTTTACATGGGAGCTGAGGCACCATACTAACTGCAACACTTCACACTGCGTTTACCTTCTCACGTGTCCTTGTGGTTTGCAGTATGTCGGAATGACAACCCGCCCCATCAAAACTAGGATCATTGAACATCGGAGTAACTTCCGCTGCAAAAAGACACACACGAAGATGTGTAAACATTATGTAGACCAAGGCCACGATGAGGACTCCGTGAAGTGGGTAATAATTGAGTCTAGCCCTAATTGCCCAAAGAATGTCCTCTTCAGGAAGGAACAGAGATGGGTCCACCGCCTATCCTCTGACAGACTGGGACTCAATGAAGATATTCCTTGGCAATCGCTATGAGCCATTGCAACCTGAATCTGACACACTGTTGCAAACAATCCTAGGCAGCCCTACGTCCAGCTTTGGGATGTTATCTGTAAGAACCAATGGGCACATATGGCACAGTGCAACTGTATTTACAGCACTCTAACAAAGGCTCCCACCGCCGATTACACCGTCCACATTACGAACAAAATATATGCCACAGCATCTTAGGTGCCTTTTACCTGGCTGACACACTCCATTAATGATGCCTGCACATTAAATCCAGCTAATATGTTAGTTCCACCAGTCTAAGATGTCCGCCCCATTAAACCATGTGAAACAGGTTATTTATCCAGGGGCTCGTGTGCTGTGACACCACTCATCATGGCCGCCTTAACATCTCTAGTAGCGCGATTCCTCCGCTACATATTGCCTAAATACCACTAAGTTTCACCATCTTACGTTAAATACCACACACGCTCCAAACACCAGTAATAAGGGGCCCGCGTTGGTCAACACAAACAATCACAAGAAGCACGGACACATATTCCAGTGCCCCTTAAGCCTTTTTGATTGACTAGCTTAAAATGGCCGACCCCCGAACGGCATGTATCACGTGACCCGTAATTGGGCGGGGCCACGCGCTCCGTAGTGATTCGCTGCATGTAATGTAAATAACCCTCCCCGCCGAGCTCCCACATCTACTCGAGCTCGGCGGTGAAGGGTAGGTCAAGCAGCCGGGGCGCAGGAGACTAGAGTCTTGACTATTTGACTCATCCCTGATGCCTCACCCCGCCGACCCCTCATGTGGCAGGTAGTTCTTAACTATTAGGTGAGTAGATAAAGGGAATGTTTGTTGGACTTTGAATCCCTTAAAGTTGGAGGGGCAGCACACTTACATAGGCTATAATCATCATGGGCATGAACCCAGCTACACTATAGAGCCTGGTTAGCTATTGCATGTGACTCACTTGTATATTACAAATCCCTTGTTTTAAATCCTCTTCCTCATACTTCACAGAAATACCCCTTCACTCACTTTGTGATTGTTGAGAACGCCATACTATAGATAGGTGGCATACTTAACCTCTCAGGCATGTGTCGACTGTGATTCAGAACACAAGTACACCTATAGCATGCCACGCTTGCTCACTTTTCTTTCCCATTGGCGTGACCAAATTGTATAAATAACGCATATTGTTTTAACTATTGTTGTTTTATCTCCCTTCAATACTTAGGTATAGGACAACCAACACAGAGGTAACACAAACACAAACCCGCACATGACACTAGCATGTGGTTTTATCACCTTCTGTAGGTCCTGATGAATCGCGGGTTACTTCAGCCCACCGCGAGAAACATGTCGACCGTTGTACACTACTAGCCCCATCTAGGTTCACCTGAATTAACTCGTTGTTTCCTAGTGAGCTAGCCCCCTGTTTTTAACTGCAGCGAGGGACCCCCTGAATAAAATTCGTTCCAGGTACCCTTAGCTACATTTTAATATCCCCTTTTTCACTACCACACACCACCCTGCCCACACACCCGCACTTCACCATAAGGCAGTTGGAAAAAGATCTCCGCCAAAGAGCCCCTCTTTGAGGTGAGCCCGTCGGGGATTGCACCGCCTCCCCGACGAGGAGCAACCGCCGATGATGAAGCATGACATCCTTCGGGGTGTGTGAGGCCAATCCATCCAACAAAATGGATGCCCTTGGGTGTAAAATCCACACCTTTGGTCACGCCAACCAATCTTCCCTCTAGTCACGCTCAGGAACAGTCCAGTACCCCCCTTGTTGCAACGATTGCCACGGGCACACACTGTGACTGGACCTTCCACTCCCTTGAGTGGTAATTGGTGCCCTTAGATCTAGCGATCTACCTTCTCCCCTCTATTTCAAACACATTTGCCCTAGAGCCATTCATTCAGCTCATTACCTGCCTTTCCGCCAACTCTTGCATGGCAGTGTCCCTGCCAGGAACAGGTCGGTGGTAAGGCAGGTCCTGATTGGGTTGGCGGTGAGCTGCACGGGACGCCTCAATGAGCCGCCTCAGCTACCGCAGAAGTAGAAATGTCATTGGAGGCGGCGGTCCTGAGGCCGTATTCCCTGCTCACTTCCTGTTCGGGCGATCACACCGACAGGGAAGCGGGCAGGACAGCTGCCGAAAATGCAGTGGTGGGCCTCTTACCTGCCGTCATCGTATTAAGACGCTAAAATATTTTTCTGGTAAAAAGATACATTTACCTAAAGTAAAATATTAATTTTTGTTATTCTTCATTAATAATTATGAAAAGGGAAGTCTAAAATTAATTTAAAAAAATGTAATTATTTTTAATAAAAATTAGGGACACGGATATATACATTCCAAAAAGTATTTTACAATTAAATAAATGTTGTTTTTAGATTTTTTTAATATTCAATTATATTTATTTATATTTTTAATAATTTTAAATAATTTAATTTCTTTTAGCATTATTTCTTATGGAGTTTTATTTTAAGTCCCAACCTCCATTAATTTCTATGGGAGGGTCTGGCAGTACTAGGGATGTGTGGTGCTGGGCATACCACTGTTTCATATTTGGTAGTAGTAACTTTGACTCCACCCCCTTTTTCAAGGTATGGAGACATGTAAGTCTACACTTATGAGTAACTTTCCACTTTTTTTTTTTTTATAGGCAAAAGTAGTAAAGTTACTCAAAGGAATAAGAGTAAATTAAACATGTACATTTCCTTTGAGAATACCCCTGGCAGTATCTAGAAAGCTACATTGCTGGTATCGTTTCTGAAGGTCATTGGTGCTTTTCTCATGAGGATGCTATACACTTCATTGATCTAACTGTTTTGGTTTCTCACGTGTACCATTGGTGATTGTGTGCAAAAGCCTGTCAAAACTCCTTGCAGTGTGGAGAGGAGTGGACAGCATGGAATGCTCACTACAGCCAAGGGGGACCAACTTTCCATATTTTTGTTCAATAGACTTCAAGTAGATACTTAAGCCTTATGGAAACTCAAGGCAAGCACGCGGCTCTGGAGAGCTGTGCATGGGAACCTTGCCATCCTAACAGGGGCTCTTAGATCCTAAGAGTTTCGCAGAGACTCTAAAGTGAAGGACCGCCCAGGGCCAAATGCCAGCAATGTAAGGAGGTAAAAGGCAGTTATGAGCCCTATTGTGTCCATCTAGAACTTCACTTAAACCCGGCAATTGAGGAGGCAGTACATAAGTATTTAAAACGTTCAAAGATGTCAAATGGGCCATTAGATTTAAAGTGTTGCAAGGTAAGTCTCAGGGGGGGAGCGTCTTCCTTCTAAGAGTCTAATTGTATCCCTGATTATGAACTGAAAGATCAAACACACATCCTTGCAAACCCACAACCTTGAAATAGCACCATAGGGCAAGATATCATCTCAGTAGATAATAAAGGTGGCTGGCAAAGACCCTGCTGAACTTCTAAATACAGTTTTAATGTTTAATAAGTAAAGAATACAGAACAGAGAGGATCAAATTCCTTGTTTGCATTGTGTGTTTCATGACTGTGAATGAATGAGAAATATTTATAAATCTCTCTGTTCGCAAAGGCGTCCTGGCACTGTAAATTCAGCACAATGAGAAGGAACTAATTGCCGAAGTTGGAATAATCAGGTTTTAATGTTTTTTTCTCAACAGATTGATCAAAGCCGAACGTAGATGTTAGAGTCGAGAGTTCCACAGATCACCTGCGAGAATGATCTGCCTACTTGCTTCGCCAGTTTACTTTAAGGGCATGTCTAGCCTAAACTGAGAGGCTGAGCATGAATTGTGAACAGGAGTATAAAATGCACATTATTGTCTCAAGTATACTGGTCCCATATTGATTTTACAGAAAGTCTTAGAGCCTGGGCGTGAGAAGGCAAAGCCAGACCCTATGGGGGCCTGGGCCAAACACCGCCCGGGGGCAGGAAGCCCCCTTGCCGTCCCGGGGCGGTAGCCCGGGAAAAAGGGTTGACCGCAATTGTTCATCCCAAAGGAAGGCAACTCGGCCTCACCCAATCAGGAGAGAAGGCCCCAAGCTGTGGAGGGAGTTAAGAAGGGGGCAAGCAGCCCCCTCAATCATTTGATCCCCTCGGACAGCAGGAAGAGAAGAATTCCGACCCACCCACTCCAGAGAAAGGCAGCAAGCAGGCATCTCAGCCTCAGGGTGTTGAGGGGAGGCGGAAGACAACCTAGAAGGATAGGAAAGGAATAGAAATTGATAGAAGTAGTTGGAAGGCTTACGCAGTGTCCTTGGGATGCCTCACGGCAGATACACTGAGGGAGCTAACAGTGGCCAGTAGCTGCAGGGAGCGTTGATTGAAGGCTCCCGCAGAGCCTTTGGGATGCCTCACGGCAGGGGTACCAAAGGAGCGAGAGGTAGAAATCAGCCGCTGGCTGGTTAGATGAGATACTCACATGGGGACCTTGGGATGCCACACGGCAGGGACCCGGACGAGCGGGGAGGGGCCAAGTTGGCACGGAAGGCAAGAGGGATGGCACTTGCAGTCCAGGCAAGTCCTGACTGACACCCACCAAGTTGGTAGCAAGTTGAAGCCTAACCCCTTGACAAAGTAGCCCTGGTATTGGGGCCTCTTCCAGAAAGTGATCTGTCTGAAAAGCAGATATCAACCTAATGGACTGAATGAGCCACAATGGCAAATCATTAAGACAAGACAATAAAAATGTTATGTATCACCATGAGAGACAAATGTACAAAATGCCTTTTACATGTCCTAATAAACTCCAACCTTTTTGGCACCAAGCAAGTTGTCCATGATCTGTTTAAAACAGACGTCTTCAATCTGTGGGGTGCGACCCCCAGGGGGGCCGTGGAGTCCTGAGAAGGTGGTCGCGCATTCCCCAGCCTCACTTTGCATGAATTCTAAAATGATTGCTTTGGTTTAGGAAAAGAAGAGCAGTCCTGGGACAGCTTTTGTGTCAGGGTGCCTGGCAGCCTGATAGAAATGCAAATATGCCCCATTTGTTAATCTGCAACTGTAAAGGGTTCTTGGGACTGGTAAATCACTCCAACCTTTGTGATGACAAAGAGTTTTTTTTTTTTATTGGTAGTGCAGAATTAACAACTGGGCTGTGAAGTGTTTGCTTTTAATAATAACTGTGCTTACACCACCCTTAGTACCCATAAGGAGGTGTTGAAGGGACAGTTATTTAAAAAGAATTACATTACATAAGCCCTGGTATTCCTAAAATCTAAATTTTGGAAGAACCATTTTATTGTAAAACTATTTATACCTTTTGTATCAGTTTATATTTTACTCTGTGTAATGCAATGCAAGTATAAAATAACGACCTACTTACTCACAGTGCTTTCTGTCATAGGCCGTGACCACGTAGCACTAAAAAAACACTATTCTCCACTACACCAACCAAGATTTAATTCTGTGTCTCTCTGGTTACACACGGATCTATGCAGTGCATTAGCTAATAGAGGTTTCATAATGTACTACAGTGCATTTCCCACTGAGTGACAACTTTTTACAATTATTTGCCATTTACACTGCCCATTATTTTATATGTAGGTACATGATGGTGAAAGACCAAAAAAACATACAGAATATTTTGGGGCTTATTTATGAGAGGCTTGCGCCACCAGAGCACCAGTTTTTTTTAACACTCTGACGGCGCAAGCGTAACAACCATACCTATGAGGTGGCGCAAAGTCACCCTGCATGGCTTTGCATGGCCTCATAGATATGGAATAAGACAAAGCAGGGCAAGTTGCTTCCTTGCCTAAGTCTGCATCAAGGAGGTGTTCCATGTACGCTGCGTGGGCGTTCCCACGCAACACTCATGGATTTTGATGCTGCCCCATATTTGCAAAATCACTTAAACCTGGGGCAGCACCAACAACCTACGTCTCCCCAGTGAAAACTTTCTCCTCGTTTTTTCCTCTTTCCATGTGTGCTGCATTCTGCAGCTCACATAGAAAGAGGAAAACTTCTCTCTGGATTATTTTTGTGAGGGAAGGTGTCCTTCTTGGATATAAACAATTTGTGCGCCAATGCAAGGGGAAAGAACAGGAATGCACCATATTTCATAAATATGGTGCATTCCTGCCGTTCCACATTGGTGTAGGGCAGCGCAGCAAGAAGCCTTGCAGCGCTGCCTGACCCCAATTCCTCATAAATGATGCCCTTTGCTTTTAGCTACACCTGCAACTACACCCCCATGCTCACTGATCTTTGGTTTGCCAAACACTGTTTTATATAATTTTGTGTGGGAATTGGGGGCGTTTACGGTTGTCGATGATGAGGAGTACCAGGTTCTAGAAAGTTTTATCAGAAGGGGGTCCTTACTCCTAAAAAAGTTTGACAAGTGGGTCTCTGCATCAAAAAGTTTGAAGACCACTGGTTGAGAGGTTAAGGAGCACAGTTTGAAAATGGACTAGAGAGGGGCAGGCAACTCACCTCCTGGTAAGGGTTGTGAATAAAGCAGGTGGCTTTAACCATAACACTTTTGTGGAGTTAAAGCCAATGCAAAGCACTGGGTGTGATTTCACAGACACTTGTTTGAGAATGTTAAGACTTAGTCTCTCTGCTGCAGTAATTTGAAGTTGATTACGCAACTGATTAGCAGCTCCTGTGTAAAGTTAATTTTCATAATCAATTCTGGAAGTGATGAGAGCCCGAACAACAGTTTTACGAGAAGCGAGAGGTAGCAGAGGAAAAACTTTGCAAAGCATTCTGAGAATGTGAGAACAGGAGATCAATGGCTTATTGATCTGAGTGGTGACAGATAGATAATTGCCAAAGATTACATCAAAGTTTTTGGCAGGCGGACTTGGCCGGTGAGGTGGAGGGGCCGGTTATCGACTACCATCCTGGAGTCCATGCTCAAAAATGCTGCTGAAAGTCAGAATTTAAGTTTTATCTTCAATCAACTTTAAACACTTGTAATCCATCCAGTGTACAGCAACAGACTTACTGTTGCAAAAGCTTAATCTGATATTCTTAAGGTTTTTAGCGATAGATACGTTGATTTGTGTATTGTCGGTGTACGAGAGCATGTTGTTACCAAAAGATCTCACCAGGGAAGCCAGTAACAGCATGTGGATGTTGAAAAGTGTGGGGTTCAATGATGAACCTTGGTAAACACCACAGCATAAAAAGAAAAGTACTGATTGGAACAGAAAAAGAGCTACAGATTGGGACCTGACTGAAAGAAATGAATTAAACAATCCAGAGCTTTTTAATTTTAAACAAATGCCAATTTACATCATTCTGGACAGTAAAGCGGAATGTGAGCCCTTCTTGAAGGAGGCAGACAAATCCAAGAGGATTAGTACCTTCATGTCGCCTTTGACCAAAATAAGGCAGAGATCTGTCTTTGCAAGAAGAGTTGCCTCTGTGCTGTGAGATGGTCTAAATCTTGACCAAGCAAGATCAAGGAGATCATTACTTTCCAAGATGGTAGATGGCTATCTGTTAACTTCTTTCTCAATAATTTTGGTTGACAAGGGTAACAGAGAGATAGGCCTATAGTTGTTAGCTGAGAAGGTTTGGCAGTAAGTATCATAATGCATGGATTGATAATCGCCTTTTCCCAGTCTAAAGGAAACTGGACAGATTCCATAGAATGGTTACACATGAGTGCCATCGTGGGTTTTAAGACATCAGGAGTACACTTGAAAATGTGAGTAGTGCAGCAGTCTATTGCTGGCCCTGACCTAGCTGTAGTGATAAGATTTGCGTTTCAGCAAAGTGGGAGAATTGACAAAGCTGAGACCTGTTTTTCTAACAAAACCTTTCTGTGAAAGAACTGTCAGGAGACAACTCTGAAGAAGAAAGAAAGAAGTGTATCATGTGGTGACACCAAAGGGGAGATTACTTTTCCAATCCTCAGATCATATGTGTTAGATGAAATGGTGTTTGGGGATTACTCAGGAGAGCCACCAGGATAAGAGAAAAGGTAGTATTGTACACCTTCACTCGTAATCTGTTTTGATGGCAATTGAAGTTGCAAGCAGAAACAGATTGAAGTCACTGATCCCCAGTTTAGTGTGAAAATGGAAACCCCGGAACCCTTCTTCTGATTGCCTGTTACAGTGCCATGTCTATGCCTAGGTCATGTATGCAAAAGGGGGAGAGGAGTAAATGGGAGGTGGGCCCCGCTCCATTAGTCAAGGTTGTGTGACCGGTTATGTGGATAACAAAACAGTATGTCAAAGTGAAGTGACATTGACTCAACTATGAGCCAAACTATTATGAATCACAATCAGTTTTTTTCTGTACTTAGGGATATTACAAGTAATCAGGAAGAAGATTACTTAGACTGAAAAAGGATTATTACAACTGTTATTTATTCATACTGCATATATCGTGTTTGTATAGTACCGCAAACAATTAGACTGGTTTTGTTTCGGCATATGGTTATGCCAGATTTACCCGCACAAAACAATTGCACTATTGAAAGTAACATCTAAGTTTTCATTTAAATCGGTTTAAATGAAAACGTTGGTCTCAAATTGAGTGTTTCAAAATTATATTGAGATGAAATTACAGATCCTTTCTGGAAACACACTGTCTCCCACACACCACTTCACCAAAATCTTCTATATAGTATATATTTAGCGCACATTGTACCTCTGAATCTCACTCGTACAGTGTCTTAGATTAAAGGGGCATTTATGTATTAACCGAATGGGAGCCCGGGGATTCTGTGCTGCTATTGCTAATGTAAAAGACACACAAATGATGGACAGAATGACAAACAAATCAAACATTCACCCCTAGTCAAGAGATCTAGGTTAAATCCATCATTATTTTGCTCATCATGCCACGCCAGTTGAGACTCAGCCATATGCAAATCAGTCTTGACCCTGCTAATCATGGGAACAGTCCAGTCCTAACTTCCAAGTCAGGTCCTCCCTGGACCAGAAACAAGCATTCTGGGACCAGTTTTGGGGTATCACCCCTCATCAGCCAGGCTAGGTTGAATCCAGTGGCACAGTCAACCGGGAACCTACATCTGGGCATACCTGGGTCACTCAGTTAGGGCTTGAATGTTTCTGGCCTAGGCTGGACCTGGCTTGGCAGTTCGGGCTGGACTGTTCCCTGAGGCACAGGGTCAAGACTGATTTGCATATGGCTAGGCTTAAAGTGGGGTGGCGTGGTGAGCAAAAGAACAATGGATCTAACCCAGATCTCTTGACTGGGGGTGAATGGTTGATTTGTTCCGCATGCCGCCCATTATTTGTGTGTCTTTTGCTAATGCTAATGTGTCTTTATGTATGTTCATTTTTTTGCTATTCAAAATCAAAACTGTTGGTTTTACTGATGCTTGTTTGCTCTTGGTTTGAGAACTGCATGAAGAAAATGGAGGAGGTCGCTACGATGGTGCTGCACAAATATTGCATGCTCCATTAGTACATTTTTAAAACATAACCTAGAAGGGAGGGAAAGTACCCTGCATGGAAGAAATGCCCTCAGATAAAAGATTAGATCAAAAGCCAGGTTGTCTATAGGCAGGAAACCCCTCGGGAGGAAACGAAGAAACAGAATTGAAATTCAGATAAGGTTTATGATTGTAATTTTGCAATGTGGAGGTTGGCGTGCTGCTGATGAAACGAGTGGGAAAAGTCGAGTTCAGCCTTCTGCTTTTGTTAGACTAATTAAGATGAGCAAATTATCACTGGGTATAATTGAATTGAACCTGCAAGGCAGCAGGAAAAGCCAAACTTCATTGTAATAACCCGCTCTTTAAACATTACAGGAGAACTCTATACACGCAGTTATAATTAACCCAGTAAGTTTGGATCATGAGGTTTTCCTTCTAAAACACACAACGCCCATGTCACGCGTTGTTACCTTATTCCTGGGAATAAATACACTTGCCTGAAATGGCTGGATATATTGAAACACTGATCAATAATAGCTGTATGTTGCTGCTCTCCCTAAATTCGATTCATTATTTGTATATGTATAAATGTGTATAACACATGTATGTGCTTTTATTAAACAAAATGCAGAGGTATATAAACTCATATTTCACATGGACCTGTGAAATATATTTGTGAAGAGCAAAGAGAACCTAAACATTCTAAATGCAACCGTGGCCCATGTCTGTTAGCTCTGTTGTGCTACAGTGGCGCCTGGTAATAACGGCGGTGGGGAAGCAGGAGGGAATGAAAAATAAATGTAAACACCTGTGTTCTAGCGCCTCTCGGTCCTCTGCGCCCGCTTCCAGGACTCCAGGGCAGGAAGCACCCGGCTCCCCATATCTACTCACAACGCTGCAATGCTGCGTTTTGATTGGTCTGAGCGTCGGGGATCGGCGCACAGCTAGGGAATAGGAGCCTGGGCATGTTCTCTACCCAGGAATATGCTCAGGGCGCATGACGGTTTGGCTGGCCAGAGACTGCCGGCCAAAGTCGCATGCACACTTGGAGTTGGCAAACCACTACTCTCCTGCCCTGCCCTGCTCCGTGAACAGAGCAGAAACATTAAATGATTATAACAATGAGTTATTATCATTTAATATTTCCTTTTTGACCTGCTCACTGGGGGGATGCTCCTCTGCCTTAGTGGACG
Source organism: Lissotriton helveticus (assembly GCF_964261635.1). Lineage (NCBI taxonomy): Eukaryota > Metazoa > Chordata > Amphibia > Caudata > Salamandridae > Lissotriton > Lissotriton helveticus. The sequence continues at coordinate 1,350,062,739 of NC_136068.1, read as the reverse complement.
AGCCTCCAATGCTTTCCTAGCAAGGCTTAAACAATTACCACTCCGCCTCAGCATTATTTTGACTCTGGCACCAAACATCTGATATTGTGTAGAATATACCATTTGCCAATTCCTCGATTTCCAGCTCTTTATAGTTTAATGAAACTATGTGTTTCTCTCGAACTGAATCACAATTGTAATATATAAAGCATGTGCAAACAAGGTGTTCATCTAAGGCAATGCCTTAATAACATGCAACATTAAAACATTATAACAGTCTGTAGGTTGAGGTTTCTATAACTCCTCATGTACAGACAACCAAATGTAATAAAAGTTTGTGATCCTAAATAGGTAATTCATTGAATAAACAAACAAGTGGAAGTGAGAGTTTGTAATCCTAATGGATGGCTACTTAAGAAAACGAATATGTGCAAGTTAGAGTTTATAACCCTCAATGATTGACACCTGAAGTGCAGTGTCTATATACATTAACACGAGTTGTCCTTCAATAATTGTCTGATTCCAAACTTCTGACATTAAAATTCAGGCTGTAGCAACTATATTTCGCGATTGGCTACCAAAGGATGCTATGTATCATGAGAAACATATACTGTTTCTATTGCAGATGACTCCCACTATTTGCAAGTGCTGTGGCTCCTGGGGGCATGTGGCCCTTCTCATCTTTACGTATGTGTTTAGTGTAGTGCATACATCTGAGATGTGAAGTCGCTTACCAAGGGGCACCCACACTCTGTCCACCCCTCCAACCTTGTCTGCTCCTGAAGACGTCTATGTTCAAGCGGTTTGGAGTTGCATGTATCCGACAGGGACTAGCGTGCGAAGGCAAATGCCATGCCCAGTGAGCTCTTGGGGCAGAGACATTAAGCACAGAGTTGGTCATTGGGCAGAATCCACTGAGCCGAAGTAAGTTAGGCACTGGCCTCGGTGTCCCTCACTGAAGGATGGGTTCAATGCCAGGACTTGCACCCAGAGTCCACGAGACGCAGCCAGAATCATCTCAGCTTTCAAAGCCTCTTTTTCATTCTAGAGCCTGGTCAATAGCATGGCCCGGCATTAATTAATGCTGGGTATGGCCATATGTTTAACCCAGTAGACCCTCAGATGGACGGTCCATGAGCAGTCTCAGTGATGAGCTTGATGACATTGATGATATGATAAGTGATGTCACCAGTTACTTTATTGATAGAGTGTTTGTCTCATGTTACCATCAGTGTCTTAGAGAAACGATTAATGTGTAGCACACATTCATTAAAGACTTTTAGTAGTTTTAAGGTTTTGAATTGCAGCCATGCTGACCATTGAGTTTAAAAAACATAGGGGCTTATATGTGTGCCCTTGCATTACTTTTACGCCGATGGTGCCTCACTTTTTGTGATGCACCAGCAGAGTAAAAAATGTGCCTTGTTGCACTATATTTACAAAGTCACGCCTCTAGGTAGATGCGTCACTTTGTAAACCCCTGCGCCACATTATACCTGCGCCAGGTATAATGTATGCAAGGGGGGTGTTTTGACGCAAGAAAGAGTCATAGAAGTGACGCAGTGAAATCTATAAAATTTCACTGCGCCATTTCTTGGACGCTAATGCGTCAAAATCTTACGCCTGCCTCATGGCAGGCGTAAGACTGACGCAGGCACTAACAACATGGGACTTGCCCATGTGAAAGTACACATTGCTGGAGTTGCGTCACTTTTGTGACACACTCCAGCAATGCGTCACTTTTGCGCCTACAGATACGTCAGAAATACTGACGTATCTGTAACTCCTTGCGACATGATGCGTCATACTGTAAATATGCCGCATCATTAATGTCGCAGGGAGAGCGCAGTGAAAAGTGACGCATCGCTGTTTTCACGCAGCGATGCGTCACTTTTCATAAATGAGGCCCATAGTATTTAGACAGATACACAGAGCGTAATAGGCTATTCATTACCATTGTTGAGTGTGAGGAGGGCCCATGACTCATGAGTAGGAAAGCTTTGAGTGGGTCATGATATCCCTCCCCTCTATCAACAATGTGAAAGAGTAGCATAATATTCTCTGATCACCTGAATATATGGTTTATGCTGTAGCGTTTTTTCATGTGTATTTATTACAAAAACTATTTACAGAACCCTACGATGCAGTGCAGTAAATTTATTCTGTAAGGTAAAATCAGATTGAAGAGGCCCTGTGACTATTAAGAGTTGTTTCTCTGTGTAAAGCCTTGTAACGTGACTCAGCAAAGAGTCCTTTTTTGTCAATGTAACTATAGTGTGTTAGGAACATGGAATGTGATATTTAAACAGTGTTAATGACATGTGAATACGCATTTATTAGTACAGTTGCTCCAAATTATGTCTGATTGGACCACACTATCACTGCCAAAGCCTAAATATATGCATCTTTAGTTGTGAAGGCCACAATATAATACAGGTGGCCATAGCACCTTTTTAGTTATGATTAAATCAGAGTTTTTTATTTATAAGGTATTTTTTATTTTCTAAGTAATGTTATCGCTGTTAAATGAATCAGTATAAAACTTTACAATAAAAAAGTTAATTTGATTTGGTTGGACATGGCAAGTTTTTAGCTGATCCGCCTATTGGGGCCACTAGGGTGGCAGTCAAAAAAGTGACATTTCACATATTTGTTCCTGTAGGATTCTTTGCTGTCCAATAAAAACAGCTGTAGGGATTGCACTAGACTTGGCATTACTCAAGAAAGTACTTGGTTTGATATAAATTTGTTCAGGAGTTTATGATAAATTAGCATTTAAATATTTTTTGGTAGGCATGAAAGGGTTAAAATGAGCTATCAGAAATATTAATTCGCAGAGGTCCGTGTTCCTGGGTTTGTGGAATTTCTGCAGACTTAAGATGTAATAAATATTAAAATCTGATTGGCGGATGGAGCTTTAGCTTCCATCAGCCATTTTAGGAATGCGAACCCAAAGCCTAGACCATGGACCCTAAGCTCTCTGATTGGCTTCCCGCAACAGAGGAACATTTGTTATGGCCACGTTACAGAATTAGGAGACTAAACCAACAGAAAGGAGCCAACATGGGGTAGCTTTAGCACCTCCTAACACCCTGGCTTAGGTGAGGCAATAGCTTAAATAGAAAAAGTAATCCTTATTTGCAGTGGGGTTTACAGACCTCGTGCCTTGGCCCCTTGCTTCCAGCATGCCTTCCAAAGTCTGCAAACCCATGGCAAGTGTCCTGGACCTTCCCTGGGATCTGCAGCTCCAGAACTAGGAGAAGAAGAAAAAAGTATTAAAAAAAAGGGCCTCGCCAAAGACTAGGCTCCACAACCAAACTGTGCACAGCATATGGCCAAAGACATCACATTTGGGCCACTTGTGCCAGGTTGGGTGCAGGGTCTGGCCAAAGGCCTACAACTGTGGCCAAGCCTTTAGCTGTGCATAATGGGGCTTGGCTGTCCTCAGTGGGTTGAGTGTATGAATGTGGCATATCATAAAAAAAGAAATATTAATAATTCACTAAAAAGTTAAAGGTCGTCACTGATATCATTAATAATCTCATTTAACTTGTCCTCAGCGATTTCATATATGAAGTCCTAAGCGGTACATGACGTGTCACAAGTTCTGGTTACTTTACTAACCATAAATAGCAAATTTCAGTGTTTTTTCGTTTTCTCGTAACTATACCTCTAGTTTAACGGTATCTTTAAAGTGAATTTATGAGGGGTTTTTAAATTTTATTTTAGGTGTTCTAACTAAATCTAACCATAAATTCGCTTTAAGTTTTATATTCTAAGTCATTTTACGCACACACAGACACACACCCACACTCTCTCTCTCTCCACCCACACACAGACTAATTATTTAGGTTTGCCAGGGGCAATAATTTGTCCAACACTACTAAACCAAAGAAAATGGAAACTTTTCAAGATAGTAAGATAACATTAGTTCCCACCGCACAAGAAGTATAAATGCTCAAATGCATTTTTAATAGCAATTGGGGAAGGGGTGAGGACGAGTATGTGGGAGTTTGCATGATTGAGTAAGAGATTGAGTGAAATGTTATGTGGTAAATTGTTTCTTTGTGTGCTGTGTGTTATTTACCGAAAGCGTGCGACAGTAAGTGCACGATCCTTACGTTTGTTTGTGTGGCAGTCACTTTTATTCAAAGCCAATAAATAGTCTTACATGGCACAGTATAGGGTTTTCTTCTTTCCCCTGTTGTAAGGCTCATCAGTTTCCCAAGGCAACAATGAACATGAATGTCCCGTCGAAGTAATTGATGAATAAATCTCAAGGGCTAGAGGCAGTAATAAACACATGTTTAATGAGAATCAGTGGGCCCAGTTATTAAAGAGCGTCAATTGCCTTAAACATTAATAAGCATAAATAGTCCATAACATAAACAACCCTCTGTTCTAATAAGTAATAATAAACGTTAGTGTGCCCAAACAGTGTGAGTCTCAGTGGTCCAAGGGAGGCAGTAATTAACCTCTCTGTGCCCTCACGATAATGAATATACACGCCCCTGCTAGTGATTGGGATTAGTATCTCAGGCGGCCAGTTAGGAAGTTAGTGGCTCTTAGCAGTAATGGAATCACTGAGCCCAGGCATTATAACTAAACTACAAGTATGTAAAACATGCTTTTATCCTCGTTTGGTGTTCTCGCCCACTAAACGTGAGTCATAAAAAATGCTAAGTATCAAACTGGTTGCAAGACTGTTGTATATTCATTTTTTGTTTTCTCCTTTCATAGAGTAGTATAAAATAGTTTGTCGTGGTAGTCTGTTTCCCTCCCTCCTTCAGGCCTTTCTTGAGAGCAAGGAGTGTTGGTTTTCAGACACAAAACTCTTCTCTTAGAACAACAAACAATTCCCCCTGGGGGCATAGTGGTCTTTTCTACCCTTATCATCCTTTAAAAACCTTCTGGCCTTGCCCAGGGAGCAAGGGGGAGGGGCTCTGCCTTCTGACGCCACCCCTGCCTTTGCCAAGGCTGTGAGGGAATCTTGCAGCCCATGCGACCGTGTGTCGTTGCAATCATGACTCTGGGACAGCTGTCCACTGGTTTGCTCCTTTCCTTCAAGAGCAGTTAGCTAGAGTAGGAAAGGTGCACCTGGAATCTGTTTGGGGCCTCCAGTTCCTACGCAGTTTTAAATGTGAAGGAAGACTCGGAATAGCTGGAAGCTACATAGTTTCCTATTCGCTGTTGCTAGTCCAGTGCTCTGTTTTTACCAGGACACTGTCTCTTTCGCATTGAATTTGGCTGCAGTAGGACGGTGCGGCGGACAGCAGCCCAGATGTCATGATCACAATTACGATGGTGAAATGTTGGTCATCTATTGCAAACTTTTGTGCCATTTGTTATCAGACTCCCTCTACTGTGTTTGGGTGGGACAGTGGGGTTTCTGAGGAGGACATACAGAGACAGACAGACAACCCCACTCTGGCTTTTGGTCAGAGAACTGTATGTGGGGATAGTAGGGCCAATGACAGCCATCCCTGACACTTGGTCATGGGTAGGGCTGCTCAGTTGGAGGGGTTAGATGGTAGGGCATGAAACCCACCCTCCCCATCCCTTTGTCAAGGCCATGGAGATATTTAATATAAAGTGGGCAGTGGCAACCCTCTCCATTTGGCTCCAGCCATGGGGATGGATTGACCCAAAAAGACGTCCCTTATCCTTGGGCAAGGCGGGGAATTGCATTATGGGTGGACGGGGGCCTACACATCAGCTCCTGGGTACCCCACCCGTGACAAATCCACCTTACCTTATATTGCACATTTCTCCCCGGCCATTTGGTAATGCCTGGGAGGATCATTTGGACCCCTTTTGTCTTTGCCAAGCGAGGTGAGCTGGGGGTGAAAGCCGTTCAGTGTTTCATTTCTTACCAGTCAATGTGCAGAGATCGTGCATGTATGCGTGAATGCAGCGCCCTGCCACTTATGCGTAATGCAGCACTGGTTCTCCCGATGCCCTACTTCTGTTTTCTTCTTTATTCCACACAGAGTTCACAACCTTTAGGAGTATGTAAAATGGGTTGTGTTTCCTCTGAAAACACACGCTTCAACGCCATTTGCATCACTTTTGTTTGACTGGTGTTGCTTTATCTAGGATGAACCCACAACTAGTGTTGGCCCGCATTTGTTCTGGGAACATCTTCAACTCACCAACAAATGCAATGAAAGCAAGTCGGTTTCTACCAAAATCCCCCCTCCCTCCATTCCCCGAGTATATGGCTTCAGCTGTGCCCAGTAACCTCTGGGCGCAAACCCTGGCCTTTGACTAGGCCTGCACTCAGCACCCCTACACTCCGCACTTGCTGGGGCACAGCCTTTAGTTAATGCCAATCATGTGTAGGGCTCCCTCCCTGGCCTTGTGCCCATTACGGATGTATGACATTACAACGCATGCATTTACATCGCATGCCTTTACAACGTAAGTATTACAACGCAGTCCATTACAACGCATAGTGCTTTGGGGTGCTGGATAGTGAATAGTTTAATTTACTATTCCAACTCCAGTCCCCGTGGACACTAGGGAAGGTTATTGGATAGTAAATTAACCTATTCCCTATCCTATAGCGCCCCCCAGAGCAATGCGTTGTAATAGTTTGCGTTGTAAAAGTTGCGTTGTAAAGGTAGTGCGTTGTAAAAGTTTTGTTGTAAAGGCTGTTCACCGCCCATTACCTGTGGCCACTCGCCATGCTGGTGGTCTAGCTGAAAAGGCAGGTCTTTAGATGCAGTATCACTGATGGAATGTCGATGTCCTTGCTAAGTCTTTAGAGAGAAGACAAGTTGCAGCAATTCATCACAAGCAGTACCCATACGTAAAGCCATTAATTGTATTTTGAGGGCTGCAATTTGGCCATGCCTTTGATCATTCCTGCACCCAGTTCCCTTACCGTCGAAGCCAAAAGCACTCAGAAATCAGCTGTGCCTTGTAGGCTCTTGGCCCAGAGGGTGGCATTCTCCTCATCACCGATGGCATATTTGTAAACTGCCCAAATACTGCCATATGTGTGTTTTTGAGGTATGTTAGACTTTATTTTGCTGGTCTAGATGCTTTGGGCACTTTACCACTGCTGTTCTGTGCCAAAGTGCAAGTGCTCCCTTTGTAAATTGTTGTTACGGATTAGAGGTTCCATGATTGGCATATTTGATTTACTTGCCAGACACTAGTATAGTACACTGTGTACGCCCAGGGCCTGTAAATCAAATGCTGCTAGCAGGCTGCTGCACTGATTGTGCCACCCACAGAAGCAGCCTGTAAAATGTACCTCTGGCCTGCCATTGCAGAACCTGTGTGCAGTCTGGCATGTCGACTTGGCAAGTGCACACACTTGCCAGTCCCTAAACCATACCTTTCCTACATGTTAGCCACCACAAAGATAGGCCCAAGGTACCCCTGTGGGCAGGGTGCAATGTATGTAAAAGGTAGGACATGCCCTGGTGTGTGTGGCACGTCCTCATAGTGAAATACTGCCAATTTCGTTTTTCACTATTGCAAGGCTGCCTGTTCCCATAGGACAGAATGGGGAGTTTGTTTATAACATCTTATAAATATAACTGGCCCAAGGAACAAGGTAGAAAAATAAAGTTTAGTATGACTGAACTCAGAATGTTAAAGTGCATCTTTTAGTGAGGGTGACTTTTTCATTCTGTGTTTGAAAATATCACTTTTGGAAAGTAGGTATTTTCTTGCCTAACCATCCAGTGTGCCTCTGCTAGGTTTGTGTATTGCATGTCTGGCTATTGGATGACAGGAGCTGGGGAGGGACTGTGGCTCCAGAAGTCTGATGAGTCAGGGCTGAGCTGAATGGACCTGGGCTGTATTTAGAGTAGGGGGAGGAGATTTCCTTTTCACCTGAAGGGGCCTGGTCTACCTTCAACATTGCTGTCTTCACCTCCTGCCAGGAAGCAGCACCAATGAGGATAGAACTGGTTTTGGCCAGGTACAGACACTCTCTGCCTTCAGAGGACAAAAGATTTTGGTGTATAAAAAGAGGGGCCGAGACCCCAGCCTTTTAGATCACTTCTGGGAATCAAGAAACACCTTTTCTAAGGAGAAGCTGAGGAGGAATACTGCCCCTGTGCTGGTTGCTGTCTGGCGTTGGCCTGCAGTGGCTGCTTGCTGCCAAGAAAAGAACTTTGCTGTTTGCTTTTTCATCTTGAGGAAGATCTCCAAGGGCTTGAAACTGAACTTGCCTCCTGCTCTGAAGTCTCAGGGACAGAAAGACTGCACCCCTTCTGTCTCTCTGCATCTGGAACTGCAGCTTCGGCTGCCACAGAAGGAAATTGCAACACCGACGCTGGCGATCGACGCCGTAACCTGCACTGAAGCCGTGGGCATCACTCGTGAAGAACGCAAGTCATCGCCCGGCTTGCACCATAGGCCCGATGCCTGCTGTCGCTATGCCGCAGCGACTCCGAAGCCGACACCGAAACTGCTGCCTACACCGGAGCCGACGTCGCCACTCATGATGTACCGACCTGCACCGTAGCCCCAACCTCTCTGACGCCGGTGCTACATCAGCGTGGAGCCGAACCTCGACGTGGGTGACTCCCGAATCAATCGACGTCACACCGTTGTAAGGAACAGACACCTCGCCGCCATCCGTGAGGTCACCTCCCCGGCACAGTAAGGAACCGACGTCTCACCTCCCCTGTGCTGCAGTAAGGAACAGAGGCATCACCTCCCCATGGCTCGTAAGGAACTGATGCCGCAGGCGCGAACGAAGCATCACCTCCCCGACACCATGCACCCTCTTTGGTTTCATCAATTCCAAGGTACTGTTGTTTGTGGGTTTGCTTGACTGCGGGTCCGAAGCCGCCCACCTCGCGGTCGGTGCCGTTATTTGGGGTTTTCGTCTGTCACAACGTCGTAATAACTCCAGGTGGAGTTATTTGTTGCTACAAGCCTTATTTGAGTAAATAGCCTATTTTAAAGGATATTTTTGATACAGTATTGTGGATTTTTGTTGTTTGGTCTTGTTTTGGTTTAGATAAAGATTACTTATTTTTCTAACCTGGTGTAGTGTCCATTTGTAGTGTTTTCACTGTATTACTGTATGTGTTCACAAATGCGTTACACACTGCCTCTGAGATAAGCCTGCCTGCTTGAGCCAAGCTACCAAGGGGGTGAGCAGGGAATATTTTAGCAGAAGCAAGGGCCCCTATTTGGGCAAACGTACCTACCTCTGTCAACTAGAAACCCCCATTCTAACAGTGGGTGAGTGAGAATAATTGAGTTCAAATGAGTGTGAGGGAATGTTAGAGAGTTTAAATAAGGCTTTTAAAAGCATGTTGTATGCATGCTTGAAGGTGAGACTGTGCTAGAGAGAGAGAGAGTGCATGTGTATTTGCGACCATGTGTGAGCATGTGTGTGTGTCAGTGAAAGATGGTGAATGAGTATGACTGAGTCAGAGTGACAGAATGAGTGTGAGTAAGAGTCACTGTAAGTGAGTCAGAGTGGGTGAGTTTTAATGAATGAGTGCGGATGAGAGTGGGGGAGTGTTGCAGAGTTTAATTAATTCTTTTAGAAGTACATTGTGCGCATGCTTGTGGGTTAGAATGCATAACAGAGTGAATGTGAGTGAGAGTGAATGTCAATGAGTGAGTCAGAGTGTGTGAGAATAGGTGAGAAGGATGTATGACGTTACAACGCATACTTTTACCACGCCTACCATTACCACGCAATTTTTACAACGCAGAATCCATTACAACGAAGTACCATTACCACGCATGTATTTACAACGCATATACCTTTACAACGCATACAATTACAACGTAAGTATTGGTAAGTATATAATATTTTTTAAAATGTAATTTAATTAAAATTAATATAATGTAATTTAATTTAATTTAATTAATTTAATTTAATTTAATTTAATTTAATTTAATTTAATTAATTTAATTTAATCAATTTAATTTAATGTAATTTAAATTTAATTATATTTAATTTTTACCCTGTACCCCTTTACCCAAAAACCCAAAACTGACCCTGAACCCTAAAAATACCCCTTTACCCAAAAACTCAAAACTGACCCTGAACCCTAAAAATACCCCTTTACCCAAAAACTCAAAACTGACCCTAAACCCTAAAAATACCCCTTTACCCAAAAACCCAAAACTGACCCTGAACCCTAAAAATACCCCTTTACCCAAAAACCCAAAACTGACCCTGAACCCTAAAAATACCCCTTTACCCAAAAACTGAAAACTGACCCTGAACCCTAAAAATACCCCTTTACCCAAAAAACTGAAAACTGACCCTGAACCCTAAAAATACCCTTTTACCCAAAAACTGAAAACTGACCCTAAACCCTAAAAATACCCCTTTACCCCAAAACTGAAAACTGACCCTAAAGCCTAAAAATACCCCTTTACCCAAAAACTGAAAACTGACCCTGAACCCTAAAAATACCCCTTTACCCAAAAACTGAAAACTGACCCTGAACCCTAAAAATACCCCTTTACCCAAAAAAACTGAAAACTGACCCTGAACCCTAAAAATACCCTTTTACCCAAAAACCCAAAACTGACCCTGAACCCTAAAAATACCCCTTTACCAAAAAACCCAAAACTGACCCTGAACCCTAAAAATACCCCTTTACCCAAAAACCCAAATAATATTTTTAATAAAATAATATACTTACCAATACTTACGTTGTAATGGTATGCGTTGTAAAAGTACCTGCGTTGTAAATACATGCGTGGTAATGGTATGCGTTGTAATGGATCCTGCGTTGTAAAAAATGCGTGGTAATGGTAGGTCGTTGTAAAAGTTGCGTTGTAAAGGTTGTATACCGTGAGAATGTGAGAGTCAGTGAGTGTGAATGAAAAAGTGACAATGTTAACACTAGCACATTGCTAGTATTCATGGCATAAGGGAGGGAAATTGTGGAATATGGAAGGGGAAGCCACGACCAAATTATGTCCCTGACGTACTAGAGGTAATTTTTAAATAATAGCCAGCCATAGTATATGGACAATATTAATTACAACATTCTGGGACTTGCATATTATATGTAATTTTTTACATAATAGGAACCCAGGGCAAAATGCAGGCCCTGGCACAATTCAGGTAATTTTTGACATATTTGAGCACCCAAAGCACATTTTGGAAACATGGGGGTGAACTTCCGGGAAACTAAGGCTTCATTGGCTTGGTACACCATGAAATGAATTGAATATTTAACAAGTACACTTTCCGAGTTCATGGTGGTTTTTTAGCAAATTTATGAACAATTGTGCTTTAAAATGCACTGTTTGACACCATTTTTTTCAAACTTTTTCTTAGGTGAGAAGCCCCTTGACCTTCTCCTATTAATAGTTTGGCTAACAGGCTCAGATTGATCACTACTATTTTGCATATGTATAATGCCCCACCACTTTCAAAGATTATGTTGGCACCTTTATTTTCTAAAATAAATATTTGTGTTATATCAATCATGCAGTTATTATGGAACTTCAGCAGTGTCATTTATTGTGATGTCATCAGGGTTACATCACTCCTGGGAAAAGTGAGGGTCAAGGGTAATATGATATCACTTCCTATGATGTAATTAAGGTCAAAGGGTATGTGAGGTTACGTCCTCTACATCTGCCATTGTGGTGAACCAACGTCCATGATCAAGGTCAGCATGTTGCTGCCTCACTGTGAGGGTTAATGCAAAGATCTCTACTCCATCTCTTGCTGATGCGGAATCCAAATGTCAGAAGAAACTAGACCAGAAATCTGCCTAGAAGAGAGTCCTAGCCCTCTGACAGGCACGTTGAAATGTTTATGGTCAGCTATAATCTTCATATGCAAATGAAGTGGACAGATATTTAAAATATTTTACTCTTCACATGCTTGATGCAGAATACTGCTCCATGCCCGACGGTATCTGTCTTTTCAAGCAGTATCCATAGCTGCAGCTGGTTTGATTCATACTATTACTTGTCTCAGAATACCCCTCTGGGCGGCGAGCTGGTGTGTCAATAGCAGCTTGCATCTATGCCCAAAAGTGAGAAGTCAAACACTCACAACAGTGCTCTGTGTTTGCTCGTGATCTTGCATGTTCCACAGGCCTTGCTGTGATCACACAACCACTTCACATGCTACATCCAATATTTTATTTTGGCCCTGTGATACAGATTGAAGGTTTCAGAGTCACGGCTTCCACAATCTTTCATGGGAGTGGTGTAAAATAAATATTTGGTGAAGCACCCGAATCAATTCTGCCCAATCTTAGTTGTCATCAAGTAGTAGTCAATGTTACCTTCGCTCAGTACTCTTGTGCTCTGCCTCTCTTCCATTAATTCCTTCTCATTATCCCCGCATCATCCATTCTTCTCCTCTCTCTTTATCCTGCATTACTACATCTCCCATCGTCAGTGGGATATCTCATGCGTCCCCAAACCTTTTTTTTGAGTGATTTGTAGATACTCAGTTTATGTTTCATTATGTATTTTGTCGTTGTTTATGTGAGTGTCTTAAATAATCGCTTGAGTCTCTTTCTTTAGTTTCCAAGGGTGCTGGTTTTGACCCTACTTCCACCTTCCAAGTGTGGTCCTTCCACTGGCAAAGGGAGTCACATAACACGTAAATACTAGTAACATGTTTTATATAGCACCTCCTATCACACCTTTACCATTTCTCAGTGCTGTTATTTTAGCTTCCCAAATTCTGTTCTATTCTAGGCATTTGTAGAGTGCATGGCTACCCAGAAGGCCACGCAGAGCTGAAACAACACTAATTTCTATACAAACAGCCAGGATTTCAACATATTCCTGGACATTGATTCATTTTCGATCTTGTGGATCTTTAATAGGCAAAGAATTCCAGATGTTTTAGGGCCTGTTAGAAAAAAGATCAGCCTCGAATTCTGGCCTTCTGGGCATTTGGAACTACCATTCTAAATGAAGTTGCTGATCTCAACGTCCTCGTGGGACTGCACCAAAGGCGTATCGGTTGAGTGCCTTTTCTCTAGTACCCTTAATGGACTATAAAAAGAGCCTTACATTAGATCCTTTGTTAAATGGGTAGCCAGTGCAATGAGGGCAGAAAAGTGGAGACTGATGCCACGGGATCTTCAACAGCAGCTGTGCTGCAGCATTTTATACTACCTGTAGTCTTTTTCCAACATATAGTGAATAGCCAACATTAAGGGAGTTCCTATAGTCGAGGCGCAATAAGATAAGAGCCTAGACAATGGACGTCTGGGAGGAGGAAGGTAGGAGGACCAGTATCTTCATTAGCTTTCTCAGTATGCCATAACAGTTCGAAGCTACCTACCTAGCCTGTATCTCAAAGAAAGTTTGTTCTCCAGTCATATACCAAGGCTCTTTAGTACCATTGTAGGTGTGGGAAGGCTCCCTAAAGATTCTGGCCAGGAAACCACTGACTAATGGTTAGTATTTGCCAACCACCATCATTTCAGTTTTGTCCCCATCAAGTTTCAAGTAGCAATTTGCCATCCAGTAAACTACATCCTTCAGCAAGGTCCAAGTTGATGTCCTTTCGATCGATCTTCCAGAGCAAGAGAGATTACTATTTGAGTGCTGTCAGCATAAGATACTATTGAAAGGTTGTAAGATTGCACAATTTCAGCTAAAGAAAATAGAATATTAAATTAAATGGAAATAGAAATGAAATAATTGTGGGCTTAGTGAGGAGCCCTGGGGTAAATCACACTTCAGGAAACATACCTCAGAATAACATGGCTCGTCAAACACGTTGAAGCTCCTGTCCTTGAGAAAAGATGAGAACCATTTTACTGCTAAATCAGCTATGCCTACACTTTCAAGTCTATGTACCAAGACTGCATTGGCTATAGTATCACAGGCTAACCTTAGGTCCAGCAGAATAACTGCTGCTGACCCCATGATCAATGATCAATGATCAATGATCTGTTTAAGCTTTTCCACGACTTTTAGAAGTGCAGACTCAGTACTATGCCGTGGCCTGAATTCCTTTTGCATGGGGTGCAAGATATCCGTTTCTAAAAATGATGATAGATGCTGATTGGCATGATGTTCCAGCACTTTCCCAATACCTATATAATAGGGATATCGGTCTATCATTTTTAGCTAATTGCGGGTCCCGAGAGGATTTCTTTAATAGTGGTTTTACCGCTACGTTTTTCCGGGGGGACTGGACTACTCCATATTGTAGAGAGATTAAGTAACTCTATGAGGACTACATAGATTACTTTGGTCACCTGTTTAAAAATATACAAAGGAGCAGGATCAAGTGGTGAGCCTGATTTCACCATGTTAATTAATATCCGTAGGTCTTCTTCTATGATTGTAGGGAAAAATTCTCCCATAGGTAAATTAAGATGGAGCAAGTACCTGTGTCTGATATGCCATATCAGAAAGTGAAACATATAGATACTTACCTTTTTTGGGGTAAATGTTAGCCAAATCATTACAGAGTGCCACCGAAGACATGTGTGTAACCACCAGAGATGAAGTATATGAAGAATGTAACTATTTCAATTTTTTTCCCTCTATGAATTCGATGTGTTATCTATTTTAGATGCATAATAGGTAAACTGAGCCCTCCTAATGTCATGATGATATTTTTTATAGCTTTCATATACTTCAGTTTACTCCTGGAGTCATAAGTCTTTCTCCATTTCATTTCAAGCTGTTTGCACTCCTTCTTAAGCTCCAGCAGATGAGAATTAAACCAGGGAGAACTTTTGACCTGTCATGCCACTTTATGATTCCTAAGTGGCATAGTCGTGCCTAAGGAAATCTTGCTCCATTCCATAAATGTTAAGGTTGCTTCGAGAATATTGTCTCCTGGTTCTGCAGTTAGACAGTATTCCTCTTTCTATGGGGTCTAATTTTGCCTAGCATTGATCTATCCTCGAGGTCGGTACAGGGGAAGTGCTATTGATCTGATCTGGCAAGAGGATCGGTATCAGATAATGATCAGACCAATTAACTGGAAGTGTTTTATTTACAAGCATATTAGGAAGGTTACTGAATACTGGGCACAGAAGATGTCCTTTCTTATGTGTTAGGCCCTCGATACGTTGCGTCATTTGTAAACAAGCTAGCTCCTGTACTAAATTAGTAGTCATAGTGCAACTGGGTTCGTCCAGATGATGATTGAAAAGAGGGGCTGATTACGAGTCAGGCGGTTCGAGAACCGGCAGACTCAAGGGGACGCGGCAGTGTAAGTCCAGCCTGTCTGACCGCCCTATTACAACTTTGGCGGTCTGACCGCCTTTGCACTGCTGCAATCGCCAGAGAACTGCAATCCCTGGTGGTCCCGCAGTGGTCTAAGGGCCGAAATATACTTGGTGGTGCTCTGAGGCACCTCCATGCATATTCCGACTTTCCTCACTACCGCCATGTAACTGCTGGCGGTGAGGTAAGAAAGGGAGCCCTACAGGGCCCACTTTGGCCCCTGTGCACAGGGGTGCATGCAGAGGGGGCATATGTTGTACCCCCTGTAGTTTCACACCCCCAGTTCCAGCACAGGAAGGAATGCACAACATAGTGCATTCCTTCCTGTGCAGTAACGTGCACTGGCGATCCCGCAGCGGTGCTGTTTAAGGCTCACAATAATCCTTACACAGCCCTCTGCGGGACTGCCATGTCACCCGCCCACCAAACCACAAAAGTACTTGTAATCTGGCAGTTGGTGGCAACTGTTGGTGGTGCGGGAGCATGGCTGTTGCGTGCCATTCACTCCCACACAGCCAAAAGTCGGAATTGAGGCCAGAGTGTACTCCTCTCTACCTAACGATCTGTGGGTTCCACCAGAACCGAAGTAGCTCATATCACAGCCCCCACAGCTCCTGATTCGTGTCTACATCAGAACCGGTGCAAATCAACTCGACGCAGGACCTCACATCGGAGTTCCTGATTGTCAGCCACTTTGGAACCAATGCAGGGCACTGCAGCTCGATGCAGGACTTCACTTCACAACCCTCGCAGCACGTCATCTGAACCAACACAGCACAACGCAACGCCTCGCGTCAAGGACATAATTACAATTCTTAATGGGACTAATCTGATCCCTGTATCAGGCCCATGCTCCATCACAGTCGGCCTAAACTTTCCCCTAGTCTAGCACGACCAGATGACTGCGAGGGGGAGCTTTGAGCTTTTAGGGCTTATATTTACATAGAACTGTGAAATTGGATACCACTGGGTCTACTGGTTTTATTTTTGTTGTTCTGGTATCTCATTTATTAACATTTACTCTTGTTTTCTAAATTCATTTGGGATTTTCCTGATATGTTTTCACTTTATTACAGCTTTTGTGCTGCATAAATACTTTACACTTTGCCTCTAAATTAATCCTGACTGCTTTGTGTCAATCTACCAGTAGGTTAGGCACCAGTTAATTTAGTGACTTTTGTGGTTCACCCTAACAAGGATTGTCGTTGTTGCCTGAGTGGGATTTCTACCCCCCCCCCCCGCCCCAACCAATAACCCAATTTCTTACAAAAGCTATTTGGTTTGTATGCATACTCTCTCTCATCTGCAAATCTATCATCCAGCAGAAGTTAACTTTTTCATGCCACACCTCAGTGGCGGCTCACAGAGGGCAGGGCGGGGAGGGGCAGGGCGGGGGGTAGGGGAGTCGGACATACGATGGCTAGGAGGAAAGTAAGTAAATAAATAAATAAAACTACGATGCGATCCCACATCGAGACCTGGGTGAGTGGCTTATTCTCTCTGCCGCCCTCTGACCTTTCCGCGTATTTTCCCCATTCCTCCCGCGAAAAACCACAATTAGCTGGTGAGGAATTTGAACCCCCAGGATGGCCTCATATTATGTTTTCTAGTGCCCGCAACTTTTTGGTCCCTTCAGAGTTCCCCTATTGATGAAGAGAAAGGCCATTTATTATGGTCCATCGTGTCTATCCCAGCAGATCTAGGGGTGGTTTGACCCCTCTGGAAGCTGACTTTCATTGCAGAAAAGGCTGTATGGAGCGCCCTAGCCTGCCTGACCATAAGATGGCTCCTGGTGCAGTATTAACTCAAGCCCAACAAATTGATGAGGCTGTACCCCAAAAGGTGAGTCTCCAGTTGCAGGTCAGCAGGTGAGGTGAGTAGTGGTGGGATGACAATGCCGTACAGTGGATATGAATACCACACCACCTGGAGTGGACATTTACCAGACCCTGCGCATTTCCCCCACCCTCCATCCCTATCCGGCTCACCCATCATGACACTAAATCTGTGACTCTTACCACCTACAGTGGAGACCTAGCATTCTGACCAATATCCAGTGGAGGTACCTTGTTAGCTATTGAGGAGATGGACTGTGGCTTTCCCCCTCGGCCCTCACCTACCCAGCTGGACATTGGACAGACTTTTCTTTGCCTCTACGCCATATCTCCTTCTTCGCTACCCTTTTTCATTGCCCCCCTTCCATTCTACATGCCATTAACCAACAGATGTAACTTGTAACAGATGTAACGTTTGTAACAATATGTAACTTGTAACCGATGTAACTTTTTAAAAAATTTGTAACCTCATGTAAAGCGCTCTGATAGCTCTGGGTCTAGCCAGCGCTATATAAAACTCAATAAATAAATAAATAATTAAATTTACCTTGTGCTCGCTGCATTGCCAACTTGGTGATGCAGCGAGTGCAAGGTAAATCGTTTTATTTATTTATTTACTTACTGTGACAGTTGCGGGAGGAATAGGCAGCACACTAATTTTAGTCTTTAAGGGTTTTATTTTGAGATATAATGAGTCTGAGCTTTTCTTCCTGTTGGTTGTGGTCCCTCGCGGCGAACGGCTTCTCGCAGCCTTTCGGATCCCGGATTCAGTAGACGCAGCCCTGTGTCCTCTGTCGGGTTTCCGCCGAGGTGATTCTCCTTCAGCTTCCGTCTTGCCTCTCAAGTAAAACAAAGAGAAGACAACAGCGTATCAGTTGTCGGTTTTGATATATTAGTTTCTACGGGTAAGGGAGTGAGGATCCAACTAAGAGTGCAGCCCCCTAAACTAATGCCGTAGTGAGTTGGGTTTTGTGCTCGGGGAAAAGGGTATACCAGGAAGGGTGAGTATTTCCCCGGGCTTTAATCGGTAGCTGCTGTCTTACGAGAAAGACAGCCCCTGAATTTCTCACGTACCTGGCTGAGCCATACACCTCCCGTGGGTGTATGGCTGGGCGGCTCGTGGTGTCGGTGGCCTCCTCGCTTCTCCGGCTCCGCGGTCTCCTCCGCGACTCCCCGCCTTCTTTCCTCGTACTCTGTACTCCTCCGCTCCGTTCCGCCTTCGTCTTCCTCTCCACTCCGTTCTCTCCTGGTGAATAGACACACCCCTGATTCCTCGTTTCCGGCATAAGACGTCTCCGTGTCCTGACGAGACTCCTCCCAGTCATAGGTCCATTCTGAATTAAAGGGCCACTGTTCTTCCCGTGTTTCTATTTCAGTTTCGACATTCTGTGGGAAGTATAATGAGTGAGAGGTAGTAGTAGACAAGTGTCCTTTTGTATTTCGTGTACAGTCTTGCACTTGTGATAACCCCATAGTGTTACATACCTCCCCCTCCGGACACTCACGATCGGTGAGTGGGTGACGAGATAAAAAATCCGCCCCAACATTCTCACTGCCTTTCCGGTGATGGATAGAGAAAGTGTATGGCTGCAGTGAAAGAAACCAACGCAATACTCTTGCATTGTTAGCCTTATTGCGGGCCATCCAGAGCAGAGGTGCATGGTCTGTAAAAAGGTCGAAACGCCGACCTTCGAGATAGTATGCCAGTTTTTCAATGGCCCACTTGATCGCGAGACACTCCTTCTCGACGGTTGCATATTTTAACTCCCGAGGGAACAGTTTCCTGCTGACATAGCGTATCGGGTGGTCAAGCCCATCGTGACCTGTCTGTGACAGCACGGCCCCAATGCCGTAATCCGATGCATCGGTGTGCAAGGAAAAAGGGCGAGAGAAATCCGGTGACGACAACACAGGTGTGGATGTAATCACCGACTTCAAGATTCGAAAGGCCTCCTGCATTTGGGGGGTAGGATGTACCGGTGACGATGCCTTCCCACTGTTCTGTAAAGCATCCGTGAAGGGGGCGGCAATATCCGCAAACTGAGGAATAAATCGTCGGTAGTAACCAACAAGGCCCAGAAAGGATCGTAATTCTCTCCTAGTAGATGGAAAAGGAGTGTCGGCAATTGCCCTCACTTTTTCAATTTGAGGCTCGATTAAACCAGGTCCCAAAACATATCCAAGGTATTTAACCTTTTGGAACGCGAGTTTACATTTCTTTGCGTTCACTGTGAGACCCGCACGTCGTAGAGCCAACAAAACTATTGACAGGTGTTTGAGATGAGCATGCCAATCTGAACTGTATATCACAATGTCGTCTAAATAAGCAGACGTGAAATCCGACAACCCAGCGAGTACAGTGTTCATAAGACGCTGAAATGTCGCAGGGGCCCCATGTAGGCCAAATGGGAGCACCGTAAACTCAAAGTGCCCCTCATCCGTCGAGAACGCCGTCTTTTTAATGTCGTCAGGTCGTAGAGGCACCTGCCAATACCCTTTTGTCAAGTCAAGGGTAGAAATGTATTTCGCATGGCCCAGTTTTTCAAGTAAGTCGTCCACTCTAGGAATGGGATAGGCGTCGAAGAGTGAGATTTCATTAAGGGCGCGAAAGTCCATACAAAACCTTCTACTGCCATCGGGCTTAGGGACCATAACAATCGGGCTGGACCAATCACTTTTAGAGGGACGAATCACTCCCAGGCGAAGCATTTCATCTACTTCAGATTTAATAGCGGCTCTCCTGGCTTCGGGGACCCTGTAGGGTTTAATCCGCACCTTTTTGTCAGGAGGTGTAACAATGCAATGTTCAGCTAGAGAAGTTCTCCCAGGCCTGTTGGAAAATATGTCTCCATAACGTTCAAGTGTCTCTCTCAATTCTAACTGTTGACGAGCCTCCAGTTCCTCATTGTGAACAAGCATGTCCACCATAGAGCCAGTCGGGCTTGAATTATCAGTCAGATGAATGGCTGCGGGAGGTGGCCCCAACCATTTTTTTAAAAGGTTTATGTGGTACGATTGTTGTTTATTGGGAGCAACCATCAGTTTATAGCTAGTGCGTCCAATTACCTCAATTACCTCATAGGGACCCATCCATACCGCCTTGAATTTATGTGAGGAGGAAGGCAGGAGAACTAAAGCCCAGTCCCCCACCCTGAGTTGTCTCCACTTCTTGCCCTTGTCATAAGCATCTTTTTGTCTATGTTGGCTAGCCACCAGATGAGTAAACGCCAACTCTCTTAACTTGCCCAGTTTCGATTTTAGAGCCCTGGCGTAGTCAAGGGTTGCACTTGTTTCTTCCGATTGCTCGTTAATCCAAGCATCCCTTGTCATTTCTAACAGGGAGCGGGGTTGACGGCCGTACAGCAGTTCAAAAGCAGAAACCCCTAAGCTGCTCTGTTTCTGTGCCCTGATGGCGTATAATGCCACGGGTAACATACGGTCCCAGTCAACCCCGCTGACTTCCATCATCTTACGGAGGGTGGTTTTCAGGGTACGATTGTAACGTTCCACCAGTCCGTCCGTTTGAGGGTGGTAAACCGAGGTACGGATCTGGTGGATATCCAACGTGCCACAGATTTCCTTCATTAATCTGGAAATGAACGGCGTACCCTGGTCAGTTAAAATCTCCTTCGGAAAACCCACCCTGCTAAATAGTTCAATCATCCTGTCACCAATCTGTTTGGAATTAGGCGCAGATAAGGGGAATGCCTCAGGAAACCTTGTGGCGTAGTCAACGACCACCAAGATGTGTTGGAACCCCTTCTTAGTCTTTGGCAGTGGCCCAATAATATCCATACCGACCCTTTCAAACGGCTTTCCGATAACCGGCAAGGGCTGTAAGGGCACCGCCGGTGGCCGAACCATATTCATCCTTTGACAGATCTCACAGGTCCTACAGTAAGATTCAGTATCTCTATAAATACCGGGCCCAAAAAATTGCCTGAGGATATTCTGGGTCGTTTTTTTTGCGCCGGAGTGGCCGGCAATGATATGGCTGTGTGCGAAGAAAAGTACTTGCTCTCTGAAAGAGACAGGTACCAATAGTTGCGTAGGATCTCCCTCCTTTCCAATTCTATACAGTAAATCATTCTGGACAATGAACCTGGGGAAAACTTTAGAACCTTCAAGACTTTGGTGAGCCTGTTCCCACGCAGTGAACAGAGTGGGATCACTGATTTGCGCAAATTTAAAGCTCTTGTCCAGAACCCATGGGTCCTGTGAAATGACGGAGTGTATTGGAATGTTGTGAGGGTCAGAGGAGCCAAACCCTTTTGAACCCCTATCTGTGTTGTCCAACCCGCCCACTTCTTCCAATACGGTACTAGCTACACATTCCCAAATGAGTTGCGCTACTCTATCCCCTCTCTTGACCTTAAACTCATCAGGCCCAAAGTTAAACAGGAGGACCATAACATTACCCCTGTAATCTGCATCAATAACGCCTGCCCCAACATCAATAAAGTATTTAGCCGCCAGGCCTGATCTTGGAGCTATCCTGCCATAGCACCCAGGGGGGACTGCGATTTGCAGGTCCGTTTTGACCAGTGCATTCTCTCGACTGTGTATCACATAATCATATGCGCTGTATAGGTCATAACCCGCCGCCTTAGCAGAACCTTTAGTGGGAGAGGTAGCAAACTTAGTCAACTTCACAATTTTAAGACTGTGTCCAAGGCGACTTCCTTTTCTAACATTCCCCTCCTCCTCTGGTTGACTCTTGTCCTCTAGTTTATCTTTAAACATGTTCAGGAAGTTGGGGTTATCTGTCCCGATTATTAGGTCTTCAGGTAAATTGGACATTACCCCCACCCTTACCGTTTGTGAGATTCCTACTGTTGGCTCTATGGCAATGTTAGCAATGGGGTAGGGTCGAACATCCCCATGTACACACTTAATATTAACCACCCCCTGAGAGACGTATTGTTCTGATTTTACATATGGGGACTGGATTACTGACTGCCGACAGCCAGAGTCTAACAATGCTAATAAGGAGTGTCCATTGACTTTTACACTTACTCTAAATGAGTTTCCCATCTCAGCGGAAAATAGGACGGGCTTAGGGAGGTATCCAACCTCCATTGGTTCTTCCTCGTTCCTTTTTCTTGGACACATCCGGGCAATGTGGCCCCATTGTCCGCAATCAAAGCATTGTGGGCCTGTAGTGGAACTGTTCTCGGTCCTCCAGGTATGTGGACGTATAGTTTCTCTACCTCGAGAAATATTCTTTTCAGGTCGCATTACTATTTTCCTCTCTTTTTCTATCTCAAAGGGGAAACTTTTAGGTTGTGCACGTGTGAACGATGAAGCCATTTCCACAGCCTGGGCGGTTGTCAAATTATTATGCTGACGAAGCCATTTTTGGGTGGCGTATGGGAGAGCCTCAAGAAATTGCTCTAAATATATACGGTCCATTATTTCCTCCTTACTGCTCGTAGTTGGAGTGAGCCATTTATCCGCGGCCATTTTTAACCTTACAAACAAGGTTTTAGGATTTTCCCCTACCGAACCTCTCTCTTTTCGAAACTTTAGTCGATATGCCTCTGTGTCTAATCCTAAGTGGTCGAGGATTATCCTTTTGATTTCTGCATACGTAGTGTCCCCTTTTGGATTTGCCACTTGATAAGCGGCCTGGGCTTCTCCTCCTAATAGGGGTGCCAAAAAAAACGGCCATTTTGCTACCGGCCAACCGCATGCTCTGGCGGCCCTTTCAAAATTTAATAGAAAGGCATCTGGATCTTCCCCGTTCCTATACTTTTGCAGAGACACGGCGGGTGTTCCGTGGGTTATGGTTCTTTCCGTTGTTCCTCCTCTTAAGACGGGATCGACCCAGGGTGGTTCGCTTTTATCTTCAATTGCTTTTTTGATTATCTCTCTATCAGCTTGAGCGGAAACTAAATGTTGTTCAATCACCCATTCAATTCGTTCTTGTCCCTTTACTAATTGTTCAACCACGGTCTCCATCTTGATTCCACAGATGGTGCCTATGCCCGCATTCTCCACCACTGTGACAGTTGCGGGAGGAATAGGCAGCACACTAATTTTAGTCTTTAAGGGTTTTATTTTGAGATATAATGAGTCTGAGCTTTTCTTCCTGTTGGTTGTGGTCCCTCGCGGCGAACGGCTTCTCGCAGCCTTTCGGATCCCGGATTCAGTAGACGCAGCCCTGTGTCCTCTGTCGGGTTTCCGCCGAGGTGATTCTCCTTCAGCTTCCGTCTTGCCTCTCAAGTAAAACAAAGAGAAGACAACGGCGTATCAGTTGTCGGTTTTGATATATTAGTTTCTACGGGTAAGGGAGTGAGGATCCAACTAAGAGTGCAGCCCCCTAAACTAATGCCGTAGTGAGTTGGGTTTTGTGCTCGGGGAAAAGGGTATACCAGGAAGGGTGAGTATTTCCCCGGGCTTTAATCGGTAGCTGCTGTCTTACGAGAAACCCAGCCCCTGAATTTCTCACGTACCTGGCTGAGCCATACACCTCCCGTGGGTGTATGGCTGGGCGGCTCGTGGTGTCGGTGGCCTCCTGGCTTCTCCGGCTCCGCGTTCTCCTCCGCGACTCCCCGCCTTCTTTCCTCGTACTCTGTACTCCTCCGCTCCGTTCCGCCTTCGTCTTCCTCTCCACTCCGTTCTCTCTGGTGAATAGACACACCCCTAATTCCTCGTTTCCGGCATAAGACGTCTCCGTGTCCTGACGAGACTCCTCCCAGTCATAGGTCCATTCTGAATTAAAGGGCCACTGTTCTTCCCGTGTTTCTATTTCAGTTTCAACATTCTGTGGGAAGTATAATGAGTGAGAGGTAGTAGTAGACAAGTGTCCTTTTGTATTTCGTGTACAGTCTTGCACTTGTGATAACCCCATAGTGTTACACTTACTTTACTCCTTGCCGTCGTATATCCGACTCCATTACCCCCCCCTCCCTACCCCGCAGCACTCCCACTGTGAGCCCCCACTGCCACACCTATATTGTATCCACGACACATATTCAGCAATGATGCCTTAAAACATAAGACAAACAAGAGGCAAGCAATGGACGATTGTGAGTCCAAGTAGAATCAAATGGCAAACTCCTTTGACAAGCACATCCATACACATAATTCATATTTATTTATAGTACATGGGATTCTACAGTCCCTTCATAAAAACCTGTCATTAATTTATTTATGATAAGTGACTTATGACGCACTCAGTCACCTATTACAAAGAAATTACAGCAGAACTCAAATATAACAACTTATTACAGCTGAGCTCTGACATCACAATGTCTGATGCCAGCAGTGGAGGGGAAAGGGGGGCGTGTTCACTCAGCATAATTAAAGCACCTATTTAAGGAACAAAACAAAACATTGCTTTTCTTTCTTCTGCTCTGTTTTTCTAGCTGTATAGTGATAGGCAGAAAGGAGATATCATGGCAACATGTATATTTTGTGCACGCCTTAGGTATTTAATAAAAGTTTGAGACTTCTTGCTTTTATCTAAACATTCTGAAGCCACTGCACTTTTTTTTTTAAACCTGACATATTTTAGATTTCAAAGTATTTTATTGATTTTATATACAAGACATTTGTGTTTGCAAGCATGTTCTGTCTTTCATATGAAAGAGCTAAGCTCCAAGGATTTGAGTGGTATGTTGGAAGGGGATCGTGTGACAATATATTATTATTATAAGAAATAAAGCACCCCATGCCATACATGATAAAGATGTTGCAAGCCACCTTAGAGTTCCAGAACCTTATAAAGGAACTCCACCTTCTGCCTCATTCTTCTATACGGTCATGGATGGATCTCCTTGGTGAATTGTTATATCTTTATCTTGTATGGCAGGGGATATTTTAGCCTGTATATAATTCACTGCAGTTACCAGAAGAAAATCCAGTTTCATCGTAAAACAAAGTAAGAAACAAAAAGTGGTCACGTTTTGGTACATTAAAAAGAAAGGATGACCAGAGACGAGGAAGAAAAGTAGATCAATCATAAGCAAGAAATAATCACTTAAGAACATACAAAGAAGGCTCCACAGAGGGATAGATACATGAGGATGATTCATTGTACAAAGTAAGAAACAAAAAGTGGTCACCTTTTGGTACATTAAAAAGAAAGGGTGACCAGAGACGAGGAAGAAAAGTAGATCAAGCATAAGCAAGAAAAACACACTTAAGAACATATAAAGAAGGTTCCACAGAGGGATAGATACATGGAAATGATTAATTAGGAAGCAAAAACGGTAAGTTCAGTAGCGAAGTTCTGGAAGTCTGTAAGTAAGATTAAATCGTAGGGTGGTTGTTTTACTGGACATATCCGTGTTGTCATCATGAAACGTTTTAGAGTTTTTTATTTTATTAATACAAGACCCCGTTTGCTCGTTTCATAGTACGACGTCTTGTAAAAGTCGTCTTCTGCAACTCTGTTTGAAGGCAGATGGTGATGGCCATTTTCAGGTATGTGGTACAGCGCACGTCTCCTTGTGTTCTGGTAAACGTGAACACCTTAGTGAGGTACCTAGCTACCAGATGGTGGGTGATTTTATTTTGATCTGTTCCCATGAGTACCCAGTTCAGTGTAGAGCATGCTTTAGAGAGGTGTTTGTATTTTTTCGAAGTAAAATATCTGATCTGTTTTATATAACTTGTAATTTAGACATGGACTGCTGGGATGCATCAAGCTCCATAATAGAGCAATGTAAAGGCCAGGAGAGTACAGTGCCTCGAATGAGTAGAATACGATGGGGCACACTTTGGATAGATTGTAAAGGTACAAAGCATTTTTCGTCATATCTTGCACATGTAGGGCGAGGAAAGGTCACACTCAATGTGACTCCAATAGTGTGTGCTGTTTGAAGTATTTTTTTGGGTTATGACTAGTACGCTTTAAGAAGGGGTTGTCGTCTTCAGACTATCCCGGTGTAGATTTGGAATCATTCAAGTGTCATTCTCTTGAACCTGAAAGAGGAGGCCAGAGAATGTCTTTAGCTCTGCCAGAGAGACAATGTAAGTGAAGAAGAGGAGTCCAGAATGGGAAACTCTGGAACACCCCTCAGGCCAGTGACTTCTCTTCACACAGAATCTAGCTCGGGGGTCTCCAACCTTTTCTGGAATAGAGCTACTTATTTTCAATGAAAAAATTCCAGAGCCACTAACATTATTAATGTTGTAGTATTAACCACACCAGTTGACATTATATCACTGGCCACCCTATGCAAGATTACCATCAATGTACACATCAGTGAATCTTGCAGGGTTACTTGCAATACCGTAAAGTAAAAAGACTGTCAATGTGGAATGCATCTCATCTATAGGAGTAATACACAATAGCCATAGGTGCAATGTCCCTGGCCCAAAGTAATACTGTTAATAATGTTTCCCACCATCGCCACATCATTTATTACTGAAATATCATTTTAAAATATATTTTGGAAAATCAATTTTTTCTAAACCTCAGCTTATGACTTTTGAAACGAATACTCTTTCATCTTCGTATTCAATTATTTATTCAGCCAAGCTAAAACTTACATTAAGCAGGCTGGGCTGCACACAGGGGAGCTACTTACAGGAGGGGGGGTGGGGGGGGGGGAGTTGCTACCAGCAGCTCAGGAGCTACTCGTTGGAGAAACCTGGTCTACCTGATCACAATGCAAAACAATCCCATACTAATCAATCGAGAAACCATAAAGTACGTCGAGATTTTAACATGGTACAGCCCTAAAAATACAAAATAAATAAAAAAAACTACAGTGCTCGATATGTAATAGCGCATCTGTCCGTCACCTACGTTTCCCTGAAATTGTATATTATCCGATCAGTCCCCTAAATTGGCCTATTTTATGTGAGCTCTGCAATAGTGTTTGCGTTTTGTGTCTTTGTAGTTCCATGATTGAATGACAACATTGCCCTGCTATTACGGGGACCGCAGTATGTTTTTCCCATGCTTGTCTATCTGACGGCCATCTACCTGCATCCAGTTTTAATTAAACGGCATGTCCTGCTGCAGCAATCATCTGAAGCTCTGCTATCCTTAGATAAAGGTGGAGGTGGCGTCCAGTATCCTACGGGACAGCGTGTGATGATGGAATACACTGGGCCTGTGTATGAAGAAGGGACATGAGCTGAACGAAATCCCTCATGGTTAGCTAGCCCATGCCATCGCGTCGATCAAAGTGTCAGCTGGAAAAGGAAGTCCCGCCCACGAGCTCGTCTGCAGGAAGGTTCTGCAGCGCTGAAATTGGCAGCAAGGAAATGTTAACTCGGGGGAGGGTGTTGATGTGCTTCCGTTCCTTCCTAACACCCTTCAAACGTGCTGCATTTCATGAGGTGTAAAGGAGATAGTCAAATCACTCTTTAAATAGTGCATCATGAAATGAGGACATATGTCTATAAGGATTCCAGGGAAGTACATGTCTTAGTTGTGGGAGGAAAGAGGGGGTAACAAAGGCGAACGTTCACTGTTGATTGCTAGATCTGCTGCCTGAGGGGCTTCATATCGCATCGACCTTCGTGAATGACCTTCGACCTTTGTGAATGAAATTCAATTAAAGTCAGTTTATATGGTAATAACTTCAGTGGACCCGACGTGCAAAGGAGGGAGGGGAACACGCAATAAAAAAGATTAAGAGGCCGATTTACAAAGATACAATTTATATTTCAATCATTTCATCTCTTTTCCAAAAATAAAATACAGGAAAAATTGCTGCAATCGCCTAAATCGCACCCTTCATGCTTTTCAAGTTTCTCAGTAAACTCTGTATATTATACATTGCAATAGCCCACTCCTTCAGATTAGTCTACGTTGTTTAAAGTATGTTAATCGATTTCAAGAGGGTTATTCCTTAACATGAAGTGACCCTCTTGGATGGATTTCGATTGCCCTCAATTTTATTGGACAGGAAACATGTCTATTGACTTTGGTGAAAAACTGGAGCAGTGGGTACCACTAAACACTAAGGTCCCGATTACGATGGTGGGGAGACCGCCACCGACAAACTGGCGGCGGCAGTCTCCCCGCCATCGTAACTAACTTTACCGCCCGCCATACTACGATGGCAGGCGGACGTGTGGCAGTCGTAAAGACTGACCGCCACACATCCGATGGACTCCTTGAGCCCGCCAGTGCGGCACAGGAGCTAATATGGTGGCACCGCCATAGGAATTATGATGTCCCTTTCCGCCTTGCGGCAAGCGGAAAGAGACTTTCCAGGCTCATAGTGGGACCCCTTACCCGCTGGCCCCAGACACGGGACCCTACTTATCTCTGCACCATGTGACAGGCACCGCATGGCGCCTGCCACGTAGTGCAGGGATATGTATATTGTCCCTTTATTGCATTCCGGCGGGTGCTGCAGCCAGCAGCACCCGCCACAATGCAAAACATGGGCAATGCAACTGCCTTAGTGGCGGTCACATCGTAATTTGTACTGTGGGACTGCCGACTTGTAGGCGGGTGGTCCCAAATGCGAAACGATGGCGGACGGAATTCAGTCCGTCCGCCATCGTAATAAGCCCCTTTTTCTCTATTGACTATATCATGAGCTTTTTTTTCCATACCCAATTGTCTCCAAACCCTACAACACCATTCTATTTATGCTATAGGATCAAGTAGCCCCCATTTCTCCAGAATAGTTTTTTTTGTTGTGAGCAAGAGCCTGTGTTCTTTGTACAACTTGTTTTTAACCATTTTATCTGTAAGCCTTCCCTACAGAGTGCCCCAAGTTGTGGAAGGTACCTAAATTCCAGTGGTGTTTCGTATATTACAGTAATAGTCTCTTATTGTTGGATTATTTTTGTGAAAGATTTTTTCTAAACAAATCTCACCAAATGAATTAATTTATTTATTATGTATTAATATTTAAGTTATGCATAAAATAAAAGCAAATGTATTTATATTCTGCCAAAACTTTGGGCCGTAATATGATGGCAGTCGGAAAGCCTCCGTCCTGTATTCGGAGGCTTTCTGACCGACATCATTGGTTTTACTTTTGACTGCCGTATTACAATGATGGCGGTCGGAAGTTAAATTCGCTGGACATTCCGGCTGGCTTCTGATGGGCTTATGGAGCCTGTTGGCTAGTCGGAGCCGGCACATAATCCCTTCAACACGGCATTTCCATTGTCAGGATTACAATGTCGGTTTCCCACATGATTTCCATGTCAGGCTTTCCGACATGGAAAGCCTGTCTCGAAGTGACTTTGAGGGCCCTAGCAGGACCCCCTTCTCCCTGCGGCCTCCGGTTGTCATATGCCCCCTTGTAGATCCCTGCAGGGATTGACAGAAACTCCCATTTTTCTATGGGAGCTTGTGCTGTGGCTGGTTTATGGCCACAGCATACGTTCCCAAAGAGAAATCGGAGTATGCGACGGCACCATGTGTGGTTGCATTGTAATAGCGGTACTCCCGACATGGTAATGAGGCCCTTTGTGTAACCATAATTTTTAAGTTCCAAAAAGGTTATTAAAATATGTTCAAATAATAAAATAAAAAATTACATCTTCTTTTGCATTAAATCAAAATTATTTATATGTGTAACTATTTTAATTCATTTAATTTAACATTATTTCCTATCAGGGCCTATTTAAATTCCCTACTATGGGAAGGTGGTCAAGTATCTTTGAGTAGTCTAGTGTGATGCTGGGCATGATGGCATTTACTACTGTTTCAGGTCCTTTTTCGGCAGTGTAACTATAGAAGGGAAGATTGTGTATAGGAGTGGGCTTACTCTTTTGCGGGTGGATGTATGTGCCCCTTTTATACCACTCCCTAGCCCTCCCTTAACCTCTCTTTAATCCTCCCTAAACGGCTCTACTTTAGTGGTAAATAATACCCATTTTCCAGCCACTCCCACAGTTTCTCCCATATTTACTACTAAAATGTATATCTATTTGTAATGAGACTCCACAGTTGCCACAGATCTCTGCATAAAGAAGGGATAGGAAAGGTGGAGGCATAGGCCTTTGCACATAGTTTGTGTATAACATTTTGTAGTTTGTATGTAGCATCACAAAGTGCAGTTTGTGAATAGGCCCCAGTGTTAATTTGAATTTAGAGAATGGGGGAGATATTCAAATGAAGTTAAAGTGTCTTGAGGCATTCTTCCTTACTGTTGCGTACATGGCCCAGTATCGTAGCTGTCTACATCTAATCCATTCTGCTACTGTTTGATTTGCTCACATTACTTTATAGTTCCTTTTCAGCTATTTCCCCTTTGTCTCACTGTCTAGGAGTAATACACAAAGACCAACTGCCAGCTAAACCTATTCATGTGACCCAGGATACAGACGCCAAATTGTTAGGAATAGAAAATGCCAAATTTCTAAAAGTGACCTTTTCAGAATTGTGACTTAAAATCCAACTTTACCATTAAAGAGAGTTTTAAATTACAATTACTTAGAGACCTAACTCAACACTCCTATCTGCTCACAATTGAAAGTTATCACTTACTAAATATAATAAGTTAAACCAATATTATCCTATGGGAGCAGTAGGGCTTGCAGTAGTGAAAAATGAATTTGAGTTTTTCACTACCAGGACAATGTTAATGTTAATGTTAAAGTTAATTGCATTTGTAAAGCGCTGCTGCTACCAAAAGGTGTCCTGGCGCTAGGGTGAAGTGCCTACTGACGGAAGCTGGGAATTGGTAATAAACGCAACCTAATTGCTGAAAAGCCATGTTTTTAAGGCCTTCCTGAATGGCATAAAGTTGGTCGTGTGTCTTAGATGCGGAGGGAGGGAGTTCCAAGCTATTGCCAACTATGTCCAACTTTTTAAATACACCACTCAGTGCCCTCTGGGCTGTTATGGGGCTACTCTAGGGGTGACCAGTGTGTATTAAAAAATAAGGTTTACGCCTGAAAAAAGGTTTAGTTTGCCAGGTTAAAATGGCAGTTTCAATTGCCCACACAGGCTTCAATGGCAGGCCTTATACATGTTTAAAAGGCTACTTAAGTGGGTGGCAATATCTATGCTACCCTGGGTACATGTAGGACCAATTTACTAGGAACTTACAAAGAAATTAAATGTGCCAATTGGACGTAAGCCAATTTTACCATGTTTCAAAAAGAGAACACAAACACTTTAGCACTAGTTAGCAGTGCTAAAGTTCACAGAGTCCTAAAAGCCAACAAGGATGCATTTAGAAGACAGGAGGGTGAAGGCAAAATGTTTGGGGATGAGCCTGCAGAGAGTACCAAGTACAACAAAATTGCACCTAAATTGACACTAAATTTGCTCAAACATACACTTTTGCTGATAAAAAATATATTGCACATAAGTAGTAATGTATGGAAATCATGTTTCAGAGAGTATTTATCACTTTTGTATCACCAAGTAAAGTGTCTCGATTTGTTTTGATTCTATTAAAATCTTTATTTCTAACACACTTCATAGATACAAAACAACGTGCTTCATTTTTGTTTTCCTAACTGCCGAAGAGAGTATAGTTAATTTACAGGTACTTACGTTTAGTTGTCTGTTACAAAAAAGTGACTCCTTAAAGCCTTCCCTTTCACACTCCCAGTACCCCAAGAAGATTGTCATGTAATTAATTTTAATTTTCTTTCTCTGACTGCAAAGCAAGAGGAGTTTGTAAAGACATATCCCCATGTTAATATAATAAGCAGCAATTTGTCAGAAGACATAGCCTGACGTTTGACCTCTGTCTTTGAAGCGCAGCAAATGTGACAAGATAAATATAGAATTTAAAAGCATCTTCATTTGTTCCTCGGACTTTTTATGACCACCTAAAAATCTGCTTGCAACCCAACAGTCGGTCTTGACCCTCAGTTTGGGAAACACTGCTTTAAGGTATGACAAAACTGTAGGGGCTGGACGGGTACTGTTCTGATTTGAATGTCTTGCCTCTTTCTTTGCATTGATTTTTGTCTTGCTTTAAGTTCTATGTGTACCTTGGAGGAGGATATAGAAATTCAGTCTTTGATTGAGAGTCAAGTACTGAATTTAATATTCACATATAATCACTGTTGAATACGATTTAAGTTATATCTATAGAAAGCTTTACAACTTTGCTACGGCCAGTGTTTTTAAAAAAAAACTTTCAGTCGTGCTGCTGTGCAAAATGGCTAAAACATCGCCAAAGGCAATAACCTCCATGGGGGAAACCTTTTTAGCTTTGCCAATGTTTGTTAGGCTTTTTTCGTAACTCTCCTGGACAGTTTGCAGATTTTGCACACCAGCACTAGAGGATAAAATAGCAGGCTTGACTAATGCATTTTGTCTCTAAATGTAATTATTCTCACGGTTCCTCTATTTCTCCTCTCCGAGCTTGTACTTAATGTCTTTAAGATATGACAAAACTGCTGAGTCTGAACTGGTAATTTTCTGATTTGCATATATTACCTCCTCCATTGCAGTGATTTATATCTTGCTCCTGGTTTGATGGTATCTTGGCAGAAGATATAGAAACTCGGCATTTGATTGAGATGTTATATCCCCTGACCTCATTGTAAATAACTTGCCATTTCAGTAGCATTGTGTTTATGACTTGTTCCCCACAGTACCTAGTGTAATATCCATGACCGTCTACGGTGCTTTATGATCATGTCCTGTAAACGCTTTGATGCCATTGGGTCTAGCACGCAAATCATAAAACGACTAATAAATAAATAACGACAAGTACGGATTTAACATTCACTTCTAATCACTGTTAAATAACATTTAAGTTTTAGCATGATCTGCATGCGGGATACCTGAAAGGCATGGTATGTCGTAAACATGCCACAAATCATCATGCTGTCCCTATCCTAATGTTTGGGATCCACAATTACAGTTAACACTTTAAGAGGAAGCACACTAAGGGCCTAATTATGAGTCTGGCGGTCTGCGGACTGCCAGACTCTTGGTGGCACAGCAATGACGGTCCAGCTACCACCGCACCGACAGTCCGACCGCCCAATTGCAACTTGGGCAGTCGGACCGTCCTGGGACCACCACCGCCGCTAGGGAACTGCTGTTCCCTGGTGGTGGCGCGGAAGTCAGGGGCTGCAAAATGCTTGGAGGGTCTGCTGTTGTCCCGCCAAGCATGTTACGAGTTTCCTCACCACCAGGGTTTTCATGGTGGTTCCAGGGCACCCTTGTGCCTCTGCACCCTGTGTATGCATGCCCACAGTGTGCCTGTACGTCAGTTCCTGCACTGCATGGACGTTACAGTCCATGCCGTGCAGGTACCTTGTCAGGCGTTCCCATTACCGTGCCTTTCTTCAAAGGCACCGTAGCCTTTGAAGTGGGACCGCAGGGTGAACCGCTACGCCACCCGTCCGCCAGACTACAAAAAACTTGTAATCTGGTGGGCAGTCGGCACCGCATCATGGCAGTGTCGGGGCGCAACTATGGCAGCCCGCACACCCCACCAAAAGCCATAATCAGGCCCTTAGTGTGCACTGCATTTGACTTTTTCTTTGGTGATTTATGGTGTTCAGACATGAGGAGAACAACAGAGGCTGTCTGTTGATAAAAATACATATAAGCGTGATGTTTTAATTTTGTGTGCATGTTGGTATGAGCATCACACCAGTCCCTAAACCTATGCTATTTTGTAGAAACACAAAAGTCCACAAAGACAGAATTGAGGAGTCAAAGAGGAATTTGAGTCTGAAAGGCATAGCAGATATTTGAATTTACCTAAAAGGGGATGTTATATGAACAGAATATTTGACAACCAGTAAAGCTAATATCTACCGTTATGACTCTACCTGCTCTTTCGTTCCATTGCATTTTTCAACTCTATTGTCTTGCCTCACGTGGAGGCGCTTCTTATCTCTATCACTTTTGCTGGTGATTAGATCACCCCTAGCTTTGGGGGTGATTTTTCTTTTACAATCGCTCTTCCTCATCTCAGATTTTTCCTTTCAGCAGATTGTACGTCTCTACATTACTCCACCAGCCCCCTTTCCATATGTATTTCTCTACACTTCTGATCATTCTTAATTTCGTGTTTAAACTGTTGTGAGAGCTTTTGTGTATTAACTACAATTATGCATTGTCAATAGTGTGCAGAATAATATTCAACACACACATTCACATGTGTACCCAGATGTGTTACTATTGCCTTTTAATGATTTTGACATGACCTGTTAAAGTACACGTTCATGGTTTATGCTAACTGGAACTCAGCTAGGCCTCAACGCCATCTTGTTCAAAATATGTCTCCTCAGATACATTTACTGGTATTATTTCAGCTGCACGTAGTCAGGCTAATGATGTTTGCATATTTCTGCTTGACACTGTTCTCGAGGAAGACTCTCTAGGATGGGATGAGTAATGTATCTTGTCTACAAGGTTGTTCAGCCTCAGTGCAGTATTGTATTAATCCACAATGGTTCACTGTTATTTTGTAACGAGTTTGTTCTGACATCTCCGGGTGATAATAGCTGTGAGGGGGTTGAATCAATATGCATATAGTAGGTTATTGCTTAGGTGATACAACTGCATGATGCTTTTTAATCCATTATTCTGAGTTTGAAAATGTATTTCTTTTGCTCACATCATGATTAATCTGAACTTGTTTATGAGAACATTTCCTATATATACCCTTAAATTTTGGAGTGAGCAATGAGATCTTTCCTATGCTACTAGAGATGCAGTCCGAGTTATTTCTGATTTTACTGTACATTTGAAACTTACAATTTTTCTCTGATTTTGTCACTTTTCTGTACTGATGGCCTATATCACAATTCATTTACATGCATCCTAGTAGTTAATGTATTCCATTATCCTGTATGGTTGTAATCGTTAAACATTTCTAATTCCGCTCTAGAACTCACTTATTTAGACCATTCTTTCTAAGGTTTTATACCCTGATTCGCACTTTAACTTGGGATTCACTGCCTGGTGTAATTGAAGTTTAACTCCGTCCCCAATTTACCCACCCTTGGGTGTATTATAGAAGTGTCTTTTGAGATGCACGATTCTAGTGTACCCCGTGCCCACACTATTAGCCAAATTAGTAACTCATCCCTGTGCTGTCCCTTACCTGTCCTCATCTTTTGGGGGAGAAGGGTTATATGTGGTTGGCCTTCAGGTCTGCACAGTGCTTCTGATGTGGCCTTACTTGATGGTATTTACGGTGATGAACAATTATTTTATTGGCCAGTTATTCTGTGTCCTATATGCCCAAATATTACCATTGCTCCCCTGTAAAGTTCCACAAAGTGGACGTGTGGACTTCAGTATTCAAGTAGGTAATGTCTTTATTAAAATGAGTTACAGGATAAGTAGTATGATAAATAGACACCCCACCGAGAGTAATGCAGCTTTCGGCTCAGCCTTCTCAGCTAACTAATCTCCTAGTCCACTTGTACACAAAATGATACAGCTAATACTGCAGTGCAGGGCCATGTCCCAGACTGAAGAGCAACACACTGATATGAAAAAACATATACGACAAAACCACTCCCAACACCCTTCCTAACACGTTTTTGCCAATAGACCTGATTCAGGTGGGATACTCCCGATTTTGTAGGCCAAAAATCAGTTTATTTTAGATAACTTCCTCCTGAAATGATCTATACTTCCATAGAAGTCTATGGGTGAAATACATTCTCCCGATTCTTTTTTTAAAACCTCACACTTGCCTCTTCTAAAATGTTGGCATGGAGGCTTACAAACTCTGCTGACAGTGGGAGGTGCTCGATACCTAATGTCACTCATTCATAAGGCTCTGAAAGGAGACAGGGCGACAGGGTCCCCTAGGCCAGGCACACATTAAATAAGGAAATGAGGATACAAATTACGGATGTGGGGTGGAGGAAGTCATGCACATTAGTCGAGGGAGTTTTATGCAATGCTAGATGTTCATATATTTTAATTATCTTTACTGCACATATCTAACCCCGATGAAACTAAGCCGAATGTACATGGTTGGTAAGGCAGCGACATCTTGGCGCTGCTGGGTGGATGGTGCCACCTTCCTGCATCTGGCATGGTTGTGCTGTAGGGTACACCTGTACTGGACATCGGTGGCGAGGCAATTGAGGGTGGGGACAAGTATTGCTCTAGAGTGCACCCTGCAAAACTGTATCATAAGCATAATAAAGAGACCCCAGTGGACGATACTTCGGGGAAAATTTACACAACTCGTGCTTGTACTTGGAAAGTACCCTGTGCCCCTTGCTTCAATTCTGGGATAGAGGAGACACATATCCCCTTAATCAGAATATATGACAAAGTGATAGAAGACATAGATATCTGGGCAGACACCGTCAGGCTGTTTCAGGATGGAGGAGAGATGGGGTACCGGGGACATGGTCAGTCCCAAGAGGGGGACAGTGGAGAAGGATAGTCTTCCCTGTAAGAATAAAAGGAGAAGAAAGAAGAGGAGGAAGTATAAATGCAAGGGGAGATGATGGAGGTTGCGGTTCATATGGAGACCTGAAGAGACTCGGTGAAACTCACATTATCGGAGGAAGAGAACCACGCATGGCCGAATTTCTGTTACGCATAATGTGAGTGAACACTGTACTTTGAATGAACGCAATATATTTTTCATTGGATGCTGAATGATGTATATTGTTGAAGCTGTCGGAAAAAGCTAATAAAAATAGGGGTTTTTTAACGATACTTTAGTATCTATATAAATGGAACCTGCATAATAGGGTTACATGAGAGATTTACTACAAAATGTCTGCCATTGCAAGGAAACAGCTTTGCAAACTGTGTGGCTTATGGATGACTTGATCGCTGATAATGGGAATCAAAGTAATAGTGTGCTACTCATCTGCAAAGAGATTCAGGGCTCGTAAGGGCGATATATTCTTTCCATACCAAATGTACTGCAGTAACAGGTGTTGAGATTCTCATTTCACCAACTGTAGGGGGGATGAAAGGGTGACTGGATGAACTGACAGGGTAGGCGTGGGGTTGCACAATACAAAATATATATATATATATAGATACACTTACTTTGCCGCTGGGTCCCGCGTCTCTGCACCTACTCTCCTTGTGGAACTCGAGGAATAGGAAGCGAGGAAGAGCAGTCATGCTCCCCTGACCAATCACAAGCAATGGAGCGTTTTGATTGGTAAGCACCCAGGCTCCCCTGACCCATCACAATGCTGCAATGAAGCATTGTGATTGGATTTGAGCATCCTGGTTTGTGCTCAAGCAGGGAATGTGGGGCCTGGGTATGTTCTCCATGCAGGCTGTAATGCAGCCTGCATGGACAACTGGAAAAGTGCGCAAGTCTGGTTTGGGTGGCCCAAGTGGGCCGACCAAACAGTCATTGCTCATTTAGGAGTGGGCAAACCACTCCTTCCCTGCCCTGCTCCGAGAACAGAGCAGCCCGCGCATAGGAAAGATAAAATGATACTAACTCAAAGTTATTATCATTTTATATTTCCTTTACTTCACTGCTCAAAAGCAATGGGGCAGCGCTCCTCCGCCATAGCGTAGGAGCCTATTCAGAGGCCACAAACACCTTTCTGATCACTCACGTTTATTCGTGCTAAAATTTGTTAAAAGACACAACAGCTCAAACTTATGCACCTTGGTGTAATAGCGTAGTTTCTGGAATTTAGCGTAAGAAGCATAATGCAAAATTAAGCAGGATCAGGCTCCCTAATGGAGATTAGCCTAATGGGCCTAATCATAAGACTATTGAGTTTGATCATTTTGTGTTTTTTCACCCTTTCTGTACTTTTCCAACAATTCTGTCCTTGAGGAGACTGCAGTTATTTTAAGCGCAGTCATTTCATCATTGAGCTCATGAAACTGCTAAGTGAGATAAAGCAGCTCCGTGGCACAGCAGAGATATTTCAGCCTTCCGCGAGCGCTCCTGACGTATTTCTGGCCTGATCTCTGAAGCTCGGTATTTTTCATTTCCTTCGATAGAAAAGTGTACTTAGCTTAGAGCTTACCGACATACAACCAAAGAGAACGAACACCTTTGGTAAATGTTTGCGAAAATTTTAGTAGCTTTGCCTTGCAGTTTTGTTTGTCCAGTGAAATTCCACGGAACATGTCCAAAAAGTGAATAAGGGGAGTTGTCTGACCTGCAGCAAAAATTGATCAGCATCCGTGTCAGGTAACGCATTGTCAAACCCTGGTCATCAATCTTTTGTTGACTTTATGAGGATGGTTGATTCTGATGTTTATAAGAGGAGTCAATTGGCACAATCCTCCTTTGTACAACCATTTGTATAGATTTAGGTTGCTTAAAGTGGTTATTTCCAACCGGGCTGTGAGATATATTTCACTTATTGACAAAGGTGCTTCAGGTGGCCTGTGTCTCACTCAGAAGCTGATGGGTCATGACCTGTAGCTTGATATCTCTCCTAAAGTACACATTTGTGTTAACATTGGCTAGCTAGAACGGAATGCAGATACTAATTTCATATTTGTAAAGTGTGTCATTTGAGCCAAAATTAGGTAACATAATTATCATATGTTCTCACAAACGTAAGAGAGATAAAACATTGTATAGTTTATCCAGCCAAGGGGAATTAAGTATAACATTACTTCAAGACTTTGTTTTCTGTAGAAGGCTCTGCCATGAATATCCACAGCACCCAAACATGAGGCGTATCTGGACTTTAGGGGATAGGGAGTGAAGAAAATGTTCTAGAGTTGCCTGGAGTTGAAGTGTACTGTGAAAAGGTTCCATCACCTTCACCTACTCAGCTCTGATTTCTTCCTAGACTTTCTCTGCAACTCTGGATGGCCCCACTTGTAAGCAGAGAGCAACGAATGTCTTTGTAGTGTATGATGACAGGACTGGTACCTAGGGTAGGGGTTACAGGTGCTATCATTCATACTAAAAGAGGCTTTCACTCTATCAGATTTCGAGTAATGGTTTCTCTGAGACCTCCTTTGCTGTAAAGCAAATAAGAAAGAGCAAGACATGCATCGCTTTACTGAGAAAGTGTACGATGGGAAGGATGTCCCTTAAGCAGCATCAGTTTTCTTGAACTGTGTTCAGATTCCAGAGGCACCAGAACTGTTTCCATCGCAAACTATGAATAACATCTTTGAGATATATAATGACTGCACTCTTTTTACTGATTCATTTCTCTTTTAATGTTTGCATGCCAAACTATGCACTGTTTTCTGGAAGAGACGTTGTTCACAATTATAGGAGCTGCTCAGATGATGGACAGATAAATGCTGTAGTTTGCATACTGCTTCTCTTCGAATAGCATAGTATCAAAGCTCTGTAGCTGTGCGAGCTACAGCTCTCTTACCCAAATCGAAAAGGTCTATCAGCACTGCTTCTTTTTACTCTCCATTTTGATAGTTTTAGAAATCAGATTCTTAAGCTCTGGCCGTAGCTGTGATTGAGCTCCCTCCTACCCAAAATGACCTGACCCCTCAATGATAAACTAGTTTCTGTCACAAATCCCGGCCCACTCTGGATGCCACACCCCAAACAGCAAGGCTTTCTTTGGAGAAATGCATGTGGTGCTTAGTCAATGACGAACTAAAATACAGCTCAGCAATAATCTATTTTCAAACAATGTTAGTTAATATGAGAAAGCTTCAGTTTGTAAAGTGCCACACAAATGAGAATAATTGTAGGTAGAGATTAACAGTTAGTGCAATATAAAACCATGATACATTAAAAGCAAAAGGAAATCAACATTTCAGCGGCTGTGCTTGACCGGGATCTGAACTGCATCTGACTCACTGTTGACTGCACGTAAAAACTGGTTGTTCATCTCAGTCAAAAGGTTTACCTATGGACTTGAAAATGTTTGTGGTGGATGGAAGTCTTTATAAGGGCAATACTGGGGGGAACATCCTTTTTAACGCAGATGTTACCCCGCAGTGCTTTTAGGACGCGTCCTTTACAACGCAAGTCGTAACCTCGACTTGCGCTGGAGGGCGCTAAAGGATAAAGAATAGTATATTTACTATTCCAACACCTTCCCTACTATCCACGGGGACTGGTGTTAGAATAGTAAATTATACTATTCACTATCCGCGCCCAACAACGCAAGTCGTTGTAACGACTTGTGTTGTTAAAGACGTGTTGTAAAGGCACGCGTTGAAACGGTACGCGTTGTACCGTCATACATCCCAATACTGGTAACTGTGGCTAAGAATGGCTCCAACATGTTGAATCAAGCTATTCAGCCCTTTCGCTGTGACCTCAAACTTGACATTTGTGCGTTTATTATATAACACTTTCACTTTGAGCTGGTTCCCAAGAGATGCGGATTTTATAATCCCCACCTTTCACAAAAATACACTAACTCTTGTTTATTGATGCAAAAAGTCTCCTAATCTTCTGGACTACTTCCTTAGATCCCAACCAAAGGTGAACAACAAAACATCCAGTTCCAACTGGCCCAGGGGACTACTCTGAAACAGCACCAGCTTCCCTTGCCGACACAGAAGGGAAGCTGCGAAAACTGGGATAATTAACCCCAGTATTCAGATGTGCCTGCATGTATTTGGACCACTGCAGATGACTTCAACCAAAGTAAGAAAAGTAAGGAGTGATCATTAATTCCACCACAATTGACTCAATTTCCAAGAATTGTCTTTTTCACCATGGAAGCAATGTGCCACATTTTCCTTTATTTTAATTTCCCTTAGATGGTCAATGTAACCGTCACAATGGTGCTGTGCACTTGGATTACACCAACAGACATTATTTTGAAACCTACTCCAGCTATTACTAAGACTACAGAGTATTCACAATGCAACAAACAGACAGCTGCTGTGTGTCTATGCCTACAAAATCATATTATTCCAGTCTTACAACCCAACACTGGCTCCTACTTTATATATGACAGTTTGAATGAGGCATAATAGTAGATGTAGGCAGGTTTTTACCACTAGTAATAAAGTCACAATCACAATTCAAGGTCCAGTCAAGGTCTCAATAAAATATTCCTTTGGTCAGCTCTTGGCTGCTGGCTGCGAGCAGGCATGTCTAAATTAGGAGACAGGTGGGTAAAGTATTTAAAAACAGCAATACATTAAATAAGTAAGACACAACACACAATAAAAATCCAACCAATTTATAAATATGTGACATACTTTCATGATTAAAATGACACAAAAACAACAAAAATCCAATATAGGGAGCCAGAGATATACATTTTTGAATAATAAACACTTTTTGGTGCCTAAAAGCCAAAAGTGCTAGTTTGGGACATCTGGTCACGCTTGTCCGGGACAATAATTCAGGCCGACCATAATGGAGCCTGGGTCAGATATACTTAGAGGTAGGGTCCAGTTTTTAACATTCTGAATTAGTCATTTTTTTTGTTGCTTTTTCTCGACGTCGCGCAAGGCTTCTCGTCATGCCAGCTTTGGGTTTGACGATGATGACAATGGCTTGTGTCAGTGCAATGCCGTGGCCAACTCCTTGAAGTCTCGTCGATGACAAACAGCTCTGGAGCTTCAGCGGGGCAAACCTGAATCTCAGACCAAGTCACTGTTCAAAGTCATCGGCTTGACTCTCACCGAAGGGTCAGTTAATTTATGGAGCTTCTTGACAAAAATTCTCCAAATCTCCTCAAACTTCTGGATCTTCTTCCAGCAGGAGACTGAAATGTAGTTTCCCCTTTCACGAGCAGTTCAATCACTTGCAATGTTAAAAATGCGGGATGCACCCGCCACTGTGGCGGGTGCATCCTAATTCCACGGACGGGACCTCCGCCCCTGTGGCGGACGGTCCCGTCCTCAGACAGACAAAGAAAAAGACAAAGTCTGTCCGCCATCCTAATTGACTCCCAAGTTAGGTCTTAAAAGAGCATGGAGCAGGGTGCATGGAATATAAAAAGTCGGATATGTATATTTAATATTTTACATGTCCTGGCAGATGGAACCTCTCCTCGCCCCAGCCTTTTAAAAAAAAAAATATTTTTTCTTATTGCTTTTTCATACGAAGACATGAAATACAAGCAAGGATTTACATAGACTTTGTAATACCAAGCCAGGCTCCAACGCATAAAATGCTTAGGACTAAGCAAAGGTCTACAAGAAGAGTCGATCAAGAAGGTAGCTTTCAGAAGAATGAAAGAAAGAGGTGATTAGGAGTATGCTAATAATCAGGCATGTTGTATCCCTGACCAGGCCCATGCACGCTATGCAAACATCAATTGCAATGAGAAACAATGTGGAAAAAAGAAATAAGGAACATTCTGAGCTGTAAGGAGAACCAGAGCACCGCAGAGAGAAGATCTGAGAAAATTCGGCTCCACAGTATTTTCAAATGGCCACCTACTGGCACCAGAAAAATAGTGACAAAGGCACTCGTCACCAGCTGTCTGGACCACAACAACACACTCTATGCAGGCACCCCAGACAAACTCATGAGAAGACTCCAGGCAATCCAAAACGCAGCAGTCAAACTGATCCTCAACTAGCCCAAAAGGACCCACATCTCTCAGCACCTGAGAGACCTCCACTGCCTACCCATCCAGAAGAGATGCCATTTTAAGCTTCTGACCCACACATACAAAGCTTCCACAACCAAGGACCAGCATACATGAACCACCGCCTAAACTTCCAACATACACCTCTGCTCTGCTAACCTCACCCTCGCACAGACACCACACATCACTGCTGCTGCACCGGAGGACGATACTTCTCCCTCCACGCCG
The DNA here is from genome assembly GCF_964261635.1 of Lissotriton helveticus. Taxonomy (NCBI): domain Eukaryota; kingdom Metazoa; phylum Chordata; class Amphibia; order Caudata; family Salamandridae; genus Lissotriton; species Lissotriton helveticus. The sequence goes on along the minus strand of NC_136068.1, from coordinate 1,350,020,209 downwards.
CCAAATCCTGGAACATCCTTCCCCTCCTCCACCATTTATCTTATATAAGCACAGCATATATATTTTTTTTGGGGGGGGGGGCACTTTCCTGCCTAAAAAATGTTTTCTTGCCATTGTCTAGCTGTCACCAGACCACTGATGTCTCCCCTGTGCTGAGATGTGTATTGCTCCTAGAGGACAAAGGGCCCTGGGAGTCGGGAGTGGGAAGCCTCCCTTCACAGGATGGCCTGGGAGGCTGTGCCCAGCCCCTTCCCGAGCTCCAAAGGATTCCTACCTTGTCACTGATAGATGAAGCTCACACCTAGGCCTGTCTCCCCTTTGTCACACAAGTCAGGCTGGCACCAAATTCAGGAAAATAATAGAACTAGTTTAGGGGGTTGACTAAGTCTTGCCCTAACCCACAGGCTAGCACTGGGCATAAAAATGGAACCCGCAGAGTTCTCCTCAGAAAACTCCTGGACCTATGAAGAATTAGAAGAAGGACTGCTCTGCTGCCTGAGGAACCTGAAGGAAGGCTGGACCTACTTGCTTTGAACCCAAGACCCCAAAAATTACTCCAATGGTCAGTAAGCTTACCTCCTGTTTGAGCTACAGGTTCACAACAATCTTCCAGATACATATTTCTTTCTGAAACTGACTGGCTGACCAGTACCAACTGGATCAGCCCCAGACCATGCTGCTTTCCTCTGGTGGAGTAAGTCTTAACTCCCAGGTGGTGCCACCCAGACCCTGGACCCTTGACACTTGTTAGAGTGTACTCTTCCTGTCCTCAAACTGCAAGAATTGGGACTTAGAAATGTTTTGCAAACTCTCTGCCTAGCAAACCGATGAAAACCGGCACTGCCTCTGAAGCCGCAGCTGCTGAATTGCCAGTCCACCTCAGCTTACTGGTTTGGCCCACTAAAGATGATCTGACATCTAGAAAAGATTCTAAGTCGAAAAGTAAAGGGTTTGATCAGGAACGAGGCTGAGCAGCAACCTGTTAAGTCCTTCCTGGTCACAGACTTTGGACTTTACCAGGTTGGAGCTTTCGCACCTTCATCAGTGACTGCACCAGACACCTTGCTCTTTAGCAACCTGCCGTCATCGAGGCCCCCCGTGGATCCAGTTTGCTGCTTGCCCCTGCAATGAGTCATTGACAACCATTTTTTCCATTATAGCTTCTAGGTCTGAAGTTACACATTCCACAGGGAGGCACCTGGTCCCTTTATCTGACTCACACTCCATTGCCGTCGGCCTTAATTGACTTCATGCCCCTTCCCTCTTAAGAAACAGTTATGGAGCAACGGGTCATGGTTACCAGCACTAGGCTGACATGGGCGGCTGACACATTCAAATACCTTAGAGTACACGTTTACCATGATAATGAAGACCCGGCGAAATACAATCTTGAAAGGATGCTGGCAGCTTCAAAACAGTTGCTTTCTTTCAGGTGTATGCTGCTCCTCTTGCCAGCAAGCTGGATACCCATCGCCAAAATGCTTATCCTTCCATGGTTGATATACCTGTTCTCTGCGCACCCAGTGCAGCGGACGTACTCCTTCACAGAACTGCACATGCTGTTGCCCAATCTCATCTGGGGGGGCAAGCGCAAGAGAGTGGCACTCCATAAGAAGCATCTCCCACTTGCAGAGGGAAGATTGGGGGTACCCAACTATGAGTGGTATTATGCAGCAGCACAACTGCAGTTGCCATTTGGCTATACATTCTTGCCAGCCCAGAACGTAAAACACTAGAACGTGTGATCAGGCATTACAAAATCATGTAGTGGCTTTTTACAGGCCACCTGAGGTACGGCTAGCAAAAGTACACGTGGTTGTGAGGGCCTTTTAAGCCACATACTTGCATGCCAGTAGTGTTCCCAGGCATACTTTGCTTCACTTATGCTATGGGAACTGCTGTTTACAAAAAATGGTCCCACCACATTTGACACATGTCCAAGGACCACGGATGGTAGTGCGCATGTGGGGGATCTATACAATCAAGGCAAAGTGTGCACATTTGCGCAAATGATGGATAATTATGAGCTTGGGCCGGGTCACTTCATGGCACATGGAGCACTCATGCATACACTGACCGTCCCCTGAAGCCAGTTGGAGATACTGACGAACACAGTACTACACTGTCTACTGATGCACTGGGAAGGGTGCGGAGCAGTAACAGTTTTGTATATCACTTATCAAGAGCGGCTGGCAAGATCATATGATGATGTAATGGTCAAATGGGCCCAGTATCTTCAGACTGACATACTGGACAAACAGTGGGCGGACACTAAAAGGTACACCAAGCAAATCTCTCAGAACTCTAGATTTAAGCTCCTGCAGTTTAACTACCTATAACAGGCATATCTATTGCCAAGGCGTATCAGCCACATGTTCCCGAGCTTGTTACCAGTGTTCTCTTGGTGCGTGATATGCCTAAAGCATGCTTCTACCATACAGCGTAGGAGTGCCGAGATATTCTGAGAGTCTGGGTGGAAATATTGACTCAGATACCAGACCTAGTGGGCAAAGCACTGATCCCACAACCGGACCTTTGCCTTCTAGGGTGGATGCCCAGGAATAAGAATACATTTGAGTGCTGCATGATACATCTAGCGCTGATTCTCTAAAAATGCTTCATTACGATGGAATGGAAGGCCTCAGAACCTCCTACACCTCTCCGGCTCACAGAGTGTGGGGTGGGTCATAGCGGAACAAACAGCCATATACTCAACATGCCAATGATCCAGGACAGTGCAGGGCATCAAGTATGAGATGCAAACGTTATTAATCTGGAAGTAAGGCTGGACGACAGCCAGTCATGATTGCTAACGGTAGAAAATCTGACTCAGTGGTTTGGCTTGCTTCCCTAGAGGGTGGGAGGGTGGGAGCCACAAGTGTGGTTGGTAATTCAGTGGATTGGCACCATGGCAAGAACAAAGTAGGGCAAACGGCAGAGGTGGGACTCACTTAGCGGGCAGCGACCTGGAGAGATCCCGACAAAGTGCAATACTCCAGAAAGGCATGGTCATAGGGTTAAAGTTTATATGGTTTAATTACTTGTTTGTTCATGAGCTCTCCTCACTCCCTGTGTAATACTGACACTATCATCGGACATGGATAAACACAGAATTTCGTATCCTGGACCCTGTGCATAATACCCCACGCTGCAGTAATGCCAAAGGGAGTACAATCAATTATGTCTAATTGTTTCTATTTCATACGGGGGTGGACTGGATAATTGACCAATGACAAAGTATTAAAAACTATAAATGACAAATTAGTCAAAACTGTAAATGCAAATAAAGAACAATTTAGAACAAGAAAAAAAAACTACAGACTTTGACCTGGTCTAACATGACCAGATAATGCTGTTAATGCTTTGTGCTTTTTTGAGCTATTTTTAATTCAAACTTTAAAAAATGTGTATATCCTGTTCCACCTATTGGATTTGTGTTGTTTTTGGGGTCATGTTATTCATTACAATTTCCTAAAATTTTCTAAATTGGTTTGGTATTGTGTTTGCACCTTATTACTGTTGGAGTACGCCATAAATACTTTACTCATGGTCTCTAACTTAAACCTGACTTCCATTTGCCAAGAGGGTTAAGCACAGGTTTATTTAGTGACTTTAGTGTTTCTCCCTGACAAAGATTATGAATATTATTTGAGGTGGCTTCTCACCTCCTCAAATAATACTACAATTTCTTGCAGTAAGCAATGGGTGGGTTTCAAGCCCCTTTTACTTAACAAAATGTCTTTCACGTGACAGCGTAATAGCTTTTTCAGGTGAGACCTGAAAATAGTGGTTATAGCCAACAAAAGCAATGCAGCTGATCGGAAAGTTCACTTCAAGGTACATTAAGGAAGAAAATTCTGAAAAAAGTAGGGCCAATCCCCGGAAAGCTGTGTGAGCATAACAAAGTATTGTGTGTTGGATCAACATATAAATCAGAAACCGGGCTTTCGATACCCACATTTCATTGATTTATAGGCGAGCCGTATTGCCCTATTTTGAACTCTTGGCAACACAGGAACAGAGGAAGCAGGAAGACCTAAAATAAAATGCATTAGCAGAGTTCAATATGGAGAAATACTGGCATTAACACCACAATGTTATACAATACATGGGGATAAACAGAAGGATTTTATTCAATGCAATCATCTGGAAATCGCAAGAGGAAACTACTGCCTTGATCTGGGGGGACATGCTGAGATCTTTGTCCAAACAAAAATCAAGGCTTTTGACCTTATTAACCGACATGGGACACATTCCCCATGCAGGAGGGGCAGAACCCAGACGAGCAGGAGAGCTCCCGCCCCATAAACAGAAAGATAGAGCAGACAGTGGCGAAGGAGAAGAAAGCAAAGGGTTTAACGATGTTAAAGGGAACAAGATATGCTTGCGATATTGGAACAAAGGACAGAAAGGATGTTTACAACAATAAACAGCATTTACCACAATAGGGTCAATATTTTTTAATTATGATTTATTTGGAGAATTCAGTGTAACAGAGTTCCTCCAGAAGAGCCACATGCTTTTTTAAATACCTTCTTCAATTTAAAAAATCTATTTTCTGGACAGAAACTCATCATAAAAATAGACATCAGCAGGAAAGCTTGTCAATGTGATCTAGAAACAATTCAAGGACTTGTATGTTAATACATCATGGATGATTCAGGCCTTCTTTGTATCAGCTATATTTGCGTTTTAATACATGTCAGTGTAGCCTGAAAACTCTGAAATTACTATGTATTTTATTGTATGGTATTAACGTTTTGTATAGCACCTTAGCCCAAGAGCACTTCTCGTGGGTTTTTAGAGATCTATTTAATTCACAGAACTTGGTTCGTTGAGTGTGGATTTTAAGAAAACCTATGAGGAAAGAGTTTCAGTATGTATTATAATCTGCTATTTATTGTTTTCTAAGGGAAGGGGATTTGTTATAATCTGGTGTTGGTTGTAATGCATTTTCTGCACAGCTTCTCTATTTCATTGCTCTGCTCAGCCAGTGTGTGATGTCATGGAATATTGGAGAGTGACTGAAGGAGTGGACAGTAGGAGAGAGTGGGCTGAGCAGAGGACGATGCTGCTTCTGGTGGTGTCTTCCTATTAAGTAACGCTTAACATTTCCAATAAAACTACAACCTGCTATCCTGCATGAACTGGAAACCTGACTCCTACTTATGAAGAGGGAACCTTTTCATTGCAACAGTATCATCTGTGAGAACTGGATTTTTTGTGTTCCAGCAACCTACATTTAAACATGGCTGTAGTGAAGAAGGGTCAGTGTAAGTCATCCTTTTTTCCCTGATCGCCCCTGTTTTTTGTCTAATACTGGTGGTAACTGACTCAGATTGTGCCCTAGGCCCTGCTAACCAGACACAAGGCCAGTGCTCTGTGTAAAAGGTATATGATAATTAGGCGTAATTACAATTGGTATCACAACCTACCTGTAGGCCCCTAGTATATGGCAGGGCATGTAGGGTTAGAGTCCAGCAGATTTAATGCACTTAAGTGTGCACTGCTGTTTTGATTGCTGCCATTTTAAAACCAGCCCTGCTTCGGAGGATACTTTTAAAATTAAATTATATGCAAATTGGACTTTGGAATTAAAGGGACTTCCAACGTCTTAAACTACCTTATTTGACATATAATTAACCCCTAATGCCCCAGTGGCAGGGTGCCTGGTAACTATAAGCAGAGACATTTTAAAAGATGTTTTTTATGCCTAATGAGGGAAAAACTGCCAATTTCGGTTTCCCAATTGCAGCATATTGACTCCATAGGCTAACATGGGAATACTTAAATATTGGCAGAGCTAAAAATGTAATTCAAAGACTTAAACAAATAGTTATGATAAATCCAACAATGTGCCAATGTTAGATTTATTATAACTATTACAGAAAATAAGTCATAAACTTTCTTTTCTGATGAACCAAAATTCAGCCTTCCTTCATCCTCTCCTGATGTACCTGATGTTGACAGTCTGAGCCAAACTGCTCTGATGAGAAGTGAAGTGTCCAGCATAGAGTCAAAGGACATCTGGTGGGATGAGATATGCAGTTGCAGAGCAAAAGGCATGATGGGGTGGGGTAGCCTCACTGGTCTTCAAAGAGAGAATGACAGTTAGGACAGGGCACAGGCTCACCCCCACATCGTGCACCCGCAGCCAGACAGAAGCCCCTGTAATTGAATACGCGGAGAGGATAGATGAGTAGTGTTAGGGAATTTTAGCCATGGCAGTAGGTTGGCTTAGCCAGATTTTAACCTCCACGAGAGAGTTTCTCCATTTTGGATTTTCAAAGAACAGTGCTTTCTGGGACAAGAATATGCCACACTTTGGAAGAAGTTGTCATATTTCTGGGTGGCACTCTATACCCCATTGGTCAGAGGTGCCCCCCTGCTTGTCACGCAAGAACAGTGGATAAATATGGGAGATTGGTGGAGAGTTGGACTTGTGTCCCACCTTGACCAACCTATGGAATTATAGATGAGAGTGGGTTATGACTGCTGGAATTCAATTACCATCACAGTATTGCAGGCAAGTATTACTGTTGTCTGGTGGAATGTAACAAAATATGCGCATTACTAAATTGTTTTTAGATAAATTACATTTAAATTGTAAATTTGTGATATTTGCATTATATTTCTTCACAGATGTTGTGTCCCACATTTGAGGGAGAATTGTTTTGTTTGTCCTGAGGAAGGTGAGGAACCATAAGTCCGATCTACTGAAATGCGTTTATGTATCTATAATACTGAATCTGTGACAAATTAGGACTTGGTAGATGGTGATGTGGACAACATATCAAGTATTTTTCACCCCAGATTGAACAGATCAGTCTTTGAAATTTAGACAGTTGTGTCTGTTTTGTGTCTTTCTCCCTGTTTGTTTTCATTGTTATATATGTTTCCATTTTTTATTATATCTACCTGTGTCGCACTTTGCTGTGAAGTATGTACAAGTGTTTATAACCAATGAGAAAATCATTTTTAACTTGTATTTCAGTTGTTGGCATGATAACTGTGATGATGGTTTAAGACTGGTTTACACATATTGTAATGTATTTTGAATGAGAGACAACGTTCAATCTTTTGTACTCCTGCTATTCTGTTGTGGTGCTGGCTTTGGCTTTAGGAATGATTGAAGGGTGATTGTACAGTATTTAAGTGATTGAACTGCTCGTGAAAGGGGAAACTACATTTCAGTCTCCTTCTGGAAGAAGATCCAGAAGTTTAAGGAGATTTGGAGAATTTTTTCAAGAAGCTCCATAAATTAACTGACCCTTCGGTGAGAGTCAAGCCGATGACTTTGAACAGTGACTTGGTCTGAGATTCACGTTTGCCCCGCTGAAGCTCCAGAGCTTTTTGTCATAGACGAGACTTTAAGGAGTTGACCACGGCATTGCACTGACCCAAGCCATTGTCATCATCGTCAAACCCTAAGCTGGCATGGCGAGAAGCCTTGCGCGACGTCGAGAAAAAGCAACAAAAAAAAAGACTAATTCAGAATGTAAAAAACCGGGCCCTACCTCTAAGTATGTCCAACCCAGGCTCCATTATGGTCGGCCTGAATTATTGTCCCGGACAAGCGTGACCAGATGTCCCAAACTAATAGGTGGCAGACGGGCAAGGATGGCGGACGGATCGCCACCGCCTGCATGACGGTGGCGATCCGTCCGTCATCCTAATTAACCCCTTAGTGCTAACCTATAATTAGTAAAAAGGAATATTTAGGTCTGACAAAAGATTTTTTATGCATGGCTAAAATGGTAGTTTAAACTGAACACACAGGCTGTAATGGAAGGCCTGAGACATGTGTAAAGCACTGCTTAAGTTGCTGGCACAGTATGCAATGCACCTTGTCCTATTCTCTTTTAAGGCCTACCTTAGGGGTGACTTATAATTATTAAAAAGGAAGGTTTAGGCCTGACAAAAGGTTTATTTTACCAGGACGAAACTGCATTTTAAAACACCCTGGCTGCAGTGGCGGGCTTGAAGACATGTTTTGCAATGCTACTGTGGTGGGTGGCACAGTGAGTACTGTAGCCCTCCAGTTGTATTTAATTTGCAGGCCCTGGGTAAAGGTGGTACCATATACTACGTACATATAAGGAAGTTAAATGTTTTAATCAAGCGTATACCAATTTTAACAGGTTTAACAGGGATAGCTCAAGCACTTTACCTCTGGTGAACAGAGGTAAAGTGCACAGATTTCTACAGGCAAAACAAAATAGCCATCAGTAAAAAGGCAAGAAATCCCATGTGACCCCGCAGGAAGGGCACATTTCCAACACATACCATTCGTTGGAGTCATTGTCACTCTTACTTGCTGGCTCTTGATCGGTCAGCATGTGCTGGTTTCACCTTCTCTTCGTGAGTGTCTCTCTTCTGAGAAGCATGGACCAAGTACTGATTGCTTCTTTTTGATTAGTATTTTTCTGCCGCTTCCATAGTTGCTTCTCCCCATCACACTTTTCCCACATTATTGCTTTCCCCTTGGTTTTGCATGAAGGGAGGCCTGCACAAGGCTGCATTGTTTCACTGAAGACTCCCTGCTCCTGAGGCAGAAACGTGCCAGATCGAGGTGCTGTGAACTAGGCCCTGTCTCCACCGGCTTCAGAGGTTTCTGTTTAGTTTCATATTAAACCAATCTGTCCCTTCATAGGACTTTTAGGCTCCAAAATGAATAAACTCACCACTACTAGTCCGCCAGTTGTTGAGGTGAACACAGTCCCGGTTTCTAGGCTGGGGTGGACAATAGTGTGCAAATGCAGCGTGGTGACCGGCTTCCTGCTACCGGAGGGTGCTGTGAGCAGGGCAGGACTGGCCATAGCAGGCACCGGGCAATCCCCCGGTGCGCCGCACGGGTTGGGGCCGGTTTTGGGCCCCTGGGGCCGTTTTTGGTTACAGGGCCGATTGCTGCAAAATCAGCCCTGTATCAAAATCGGCCGAAAACCGGCCCTGGCAAAGAGCTCTGCGGCACCTCCAACCCCCCCCGAGTAGGGCCAGTTGTGGTTCCCAGTCCGGCCCTGGCTGTGAGGACCATTCTGTTATTGTCTGTCCACACCAAATATATGTATTTTAGCAGCTATTGCCAGGCCTTGGTCTGTAGATATTTTCGGGAGGAAAGGGCGACAAAACATTCTTGGATTGAGAATAGTTTTAGAAATAGACATCTGTATCTTATACCAGAACTAGGAATGAACACTTCAGCATCTGGGGTGGCGGTTGTGACGGAATTCACCCTTCCCCCACCACTTCAGCTACGTTAATTTCAGTTAAAAGGAGAAAGCAGCATGTTTTGCACGATTTCAGAGGGTGATTTTACCGGCGGTGCATACACTTGCAATTCGGGGACACCAGTGTTGAGCCTGTTTCAGAAACACACACGTTGCTGTAGTGTAGTGTTCACATCAACTGCTGCGGCTGAAGGGACCCTGAAGCTTAAAGCAGGGGTCTGATTTTTAAATATACAAAAGTAAATTGCAAGAATTTCAATTCAACTGAATGCAACCGTCTGTCAAATCCAATGTTAAAATTCCAAGCATAGATCACACATTTATTGTACATTGTATCCATGTCCTTCTTTGTAAATCGAGCAAAGATGGACAGAAGGAGACAGCTTATGATTTATATTTCGTTTATAAGAATTGTTTTTTTTTTTCAGCTGTATATATTTTTGTAAATAAAAACAATGCAGAGGAAATCTTCTACCAGCAACCACCAATAACAACAAATCCCACTAAAGGGACCGTTCCAAGGGGGTCTGAGAAGGCAGGTATTTAATACAGCAGCGCCTGGAAACAGCTCCAAAGTAACAGAAATACCGGATCAAAAAGTACAAGATAACACCCAACAGGTAGCAGCTAGCCCTGTTTTTTTATTAATTGAATTATTTGTCTTTGAAGACCGGGGGTGAGAAACATCAGCAGAAAGGGGAATATGAATCAGTGACATGGTTCCAAAATCACAGAAATCTTTTTTTAGGTCTTGCCTGAAAGAGCACGTGCACTGTGGATTGGGAGACATATTTTTAGTTAACTGAAAGGGGCTTGGAACCGGCCTGAGGCTTATCATTCATTGGCTTCATTGTCACTCTTGTTTGCTGGCTCTACATGTGCTGGTATCACTTTCTCTTCATTCGTCTCTCACTTCCATGAAGCATGGACTGAGTCCTGATTGCCTCTTTTTGATTTATGTCCTTCTTCTGCTCATACTGGGATTGAGGGACATATTTTCTTCTCCCCCTGTTGATTCTAGTTTACCCTTTCGCCCATCCTGCGTCATTACTTGCCTGTTGTTGCGCGCCCCTTCCCACATCCCACGTTGTTGCTTGCTCTGTCGCCGTTACTTCCCCCTCCCACATTTTTGCTTGCCTGTTTTTGCTTGCCCTGTTTCCCTTCCCATGTCATTGCTTGGCACTTCTTTGCTTGCTCATTGTTCCTTCCATATACCGCCTCCCTCTGTTGTTCCTTACCCTGTGACACCTACCACAACCCTCTCTCAACCCCCTACCATCAGTTGTTACTTGTCCCGTCCATGCAGCTGTTGTGCAGCATGATTAAAAGTAAACAAAAACTTACGTTATGACTTGCCCAGCATTGACTGTATCATAGTTTTACTTTCAGCCATGCTGCACAACAGCTGCTCCGCTGTGCAACATGACTAAAAAGAAACTATTGCCTTTGCTAATGCTTGTTAAGACTGTGGTAGGGGAATGTTTCTTCTCTTTTGTTTCACCTTCTCTCTGGAAAGCCCATCAACCCGGTGTCACAGTGTGCCCAAGGGGGCACATAAGATGTATCTATTGTGCTGAATTTCTCTCTGACACTGTTGGTGTTGTCTGTCCTAAAACCATGAAGTTTCCAGGTGATTATTGTCTGCCAGTGGCGGCCTGTACTTTTAGCAGGGAGGTAGGCGGTCTGGGCACAAATGCACACATAAACTCTCAATCACACTCATGCATTCACATTGCCACACACACATCCATTCAGAACACTCACTCCCAAATATTCATGCAGGCACATACGCACATTGTTAGAAGCGGCTGTCTCTAGTTGGCAGAGGTATACACTTCTGACAAATAGGGACACACCTTTTCTAGTCAGGGCAAGGAGATCACACACTTAGATAACCCCTGCTCACCCCCTTGGTAGCTTGGCAAAGCAGACAGGCTTATCTCAGAGGCAGTGCGTTAAGCATTTATGACCACATACAGTAATAAAGTGAATACACTACAAATGGACACGACACAGTAGTATTATAAAAATAAGTATTTTTATATAAGGTTTAGCACAAGACCAAATAACGACAAAAATATACCACAGTCTTAATAAATACTCTTGGAAGGAAAAATAATAGTTCAAGCACGGTTTCTTCTTAGCACAAAGTCTTTAGTATCAAAAGCAACTCTTCTTCTCTAAAACACAGTTCTTGGCAACAATGTAACCCACACGGGAGTCACACGACGTCGAGGCAAAGTTAATCCAAAGGTTCGGCGTCGACCGCGAGGAGCGCTACGTCGAGCCCGGAGTCGCACAGACCCCAACAACACAGTACCTTGGAAAAGTGAAGCACTCGATGATCAGCGGCGTCGAGATGTCCGGCGTCGCGTCTTCGGCGTCGATCGGGCCTCGGAGTCGGGGCGATCTGCAGCGGCGTCGACCGAAGTCAGGCGGGAGCAGCGCTCACGGGATGAAGCAGGATACGGCGTCGTCGATGTCGATGTTGCAAGAGTGAGCAGCGCTCACGGCGTCGAGAGGGCTCGAAGTCGATGCGATCAGCAGCGGTGCAGACACGGGGTCACTTGGAGCTGGAGCCGAACTCACTACTCACTGGCGTTGCTGCTGGCGTCGATCGGGCCCGGCGGCCGGCGTCGAGGAAGCGGGACACTGGAGCCGTTACTCACGATGTCGAGCTGGATTCGGCGGCGTCCGTCGGCGTCGAGATTGCTGGATTCTTTCAGAGGTGCTGGATTCACAAACTCCAGCAAATAGTACTTTAAGCAGATGAAGTCCTTTAGCCCTGTGACTTCAACAGGAGACTGGCACTCTTCCAGCCCTTGGAGATTTTCTCAGCAAAGAGTGAGAGTACACACAAAGTTCCTCTCTCCTGGTTCCTTGGCAAAAATAAAGAAGCAATGCAGGATTCCCCCAACAACAGCACTCTTGGCAGAAGGGGTAGGCAGTCCTTAGATCAGCAGGCTTCTTGTCCTTGGTTCAGGTTTCCTTGTCAGAAGTGATCTAAATTCTTGGTTCAGGGGTCCTTCTCTTATACCCCTTTTTGGCTTTGATCCCTTTGTCCATGCTGGGGAATTTCCCCCCTCCTGGGTTTGTTGTGGGTGTTGCCAGGCCAGAGCACCTGGCCTATTCACTGGGCAGGGCAGAGTCCTCAGCCGCTCAGCAGGAGCGGAGCCAGCATTGTCACTGGCAGGGGCAGGGCCATCAGCTGCCCGGCAGGAGGCGGGCCAGGAAAGTCCCAGGCAAGCACAGAGTCATCAGTCGCCTGGCAGGGGGGCGGAGCCAACATTGTATCAGGCAGGGCAGGCTATCAAGAGCTACTCTCCCCTACTCTCAATGCAAATGCCCCACTCATCCCACACTGACTCATTCAGACTCTCTGGAGCCACCCAGCTCCTGTCACACACACACCAGAACCAGCAGAGACCGGTAGACAGTTAGACAAGAAAATAGCTACTTTCTAAAAGTGCTATTTTCAAACACAGAGTCCAAAAACCATCCACACAAACGGATGCATTATTAAACCCTGAGTTCAGGGATACCAAACTCGACATTGCACCATGCTCCCCGAGCCTGCTAGGATTATAGCATTAATAATCCTGGCAGCCCATTCTAACTGATGGAGAGCAGGTTACCTTACAATAGTGAAAGACGACTATGGCTGTAATTCACTATTAGGACATGCCAACCTTGTCAGGCTTGTCCTACCTTATGCTTACAATGCACCCTGCCCGTGGGCCTACTATAGGGGTGACTAACATGAAGTTAAGGGAAGGTTTAGGGACTGGCAAGTAGGTGTACTTGCGCAGTCCTCGTGACAGTCAGACTGCACGTGGTCTAGCAATGGTAGACCTTCAGACATACTTTTACTAGGCCGCTCTTGTGGGTGGCACAACATGTGCTGCAAGCCCACTAGCAGCATTTGTATTTACAAGCCCTGGCACTCCTGGTGCACTCGACTAGGGACTGATAGTAAACCAAATAAGCCAAACATGGAAGTAAATCAATACAGCAATTTCACATAGGGAGCACTTGCACTGTGACACTGATCAGCAGTGGCACAGTGCCCAAAGCATATACCAGCAAAAACATCGTAAACAGAGGAGGCAAACAGAAAAAATTGAGGAGAGACTCATGCCAATGATGCCAGGTCTAACACGTGTCCCCTCCAGCTGAAATGTGGGGAGAACTACCCTTACCCTAGGGAGTCCTCATCACTAAGGCGGAAAAATCTGGACAGACCATCAGCATTGGCGTGATCTGTGCCAGGGCGGTGTTCCACCGTGAAGTCCATCCCCTGTAGGGAAATGGACCACCTCAACAGCTTTGGATTCTCACCCCTCATCTGCATCAACCATCTGAGGGGCCTGTGGTCTGTCTGCACCCGGAAGTGAGTCCCAAACAGGTAGGGTCTTAGCTTCTTTAGCGCCCAGACCACAGCAAATGCTTCTCTTTCTATCGCACTCCACCTCTGTTCCCTGGGAAGTAACCTCCTGCTGATGAAGGCTACAGGTAAGTCTCGGCCCTCTTCATTCACCTGAGCTAGAACAGCCCCCACGCCATGCTCTGAAGCGTCCGTCTGAACAACAAATTCTTTAGAAAAGTCGGGTGCCTGGAGTATGGGTGCTGTGCACATTGCAGTTTTCAGGGTGTCAAAGGCCGTCTGACAGGCGTCAGTCCAGTTCACAAGTCGTGGCTGCTTCCTGGAAGTCAGCGAAGTCAAGGGGTGCACAATGTTACCATAATCCTTGACAAACCTCCTGTAGTAACCCGTGAGACCCAGGAAGGCTCTCACCTGAGTCTGGGTTTTGGGCGGTGCCCACGCCAGGATGGTATCAATCTTGGGTTGCAGGGGGGCCACCTTGCCGCTCCCTACTTGGTGCCCCAAGTACACCACTGAACCCTGCCCAATCTGGCACTTACTGGCCTTGATTGTGAGGCCTGCTCTGCGCAGGGCCAACAACACTTCCTGGAGGTGGCACAAGTGTTCTTCCCAGCTGGCGCTGAACACTGCGATGTCGTCCAGGTAGGCAGCACTGAAATCCTCCAGCCCAGCCAAGACCTGGTTGACCAACCTCTGGAAGGTGGCAGGGGCATTCTTCATCCCAAAGGGCATAACCCGGAACTGGTAGTGCCCATCTGGTGTGGAGAATGCTGACCTCTCTTTTGCCCCATCGGTCAAGGCGATCTGCCAGTACCCAGACGTTAGATCAAACGTACTAAGGTACTGGGCAGCCCCTAACCGATCGATGAGCTCATCAGCTCTGGGGATGGGGTGCGCGTCAGTCTTGGTGACTGAATTGAGTCCTCGGTAATCCACACAGAACCGAAGTTCCGGTGAAGCACCAGGCGCTGCAGCCTTTGGAACCAAGACCACGGGGCTGGCCCAAGGACTGCTAGAGGACTCAACCACCCCTAGGGCAAACATCTTGGAGACCTCCTCCTTGATGTATGCTCTGACCTTGTCAGTCACTCTGTAAGCCTTGTGCTTGACAGGAGTGCTGTCCCCGGTGTCTACATCATGGACACACCACTGAGTAACACCAGGAATCAAGGAAAACAGATCAGGGAATTGCCCCAACAAATGGCGACAATCCTGCTGCTGTTCAGGGGTCAGTGTGTCAGAGAGGACAACACCATCCACTGACCCATCTTGCTCTTTTGCATACAGGAGGTCAGGAAGAGGCTCACTCTCCTCCTCCATTCCAGCATCTGTAGCTAGGAGCATGCCCACTTCGGACCTTTCTAAGTGGGGCTTCAAACGGTTGACATGCAGGACCCGCAAGGGGTTCCTGGGAGACTTTAAATCCACCAGGTAGGTGACATCGCTCTTCTTCTCCACAACCTCGAATGGTCCAGTCCACCTGTCCTTGAGCGCACAAGGTTCCACAGGGGACATGACCCAAACTTTCTGTCCAGGCTGAAGCTCTACCAGAGTGGCCCTCTGGTCGTACCACCGCTTCATCTCCTCCTGGCTGGCCTCCAGATTTGCCTGAGCAAGATCCCTGAAGCGCCTAGTCTGGTTCCTAAAGGCCAGCATGTAACTGTATACATCCTGGGGAGGTTTCCTGGGAGATTGCTCCCAGCCTTCTTTGACCAGACTTAAAGGTCCTCTTACCGGGTGACCATACAAAAGCTCAAAGGGGCTGAACCCTAGAGACTTCTGTGGCACCTCACGGTAAGCAAACAACAGGCATGGCAAGAGGACGTCCCATTTACGCCTCATGGGTTCTTCAAGACCCATAATCATGCCTTTAAGGGTACGGTTGAATCTTTCAACCAACCCATTACCTTGAGGGTGGTAAGGAGTGGTGAACTTATAAGTTACCCCACACTCCTTCCACAGAGACTTCATATAGTTGGAAATGAAGTTGGTGCCCCGGTCTGACACCACCTCTCTGGGGAACCCCATTCGGGAAAAAACACCCATCAGCGCCCGTCCCACCACGGGGGCAGTCACTGTTCTGAGAGGGATGGCTTCCGGGTACCGTGTGGCATGGTCCACCAAGACCAGGATGAACCTGTTGCCCAGGGCTGTCTTGGGGTCCAGTGGCCCAACAATGTCAATCCCCACCCGGTCAAAGGGGGTACTGACCACGGGAAAAGGTTGGAGGGGAGCCTTCTGCTTCCGCCCGCTTTTCCCACTTGCCTGGCAAGTCTGACAGGTCTTGCACTGGATGTCTACATCCCTTCGCATCTGAGGCCAATAGAAATGGGTGACAAGCCTGTCATAGGTCTTGTCCTGCCCCAGATGTCCAGCTAAAGGAACGTCATGAGCCAAACCCAGTAGGAAGGCTCTGAAGCGCTGGGGTACCACCAGCACACGGGCTGACCCAGGCTCAGCAGCCTTAGGCTCGCTATACAGGAGGTCGTTCTCCCAGTAAACAAAATGTGACCCTGACTGATCACCTGAGGTTTGGGCTGAGGCCTGCTGCCTCATACCCACAAGAGAAGGGCACACTTTCTGTTCTGCACAGAATTCCTCCCTGGAGGGACCACCATCCTGCTGCCAATGGGTCAGCTCGGGCAGGTCTCCCAGTTCGGCAACTTGTTCACCTGTGGGTTCCAGGGCATCCCCCTCGAGGTCTGCCTCCTCCTGGACCACGGGAACTACGGGGGACGGTTTCCCGCGCCCCCTGCCTCTTCTCTTCACAGCTGGGTCCTGGGCCATACTTTCAGGCTCCAGAACCCCATCAACACCCTTACTTGCTGTCATGGATCGAGTGGTTGCACACACCCACTCTGGCACACCCAACATTTCCAAATGTGTCTCCCTCTCCACCTTAGCCCAAGGGGAGTCTTCTAAATCGTTGCCCAGGAGACAATCAACAGGCATGGCGGGCCTCACAGCAACCTGAAGAGTACCTGAAACTCCCCCCCATTCAAAGGAAACTTGAGCTACCTCACACTCTTTCTGGGAGTTGTCAGCAGCTATCACAGGGTAGAATGCGTGGGGAACAACCTGCTCTCTGGACACCAAGTGACACTTGACAGCTGTCACACTCGCTCCGGTGTCTCTGAGAGCTTCCACTCTATGGCCATTAATGGTCACCCACTGCCTATATTTCTTAGTGTTACTAGGCAGAGGGGGTGGAGGGACCAATTCCATGTCTCCTAGAGAGACCAGGGACATCTCCGCGGGACCCTCCCCACCATGGGCAACCATCTCCTCCCCTCCCAGAGCTACACTAGCCAACTGACGGGGTGGTGCACTGGGTAGTGCACCAGACTTCTTCAAGGGACACTGAGGGTCATAAAAACGGTGTCCTACCTGCTTACAAACGAAGCAGGTCAGTGGGCCCCTATGACCAGGTTTACCTGGCGGGGCCTCTGATTTCTTCACAGGGGGAGGCTGGGAACCTTTCCCTTGGTTCCCTTGGGGATTACTTTGGGGCCCTTTCTGGGACTCCTTCTGTTTACCCCTGTCCCCCCCACTCTTCTGCTGGGGACCCTGCCCACCTTTGGCTGAGTCTCCCACTGGACCCTTGTGGACCCTGGTACTGACCCAGCGGTCCGCCTCTTCAGCAAGTTTTCTAGGGTTAGATATCTTGCTATCAATAAGGTGCTGGCGCAGCTCTGGAAAACAGTTATTAGACAAGTGCTCCCAAGCAAACAAATCATAAAGAGCATCATAACTTTCCACTTTGCTGCCCTTTACCCAACCATCCATGGCTCTGCAAAAATATGACACATACTCCACCCACGTGGTACCAGGCAACTTCTTACATTCTCTAAAGGCCTGTCTGTACTTTTCTGGGGTTAGGCCATACCTTAACATTAAAGCATCTTTCATATGAGCATAAGACGTCCTATTCTCAACAGGCATGTCTAACAGGGTATCTCTTCCCTCATTCACAAAGCGACCCCACAACCCCGCTCCCCAATCCTTCTCAGGGACCCGGTGGGCCAACAATGCTAACTCATATGCTTTAAACCACTGACCAATATCCTCATTCTTCTGAAAATCTTTGATCACATCTTTGGGAAAATAAAACCTACTTTCTGCAGGCACAGATGGGACGCTGCCACCAGAGGGATTCAATTCTAACTCCTTAGCTTTGAGCTCCATGTCCCTCACCATTCTCTCACGCTCAAAAGCTAACTTCTCTCTTTCAAACTCTAATCTTTTGATCTCCAAATCAGCTTCTCTCCTGCCTCTTGCATTCTCTATCTCCAACTGCCCATTTATCTTAAGTTTTGCCATTTCCACGTTGTAGGCTCGCTCCTTCGCCCTTTCTTCTCTTTCTTCAGGGGAAAGACCTTTGGAGGAAACACTGCTGCCAGGAGGGGATACAGGCCCAGTCACGGGCACTTCCTCCTCCCCTTCCTCTGTCGGTACCACCACCGGGGCAGAGGGGTCTCTGGCCTCTAACCAGGCCTCCAATGCTTTGGAATAGTCTCCTTTCCGGGAGATGCCTTTGGTAGGAACTTGAAACTGCTTGCAAAAGTATTGCAGTTGCTTCTTTTCGTATGTCCCTATCTTGGCTCTATCAAATTCCTCCACAACAACAACAAGGGGAGTGACTCCGGTATCACTCATGGTTAAAACTGGCAGTGTTCAAAAATCAAGCTTCAGGAAAAGCGGAGAACAAAAATAGAATATCCAACCAAAACAGATTGTGGCTGCGCTATGGTCTGCTTTCACTATGTAGCGCACACTAATCACTGCACATGGGTCATAAATGCAAAGTTCAAAATCCCACCGCTGCCACCAATGTTAGAAGCGGCTGTCTCTAGTTGGCAGAGGTATACACTTCTGACAAATAGGGACACACCTTTTCTAGTCAGGGCAAGGAGATCACACACTTAGATAACCCCTGCTCACCCCCTTGGTAGCTTGGCAAAGCAGACAGGCTTATCTCAGAGGCAGTGCGTTAAGCATTTATGACCACATACAGTAATAAAGTGAATACACTACAAATGGACACGACACAGTAGTATTATAAAAATAAGTATTTTTATATAAGGTTTAGCACAAGACCAAATAACGACAAAAATATACCACAGTCTTAATAAATACTCTTGGAAGGAAAAATAATAGTTCAAGCACGGTTTCTTCTTAGCACAAAGTCTTTAGTATCAAAAGCAACTCTTCTTCTCTAAAACACAGTTCTTGGCAACAATGTAACCCACACGGGAGTCACACGACGTCGAGGCAAAGTTAATCCAAAGGTTCGGCGTCGACCGCGAGGAGCGCTACGTCGAGCCCGGAGTCGCACAGACCCCAACAACACAGTACCTTGGAAAAGTGAAGCACTCGATGATCAGCGGCGTCGAGATGTCCGGCGTCGCGTCTTCGGCGTCGATCGGGCCTCGGAGTCGGGGCGATCTGCAGCGGCGTCGACCGAAGTCAGGCGGGAGCAGCGCTCACGGGATGAAGCAGGATACGGCGTCGTCGATGTCGATGTTGCAAGAGTGAGCAGCGCTCACGGCGTCGAGAGGGCTCGAAGTCGATGCGATCAGCAGCGGTGCAGACACGGGGTCACTTGGAGCTGGAGCCGAACTCACTACTCACTGGCGTTGCTGCTGGCGTCGATCGGGCCCGGCGGCCGGCGTCGAGGAAGCGGGACACTGGAGCCGTTACTCACGATGTCGAGCTGGATTCGGCGGCGTCCGTCGGCGTCGAGATTGCTGGATTCTTTCAGAGGTGCTGGATTCACAAACTCCAGCAAATAGTACTTTAAGCAGATGAAGTCCTTTAGCCCTGTGACTTCAACAGGAGACTGGCACTCTTCCAGCCCTTGGAGATTTTCTCAGCAAAGAGTGAGAGTACACACAAAGTTCCTCTCTCCTGGTTCCTTGGCAAAAATAAAGAAGCAATGCAGGATTCCCCCAACAACAGCACTCTTGGCAGAAGGGGTAGGCAGTCCTTAGATCAGCAGGCTTCTTGTCCTTGGTTCAGGTTTCCTTGTCAGAAGTGATCTAAATTCTTGGTTCAGGGGTCCTTCTCTTATACCCCTTTTTGGCTTTGATCCCTTTGTCCATGCTGGGGAATTTCCCCCCTCCTGGGTTTGTTGTGGGTGTTGCCAGGCCAGAGCACCTGGCCTATTCACTGGGCAGGGCAGAGTCCTCAGCCGCTCAGCAGGAGCGGAGCCAGCATTGTCACTGGCAGGGGCAGGGCCATCAGCTGCCCGGCAGGAGGCGGGCCAGGAAAGTCCCAGGCAAGCACAGAGTCATCAGTCGCCTGGCAGGGGGGCGGAGCCAACATTGTATCAGGCAGGGCAGGCTATCAAGAGCTACTCTCCCCTACTCTCAATGCAAATGCCCCACTCATCCCACACTGACTCATTCAGACTCTCTGGAGCCACCCAGCTCCTGTCACACACACACCAGAACCAGCAGAGACCGGTAGACAGTTAGACAAGAAAATAGCTACTTTCTAAAAGTGCTATTTTCAAACACAGAGTCCAAAAACCATCCACACAAACGGATGCATTATTAAACCCTGAGTTCAGGGATACCAAACTCGACATTGCACCATGCTCCCCGAGCCTGCTAGGATTATAGCATTAATAATCCTGGCAGCCCATTCTAACTGATGGAGAGCAGGTTACCTTACAATAGTGAAAGACGACTATGGCTGTAATTCACTATTAGGACATGCCAACCTTGTCAGGCTTGTCCTACCTTATGCTTACAATGCACCCTGCCCGTGGGCCTACTATAGGGGTGACTAACATGAAGTTAAGGGAAGGTTTAGGGACTGGCAAGTAGGTGTACTTGCGCAGTCCTCGTGACAGTCAGACTGCACGTGGTCTAGCAATGGTAGACCTTCAGACATACTTTTACTAGGCCGCTCTTGTGGGTGGCACAACATGTGCTGCAAGCCCACTAGCAGCATTTGTATTTACAAGCCCTGGCACTCCTGGTGCACTCGACTAGGGACTGATAGTAAACCAAATAAGCCAAACATGGAAGTAAATCAATACAGCAATTTCACATAGGGAGCACTTGCACTGTGACACTGATCAGCAGTGGCACAGTGCCCAAAGCATATACCAGCAAAAACATCGTAAACAGAGGAGGCAAACAGAAAAAATTGAGGAGAGACTCATGCCAATGATGCCAGGTCTAACACACATACCAAACATTGAAAATAAAAGCATACTTACCAGCGCACCTTTGCCTCGGAGATCCAATGAGGGTTGGGTGTGCTGCCTTCCCTAGGGAAAAGCAGCAGTCCCTCACTCATCACAGAGTTAGATGGGGTCAATGAGACGTCTGACACCACTCTGTGATGAGGTGTCTTTGATTACCACTTGTGTGCATCACGCTAGGTGTGTGCTCAGGATGGCTGGGGGACATCCGAACGACACAGATTCCCCAGCGCGGCGCGAATTCCACGCCTGCGCTGGAGAATTAATTTGTGGGTGGAGTTCGGACGGCCCTCGGTCGACCTGCACACACACCCAGCGTGACGTTGGATGGCTGGGGGCCATCCTGAGCACGCAAGGGGTTACACCCCCTAATTAAATCTCCACACCGTGGTGAAATTCGCACATCAGGGAAGGGCTTAAGATTCAGCCCTGGGCACTCAAGTGCTTAGAAGTAAAGCTCCCAGTTCTGAGGCAATCATTGACGGTCCCCCTCGTCGCAACGGGGAGGGCTCGAGGCACTATGCCAAACTGAAGAGGTCATGCCCACAGAAGCTGTTATTTCTTCAGCCTGGCAAAGTTCAGCTCAGGCAGCCAGGAGCCTGTGTATTTAGTCAACAACAGGGAGGGACGTGAGGGGACAATATTTAAAGGGGTCCAGTGTGCATGTCCCACAAGCTGAGCAACAAAAGATTGCACACGGTTCCCCTGAGGATGGGTGATGGCGTAGTGCGGTGAGCTGTCTTCCTCTCTACCTCATGTATAAGATGTTAACGTGCCTACATTCAGCAGGGAAGGGTATCCCTTGTCGGAACTAGGGATGCCTCACACAACAGACTGGTTTTACGGCTGTTGTCATGTCACCAGTTAGTCGTATCGTAACATCATCGGCTCCCTGCTCCAGCGTCAAGCCGGCGCTGCAATGCCTGACGGGTAGCACTGGGTGCTACACTCTTGTGGAGTTCTTTTGTTCCTGTGCCGATAGGTGTAAGGGTGTGAGGGCCCTAGTAGGTGAAGTAGTGAGCGTGAGTGAGGTGAATTAAAACAGGTTGGTATAATCTACGGCTGTGGTTTATTCATGTAGTACACCACCTGAAGTAAAAACGTGTGAGGGGCAGTGGGACTGCAGTAGCTACGAGGAGTCAGTCCCGTTCAACCCTCAACAGTGAAGCGGTCAACATGTTTCATGCCTTTGTTGGCAATTCTTCAGGACCAAACAGAAGGTGCTCATAAACTTAGTGATTTAACTTGGAGCCCCGCATAAGGCTGAGGCATCAGTAGTATACAACCTGTTGGGTTGTTGAATCCAGCCGGAGAGGGGTTCCTGCGTCAACGGGATACCCCTCAATGGTGGTCACTGTTGAGGGTTGAACGGGACTGACTCCTCGTAGCTACTGCAGTCCCACTGCCCCTCACACGTTTTTACTTCAGGTGGTGTACTACATGAATAAACCACAGCCGTAGATTATACCAACCTGTTTTAATTCACCTCACTCACGCTCACTACTTCACCTACTAGGGCCCTCACACCCTTACACCTATCGGCACAGGAACAAAAGAACTCCACAAGAGTGTAGCACCCAGTGCTACCCGTCAGGCATTGCAGCGCCGGCTTGACGCTGGAGCAGGGAGCCGATGATGTTACGATACGACTAACTGGTGACATGACAACATCCGTAAAACCAGTCTGTTGTGTGAGGCATCCCTAGTTCCGACAAGGGATACCCTTCCCTGCTGAATGTAGGCACGTTAACATCTTATACATGAGGTAGAGAGGAAGACAGCTCACCGCACTACGCCATCACCCATCCTCAGGGGAACCGTGTGCAATCTTTTGTTGCTCAGCCTGTGTATTTAGCACATGTCTAGCTCCTGGCTGCCTGACCTAAAAATAAAGAGTGTCTGTCAGACTGATCTTTGCTGAGCCTGGCAGACACTCTTTATGGTGGCCAAAAGGTGAGGGAGCATGCAGCAGTGGCCGGCATGGATCAGAGGTAGGGGGGCGGGGCGGGAGGGGGAGGACGCGGGGGAAGCGGGTATAAGAAAATAATACAATTAAAACGTACCTTCTCGCCGCTTCCTCGCCACGTCTGTAAAGATGACAAGTCGATGATGTAGGTAAACACTGCTTTATTATGATAACATCAAATACTGACATCGAGGCACGTCTCCTCATCAGAGCCTCTCGCAGCAACTGTCAACCAACTGTTCTCCTGCCAGTTACCTAGTCATACCACTGACGTCACAATGGTCATTGGCAGGACGCGCGTGCAGGCGATAGTGTGCGCGTGATATACATTGCTAGGCAACAAGATAAGTAAACACAACACATCTCCTCTTCAATAACACAAGAGGGATTGTATGGACCCGGATGAGGCTTAAGGGAGTGGAGGTGACCTTCTGCTAATCACGAATGAAATCATGTAACTTAGCTGGAGGTTTGACCACTCTCCCATATCTGCTCACAGTGGGTTCATCCTCACAACTGACGTCCTGAGACGTAACATCTTCATAAACAGAATCATCAGAATCAGAGTTTGTTTCACTGTCAGTTTGATAACTGTACTCTTCCGATTTTTCCCTGCTCTGCCTACTACCACTTCCACCCGTGAACCATCAGAAGTATTCTCGCTACCAGAAGATACATCGTTTGTACCCAAAGATACAATGTTAGTACCACCTGGACGAGAACTTCCCATGTTCTCACGATCCAGAATCCAATTGTAGTCCTGAGAATAGGGAACACCTTGGTTATTTGGAGTGTACATAGGATCATAAATTTTCTCCTTTTCTGTACACATAGACAATGACGAAAAATGCCAGGTCTTTCCATCGCTCAACAGGGCAGAGTTACAAAAAACTTTCTTAACTTCCATAGGTAGTGAGTAGCGATTCTTTCCTTTGCTCAAACCTCCTGAATTCTTCACCCTAACTCTGTCACCTGCTTTGATGATAACTTTTTTACATGCATGCTTTGAGTCATAATATTTCTTTCCAACACTTTGTGTGTCCCGTACATTCCCTCGGATCTCCTCTGGAGACCAACACTCTCTTTTGGTGGTAGCCCAACCTACATTATCCTTGGTTATGGGGGTCCTCCCTCTCAACAGCACAAAAGGACTGGTACCAGTAGATTCACACGGAGTTACTCTGAATGACCATAGATTGTTTACAAGTTGTTTTTTCCATGACATGTTATTTTGATTAGCAAGTTGTATGATTCCTTTAATCACCCGATGAAATCTTTCGACTGCACTATTTCCTGCAGGATGATATACAGAAGTGGTTTTGTGTTTGATTCCATGTTTCAACAAAAATTCTTTAAAAATAGCTGAAGTAAATTGTGGACCATTGTCAGATACAATGCAATTTGGTAAATCCTCTCTAAGAAATAGTTTGCGCAAAAAACCCACAACACTTTTTGCCTCAGCATTTTGTACTATTTCCACCTCTGGCCACTTTGAAAAGTGGTCTACCAGTACTATTAGGTATAATAATTCACCTTTTTCTCAAATGGGTCCACAAATGTCAATACCCAATCTAACCCATGGCATGGATGGACAAG
This sequence comes from Lissotriton helveticus, assembly GCF_964261635.1. NCBI lineage: Eukaryota > Metazoa > Chordata > Amphibia > Caudata > Salamandridae > Lissotriton > Lissotriton helveticus. The sequence continues at coordinate 1,349,995,823 of NC_136068.1, read as the reverse complement.
ACAGTGGTTGAAGGGGTGGTCTCAATGTGTGTTTGGATTTGTCTGAATTCTCACAAGCTACACAATTTCTCACACACTGTGATGTATTTACTATGGGTACTGTATCGATCCCCCTATTTCTGACCCTTGTCTGGTTAATAATTAACTAGCAGCCGTTCAACTGCACAGAAACCCGTTATCTGATTAGCCAAACAACGGCACAGAAGCCCGTTATCTGATTAGGTCATAGCGCATGCCATCTCATTAGGCAAGCACTATTTCTCCAGCCCCCTAATAGGCATACGGTGTTCTCAAAACAAATCAAACCTACCACGACCTGGGAAATCCCCACAGCCATTGTTTTGATTTAACCGAGAACTTCAGTAAAGAATGTGCGAACGATCAGTTCGTATGACATCCTTATTGACGTATTTATGTCCATCCTTACGTCAATCTCGGCACCTTTCAGGTATAAATAATACCGACATTGCCTTAAGCAAACACACGAGGTGGTGACAAGATTGGAGCAGCGAGACTTGCCGAGGAGCCCAGCTGACCGCGAAGCCCACAGACGCTGCCCCTCCTTTCTGACACGCTGAGAGAGAGACGCTGCCTTTTCTCCTGCCGAGAAATCCAGCTCCGGCGCTTCCAAGCCGCCCTCGCAGGCAGCTGGAATATCAAGCCCTGAGATAGAGATACCAACCCTCCAGCCTTCTAAATCCCAGGTACTGAACTGAATAACCCTTTGTAGAGAATTCTTGAAGCAGACTCTTGGCAAAACAAACTTAACTTAAACTGCTACTTATCTACTCCCGCCCACGTATTAGGCTTAGGTCAGGTACATTGGGGTAGGCGTAGTTAGAAGCACCAGTTGAGTACGATTAGGCAATGTATATATGTATGTATCTATTTTATCCATTTTAAGTATCATATGGCTAAGAAACCATATCAATGCTTTTACAGTATTATTTTATAATTCTGTTATTACTGTATGCACTTTACTTAACTATAAGTATTGCAATAATAGCGATTCATTTCTCTTGTATGAGAAAAGAGACTGATCAATAAATAACATCTTTTTATTGAACACGCCCTCTTCCTTTTCTCTACAATCTGGTGAAACTAAGAATGCACTGAACTGACTGAGTAAAATAAGTTGTCTTTTGTTTTCACACGACTCTAGAGATACACTCTTGATTAGGGGAGAGCAAAGTTGTCATGTTCTATGGTTGTCAGAAACTAAATCCCTTCTGGTCTATCCAGGGAGGTTAAACTCCTCCTTGTCTATTCGAGAAAGTTTCTAGTGAACTCTGAGCTAGCTGGCAAACATTAAACTTTAAGTCTAATATCGACAGTAGAAGACCTAGTTAACCTCTGTCCTACGTCTATACTATTGAAGATATTATTCCAATGCGCAGAGCCTATTGGGATAATAGGAACTACACTACATGGCGCCCAACGGTTTGGATAGGCGATAAATCTAACGTAAGACATTAGAGTAACTCAGTCGTGCTTTTTCACACATACCCCTTTTCCCCATAGTACTCCAAAGACGTCTGGAGTGGGTGAAAGGTTAAATCCGCCAAACTTAGTAGGAGGAGACTCCTATGTATGGTTCTTGGTTTATTCAACGTTGAAGGATACACTGTTCCAAAATATTGTGCATCTAATCTTTGTTTCCATAGAAACCTGATCTGCAAATAAACAAAATCTTCTTGACAGTAGAATGTCAGAAAATGAAGAAGAAAGGGAGACAGCTAGAATAGCATCTCAACTCCTAGCGGCTGACAATAGTCTCCTACAGCAAGACCCGGAGGCAATACTCATCCCGGTCAACATAAGGAAATCTATAACTTTAAAACTTATAGAAAATGGGCTGACACCGAGAGGTGGTACAGTCATATTCGTAATTGAGGCACACGAATATCGGCAGACAGAGGTATTCTATTCATGGATAAACTTTCCAGCAGCAAACGCTGTAACAAAGGACTTCCACTATTACAAAATAGAGGGACCTCCTAATGAGTACACTCCTTTCGAGGAGGTGGAAATACCACTCAAATACCAAGAGCACCTGCTCTGGTTTAATGGCGCCCTAAAACATAATAATCACATCACCAGGCTCGGTCCACTAGGTAGACCAGGAGCAACGTGGCCGGTCCTAGCCGGATACACACCACATCCAGACATTGAAGAAATGTCTGCACCAGAACTTTTAGCACAGCTAAAACAATTAATTAAAATACATAGACAATTAGTCCAATATGTAATGCGGACTTCAACAGTCCAACCAGCTATTAAAATTCCACAGCTGATCCCTCACCAGGGGAACACAAATAAAATTACACCACAGAACATACAGTCCTGTCTAGGTAAAGTACCCGCAAAACGGGAGCAAATTCCATTCTGGTTAGCACAAAAAATCACTCAAATAGAGGCGGTATTTCCAGATACCACCCCGGTTGAGAAACACAGGATTCTGACTATCTGTCTTCCAATGGGAATCACACCACATGTGGAGGACTGTGACACTTGGGGTACAGTCTTTGCTTCCATTTACACAAAAACACATGGTGTTCCATCCATGTCAGTAATACCAGATGTGCTAAAACAAATTCAAGATGAATACGGTCCAGAACCTGCCTTAACTCTTGGTATGAAATTACTAAAAAGACTTCAAGCAGGCCTCGGCAATATTATTAGCAAATATAAAGGGAGAAGCAGCAAATGTGGCGATCCGCCAGAGGTTGAAAGAGACAGATATAGCAGACCAACCATTTGAAATTGCCAGAATCATAGAAAAATCCTATGAAGAACTAGGAAGAGATAGTTTGGGTGGAAAACCGGTGAAACCCCAACTTATTGAAAAACCTGAAAAAGTATTTATTAAAAATAATCTAAACACTCAAAAAAAGAGCTGGGATGGAAATAAACAATCCACTCCTAAAGAAAAAAGATTCCAGTCCAGAGGAAGGTCTCCTCGGCGGAGAGAAAGATCTCCGGACCAAGGACACAAGTCTCCCCAGAGGGAGCCCTCTGAGAAAAAATACAACCTTAGAAATAGGGATAATCTAAAGAAACCTGATAGATATCAAGATATTGATACACGTCCCTCTCAATCTTTTCAGACTTCCTTGCAGAAATCGGAAAGAAGAGGACGATCAGAACACAGGGAAGAGCACGTCAAGTCCAAAGACAAGGAACCTGCTCATCAAAATAAAAAATTACAGTTTCCAAAAAAGAAGGTAGCCAGTATTAAAGTAATCAACCATGCCGAGAATACTGAGGACACAGCTGAAAAACGGAGAATGGGCTCAGACAATGCTAGACAGCGCAGCAGAAGTGAGCATAGCTCGCAAGATCCTTATGAATCATCTGGAGACAGTGGACACGAATGAATACATTCAGGTGGAAACTGCAGATACCAGAGTTAGCAAACCTCATAAAATATATGAAATAACATTGCGTATAGAGGGGGATAAGACTAGGAAAATAAGGGGTCTCTTTTGGGATAATCTCTCCAAGGGCTATGACATCCTTCTAGCTGAAAGAGACTGGCCACCAGAGTTTGTCAGGGAGTGCCCTCATGGCGAAGAAATAATTATGCCTGCCTTCTCAAATCATATTCCAATTCATAAAAAATATACACTTGCAAGAAAGTGGGCAGTAGCCCAAGCTCCTGCATTATATAAAAACCATGTGGGATGGGATGAGGACTCTCCTCCTCACAAAATCCAGTTAAAATCAAAACCTACTGCTCAGAGGCAGTACCCAATTAAGCAAGAAGCAAAAAAACGGGTAAAAGAGATCCTAGATCAACTTGAATACCAGGGGGTGATTGAAACATGCACCTCACAAATGAATAATGCTTTGTTTCCTGTCTCCAAACCAGACAATTCATATCGTCTTGTTTTGGACTACAGACACCCTAACTCATGTTGCAAAACCTTTGCAGTACAAAACTCGCATAGTGCTGCACTAATAAATAACATAGTGCGCAAAAAATACAAAACAACATTAGACATCTCTAATGGATTCTTCTGTCAAAATATAGCACCAGAGAGCAGATATTTGACCACGTTCTCAATAAATGGCGCGCAAAAAAATTTCTGTCGTTTGCCCCAGGGGTTTAAAAACAGCCCAGGATTATTCTCAGCAAGAGTAACAGAGTTACTACAAATATATGATGATGAGGCATTATCTTATGTCGATGGCATCTATCTAACAGATGATGACTTGGATACTCACTTGAAGAGAGTGAACACCATAATACTTGGGTTCGCAGCAGAGGGTTACAAATTCAACTTTAAAAAGTCAAGAATTGCCCATCTAACTGTCCTGTTTTTAGGATATGAACTATCAAGTGAAGGCAAAAGCCTGGCTGACAATTTCCTAGAGAAATGTGCTGTAATCCAAGCACCTAGAACACTAAAAAACTTACAATCAATTCTAGGTTTCCTGAATTTCGGAAGAACTTACATTATAAATTATGCAGAGAGAGTTAAACCTCTCTATGATCTTATAAAACCAGATTTTAAAAGAATCAATTGGACTCAAAAACACACAGAAATTTTGAGATCTTTACAAACAGATATGTTAGTTAAAACAAAATTACAAACACGTGACAACACACGCAACCTTGTGATTCGAGTCATCCCAGGAAGATGCGGATTCACATACCTGACCTCTAATGAGGGAGAGAAGGTACCAATAGCATACAAATCACATTTGTACACAGAAGCTGAAAAAAGGTTCAGCATTAAGGAAAACATTGTTCATGCGGTTCAAACAGCTGTAGCAAAAGAAAAATACCAAGCCGACGGTAGACAGGTTACAGTCAGAACAGCAGAATCAGCTTTTGAGGCATTAACAACACCATGTAATTTACCGACAACGGCACTGAATCCAGAATGGATACAATGGGTAAATTCTGTTGCTACAGACAAAGTAAAATACTATTTTGACCCGGAAATGAAAGAATTAAAATATCTAGAATATGAGAGAGAATACCCTCTGCCAATCGACATTCTGCCTTCACGACAGTACGTCTGTGTAATATATACAGACGGTCATGCTCAACCCTCAGTTTGGGGAGAGCTGGCTTACAACGCCACATGCGAAATTGTAAAAGAAGTGTGGCGCGGAGGTAAATTAAGACCTCTACTTACAAAAACACACTCAGTAGAAAATAATTCAGAACAACAAACTGAAATAATAGCGTTAAAAATGGCGCTAGATAATGCCGATCGCGAATTCCCGACACTTATAGTGTGCGATTCATATTACTGCGTCAAATCATACAATAACGATTTACAGAAATGGATTCAAAACGGTTACAAAGATGACACAGGTGCAACAATAAAGCAAAAGGTGCTTTAGGAACAAGTAGTTCTTTTACAGAAAGAACTACCAAAAACTCACGTGATACATTCACTGAGTCATCAGCATGATGGCGTTCACGTTGCAGGGAATTCATTGGCTGAGACAGCCACAGCGGTAGCAACTAAATCGGCTTCCGTAGCTACAAAAAAGCGTACAGTAAAATACATTGACGGAGAAACTGTGCTGGCAGTGAAAACGTCATCAAAAGGCGACTGCTCAGCGCTACCGATCAATTACCCACTCAATTATACATACATAATCGATGCAAACTCAGTCCCTTTTGCTCGAATCTCTGGAGTGGGGGATAGAGTAATTCCAAACACGGACAGGAGAGGCTTGTTAATAGCAGATGCACATATGGGTGAGGGTCTCAGACACCTTAAGCTAAAAGATTCTCTGGAAGAATTACAATCAGTGTACTGGTGGCTAGGCATGAGCCTGCATCATCACAATTTTGTAAAAAACTGCCCAGACTGCAACAGAGATCGCAGTGGCGATAGAAACGGTTTACTACCATGGCGTTTCACTCCAGAATGTCTCAAATCAACAAAAAAATAATAAAAACACACTATGAATAATGCGTCGTATTAACATGTAGAGACTATCTTCACTTATAATGTAGACCCCAACTTTCGGCTGACGTCGGAACTGTTATACAAAGATTTGCGAGTCTAGAATGGCATATACGCTAGAAGCATGTTACGTTCTGACCAAAATCTTTCCTTTAGCTCTAAAAACAGCTTATGGGGGGTGACTGGTCAGAATGAACATTGCATTGCGGGACTCTTCTCACTTCCTTCCTGAGGGAAACGGGATGGTGTAAAGAAAAAACCAAGGCATAAAGCAATCTATAACAGCAAAGGTATTAGGTTCAGGAGCTGGGTGGGTCAAACATTAAAAAAGTGTCCAACGTAGTCTAAATAACCTGCCAAGAAATTCTCTGAAAGGACTCAGTCCGTACGAACTATTGTTTGGGACTAGAATGTTAATCCAGGACTTATATAGTCAGACTTCAGTGGTTAAAGAAAAATGCTTTTATATCAAAGATCGCTTGGCTATTTTACAGGACTTAAATGAAACAAGAAAAGACCTGAGCAACATAAAGTTGAAACAGTAGCCAGCAACCACTGAAGAAAAACCACCTGTCCCAGCAAGGCCTGTCTGGATTCCAAAAGTCGGGGATCTGGTCAGAGAGAAGATCGCGGTAAAGAAGGAATTTGGGCCTTCTTACAGAAAAGCAGTTCCTGTCTTGTCTATCAACGGGACAAGATCAGTAGTACTACCGCCCCTTGCTGGTAAAAAGGAGAACCGAGTCATATCCATCGACCTGGTTAAACCACAATCATGTGGCCGATAACAAATAGTAGGCCAAGTGGACTCCCAAGAAGTAGCAGAACACCAAAGTTTGCTACATCCACAGAGGTTCAAACTGAAAGACTGATCACATTTGGAAAATCTACAGTGAAACAACAAGGACTATGCAACAAAGCAATGGAACTTGAACCTCTTAAAACCCAAATAAAAACTTTTCATCAAGGAACAACAACCTACGATGATGTAACTACAGACTTTGCTAATGAAATAAAGCAAAATCCAAAAACAAAAAGTAATCCAGAAACAATTGGAACAATTGACAGAACGGCATCCGGCTACTTCATCAACTTCGATGATGTTTCAGAAGATCCAAGTGAACCAGAAGTACAGCCATCAACAAAAGCTTTTAAAGACAAAGCAAAGGAACTTTTTCATCAACTAAAGGGAACCTATCTGACTTCTCCATGGATTGAAATTTGGATGACATTAGGTGCATTTATCCTCATACTTTGGCTCATCATGGTACTATGCTTGGGACATTTCATTGAGGGAAAATATGCTAAAATGGACACAGCAAGCCAGAAAATCAACTTGGTCCTTAAACCACACACATCTTCACACGTCAAGAAAAGAGAACTTTCTTCAGTGAACTTCACAGCCAATCCTATACCAGGCGGTGTAGCATGGGACAATACTGATTATGAAATCTATGGCCCGGTTGAAATCCTGAAGTATCCACATCAATTTAAGATCTCGTTAAGTGACTTTGTAAAACCAAGCACATTCACTGATGATTGGGACTTTGAAAGTATAAATGATATGATGTCTGACCTAGTAATGTCTGCTAAATTTACAGAACATGATTATTTACAGGGTTCGTCTAATTATGATCAAATGTTCTGCTACAACCACTATAGTAACCATTATCTCCATAAATCTGCACAACCTAGAAATGTTTTAAATTATAACCAATGGGAACATTGTGCTACTCCACCAAAGGGTAGTTCTAAAACATTTTATGATAAATATTCATATTTCTCAGGGTTTAACACAAGTAATGCAGAAACATTTTATTTCAAATTGTCAAATAAGACAGGTATGAAGACCATGCTTACAAACACGAAATTGATATATTCAGATTCATTTTTTGAGCAAATGAATACATTTGGTTTTGATTTCTGGAACAATAACATTGAAACAAAAACTGTTTGGGGTACAAAAGATTGGCAAGTACAAGGTAAAGAATCATTGTTCAGAGCCTGTATGATCCCAGAACAAATTATATTTTTGAATGACACTATTCAACAAACTACCTGTCTTGGCTTAGCCAAAATCAAATACTTAAACAAACCGTCTATTCCAAAGCCAACAACGAACAGTAATAGCTCTATAGATGTTGAGATAGACGTGAACCATATTTTAAACCAAAACAGAACACATCCTGATTGGAAACAATGGTTGATCTGGCCCACAGACACAAATAACTGTCAAGACAGATTCCTGAACAAAATACAGGGGTTCAAATTGACCAGGCCAGACCCTAGATATTCCCAAAGACAACATCCAGGGATAGTAACTACTTACAGTGTGGGCAAGCTCTGCCTTCAATGGCTACAAACATCCACACTGGCAGAAATTAAGCAACACCTAACTTTACTTCAAGAGGGTGCTGACTTGCGTGATTTCATTATGGGACCACGCAAACAGCGTCAAAAACGTTTCATAGCGGCCTCTATATATGCAGCTTACAATGAAGCCTGGAAAGTAACTCAAATTGAGACAGCAGAAAAAATACGGGAAATTGACCGTATTAATTTGGAAAAATCACTTTCTGTTGTGGACAATGGGTTAATGACTCTGTCCTCCAGAATATATTCACTGGACAGTATTGTGTCTTCAGCAATCGATATAATATCGCAAGACTTACTGATGTTACAACACGGTCAGTCCCAATTGCGTTCTATTGTACAACTTGGCTGGACGTTACAAAATCTGCATTCAGGCTATGTGCCTTGGCGTTTAATCAACACAACGTCACTATTTAATATCTTTAACCTTACTGATAAACAAATCAGTTTGGCACAGAAGGGTGCTGACTATACAATTCTGAGCATTGAAAAACTTGAGAGATTACCATTGACAATGTCAGAACGACCTGTCATTTAATGGATAATACATGGGATAATAAATATTCCGATAACAACTTTCCAGTTTCAATACTGCCAAAAATATATACAGGCAAGCCAGTATGAAAGGTTGGGTAAAGGATACATTAAGTCAACATGGAACTTGCCCTATACACACGCATGTGTTAGTAATAAAGGACAAAGTGTGTTCCTTAGTGGCAATAATTGTGAAAGGTCACTAAGCGGTACACTTCTGTGTCAGGGTATTAGTTTGCATGGAGCATGTGAAGGGACTTCAAATAACCTTTTATGTCACCAGCTAGGCACACCTGCAACACAAATAGAACCATTCTTTAAGAGACTCTCGAACGGGAGTTACATTCTAATTGTAGATCGCAGATGTTGCAGTCTGCTGCCCGGAAAACCTTATCTCATAACCGTGACTACGAAGGTCATGTGCTGTGAACGAGTATTGTTGACAGGGAGGCAAGGTTATGGCCCAGTTTGAAAATTTCTTCTATTCGAATTGATACTTTAAGCAGAATGAAGACAGTGCTCCTACAAACGCCAACCATGTTAACGTCATCAAAAGAAACGTATGATCTCCAAGTTGCAAGGACAACTGCTGAGATTCATTCACTGTTATCAACCAATTCCCCCATACATTTCGCAGAAATACTGAGCAAAATCTTAAATATTTCTGATACAAGTGGAATAGCGAGTGTATTTAAGACAGTGTTTTCGGGAGCTTTAACCCCATTCAAAGCCATCCTAGGTATTTTTCCTGATTTTGTCCATTCCATCTTTGGCGGACTTCCTCTCCTTTTGGGACTAGTGGCAGGCATCATATTTTTGATCCTGTTACTTCGCTATGGCAAACCACGTCACAGACAAGACACCAGCGATAATGGAAGAACCAATCCGAGCTATTGGCTACCGGGACCGCATAACTAAAGTCCTTGGACTAGCACGGCTACGAGATTTAAACATGACTTGGTTTCTTTCATTTAGACCGATGTGGCAAAGTTGTGTTATGCCTGTATTAAGGTGCTTCCTATGCGGCGAAGAATGCGTGTTGGACACCTGTCTGACACTACAATCGGATGTGCCAATGGACGCGGAGACTTTGTTGGGTCCGGTAACTGCTCATGCATTGTGCTGTCCCCAGCGGCTACCAATCCTGAGGACGGCATTCGTGGAGACTTCACCACTACGATTGAAGAGTTGTGAAGTACAAGATGAAAGCAGCATCGATCAGGTACGACCTTCTGTCAGCTATGCTGATCGAAACATCAATGAAGGCAATCATGCTCATGAATGCATGTTACAAAATTTTTCCGAGTTAGTGGAACTTTCGCAAAGAGCAGTTGACAGTTTTTTCGAAAGTCTCAAAAATATGATGTTTTCACCAGAGCAGAAAGAATGACTTTGAACAAACTAGCACACGGCGTTCCATACACCCTGAATTTGGCCTTCAATTTTGAAAATAAAGCAATAAGAAATTTTCTCACCAGTTTTTACGGAGAGCGAGACATTTTTTTTTTTTCCCCTTCCATTTCCAAAAATATTTACGATTTTTTGGGACACTTATCTTCTGCTTAAAGTAAAACTATTCCTAGAGAACAACATTTCTATTTTTAGCTACTCTAGAGACATTAGCTACCCTCTAGTATGTTCACAAGTATTTATGATTTTGTGATGGGATGGTCTCGAATTTTTCTTCTGTATTAAGAGCCATCTCATGTGTAATTTCCGCATTTCGTTCATACTGATTTCAAAATATGCGTTTAGATTTAGCATTATTTAGCATTATTATACTGCTTGAAGTGCATATAGTAACTATACTCATCTTTTCGTGTATTTCGCATTTCCAATTTTCAAAATGCATTTGATTGTATTTTGGGGTGGTTCGGTATACACATGCACTACTAGTTTTGTTTACTATGCCTAGATTTGTAAATATGGACATAGATTACGTGGAGTGGGTGTGATGTATTTACTATGGGTACTGTATCGATCCCCCTATTTCTGACCCTTGTCTGGTTAATAATTAACTAGCAGCCGTTCAACTGCACAGAAACCCGTTATCTGATTAGCCAAACAACGGCACAGAAGCCCGTTATCTGATTAGGTCATAGCGCATGCCATCTCATTAGGCAAGCACTATTTCTCCAGCACCCTAATAGGCATACGGTGTTCTCAAAACAAATCAAACCTACCATGACCTGGGAAATCCCAACAGCCATTGTTTTGATTTAACCGAGAACTTCAGTAAAGAATGTGCGAACGATCAGTTCGTATGACATCCTTATTGACGTATTTATGTCCATCCTTACGTCAATCTCGGCACCTTTCAGGTATAAATAATACCGACATTGCCTTAAGTAAACACACGAGGTGGTGACAAGATTGGAGCAGCGAGACTTGCCGAGGAGCCCAGCTGACCGCGGAGCCCACAGACGCTGCCCCTCCTTTCTGACGTGCTGAGAGAGAGACGCTGCCTTTTCTCCTGCCGAGAAATCCAGCTCCGGCGCTTCCAAGCCGCCCTCTCAGGCAGCTGGAATATCAAGCCCTGAGATAGAGATACCAACCCTCCAGCCTTCTAAATCCCAGGTACTGAACTGAATAACCCTTTGTAGAGAATTCTTGAAGCAGACTCTTGGCAAAACAAACTTAACTTAAACTGCTACTTATCTACTCCCGCCCACGTATTAGGCTTAGGTCAGGTACATTGGGGTAGGCGTAGTTAGAAGCACCAGTTGAGTAGGATTAGTCAATGCATATATGTATGTATCTATTTTATCCATTTTAAGTATCATATGGCTAAGAAACCATATCAATGCTTTTACAGTATTATTTTATAATTCTGTTATTACTGTATGCACTTTACTTAACTATAAGTATTGCAATAATATCGATTCATTTCTCTTGTATGAGAAAAGAGACTGATCAATAAATAACATCTTTTTATTGAACACGCCCGTCTCTTCCTTTTCTCTACAATCTGGTGAAACTAAGAATGCACTGAACTGACTGAGTAAAATAAGTTGTCTTTTGTTTTCACACGACTCTAGAGATACACTCTTGATTAGGGGAGAGCAAAGTTGTCATGTTCTATGGTTGTCAGAAACGAAATCCCTTCTGGTCTATCCAGGGAGGTTAAACTCCTCCTTGTCTATTCGAGAAAGTTTCTAGTGAACTCTGAGCTAGCTGGCAAACATTAAACTTTAAGTCTAATGTCGACAGTAGAAGACCTAGTTAACCTCTGTCCCACGTCTATACTATTGAAGATATTATTCCAATGCGCAGAGCCTATTGGGATAATAGGAACTACACTACAACACCTTTCGATTTCTTTGTCAAAACCAGGCCACCAGTATGAATTCCTGACTCTACTCTTGGTTTTCCCTATGCCAAGGTGACCCTCGTGGCAGATTTCAAGGAGTTTCATCCGTAAACCCTTTGGAGGAACAACCTTTCCGTTTCTCAAAACCAAATCACCTTCAACTGACAACTCATCCTTGAGTTCCCAAAATGGTCTTATGTGTTCTTGAATTTTCCTCTTTTCTGGCCAACCCCCTCTTATGTACTTCTTCACCTCACGAAGTGTTACATCCTCCTCCATTGCAGTTGACCACTCTGCACCAGAAACACATGGTAATTCTTCCACTAAGTTAGCTATGCAAAAAGTGTCAATGTCTGTGACCTTGTCATCCACGTTTGGTAAAGGTAAACGGCTTAAGCAGTCCGCAACCTTGTTTTTGATACCAGGAAGATACTCAACCTCATAGTTAAACTCCAACAACTTCATAGATATACGTGACAACCGGGGGGAAGCAACCTGAAGACCTTTAGTGGAAAGTACCTTTACTAAGGGTTTGTGATCACTTCTAAGGGTGATTTTATATCCCCAAATGTATTGTCTAAAATGATTTAAACCCCATGCACACGCTAGTGCTTCTCTCTCAATCACAGAATACCTTTCTTCTGTGGATGTGATCGAACGTGAGGCAAATGCTACAGTCACTTCTTTACCTTCTTTCGTAATCTGAGAGAGTACAGCTCCTAACCCCTTATTGCTTGCATCAGTGGTTACGATACTGTGGAGAGAGGGGTTGAACCCTTGGAGGGATGGTGCCTTGCAAATATCCTCTTTTATCCTCATAAAAGTTTCTTCACAATTCGCATTCCACTCAAATTTGCTCTTTTGTTTAATAAGTTCTCTCAAATGTAAAGTTTTAGAAGAGAAATTCCTCACAAACTTTGCATAAAATTCTGAAAGGCCTAAGAATGCTCTGACTTCTTCCTTGCTTTTAGGTGAAGGGGCATCCCTAATGGCTGATAACAGTTCTTCTTTAGGTTTTATTCCACTACCATCAATTTCGTGACCCAAATAAGTGACTTTATTAGCTGCAAATTTGCATTTGCGCAAATCAGCTGTAAGACCATGATGCTCAAGTATTTCTAGGACTCTGTTAAGTTTCGCATCATGTTCACCTCTGGTTGCACCTGTCACCATGATGTCATCCTGAAAAATTAGGAGATTCTTTTCCCCCTTAAATAGCTCGCTCATCAACCTCTGAAACATAGCCGCAGCAGAAGCCAACCCAAATGGTACCCTCTTGAATCTAAAACATCCCAGGGGCGTAACAAATGTGGTGAGGCTCCTACTTCTGGGATGTAAAGCCACTTGGTGATAGGCTGAGCTTAGATCAATTGTAGAGAACCATTTAGCCCCGTTGGTATATGACAACATTTCCCTGATCTTTGGTAAGGGAAATTGATCAATTAGAATGTTCTTATTGAGGTCGCGTAGATCAATACATAGACGAAGCTTGCCATTAGGTTTCTTTGCGATAACCAAAGGCGAAACCCACTCTGCTGATTCTACCGGCTCAATAATGCCCTCTTTTTGTAATCTCTTCAATTCTTTTTCCACTTCACTTATGATGGAAAACGGTATGTTCCTAGATTTGTGTACACATGGAACAGCATCTTGTTTAAGCTTAATTTCATGAACAAAACCTTTTAATTTCCCTATGTCTTCATTAAACACTTTAGGAAACCTTTTTTTAAAGAAATTGTTGCACTCATCTTCGGTTTGTAGGATCAGAACCGGATCCGGGCTGTTTGGATCCAGAATTATTCCTAATTCTCCTTGGTCGATCCACCCTAACATGGATGGACCCACCTTAGAGACATACAGTTTGCCAACAGTTTGGCGAGACTTAAACTCAAACTGTAATTCTCTGAAACCCAACATTTCAATGGGATCATAATTAAATGATTTAGGAAAAATTTCAGGGTTCTGTAACTTTTTGCCAATGACGGGAACAAATTTTTCCAACCATACAACTTCGTTAACAATGGTATAGGGTGAGCCGGAGTCAGCGACTATTGAAATATCTACCCCACCAATGTTCATGTCACATATAGGTTTCTTCTTTTTGCTACCTCCATCTTCAACATTCAATACAAATAAATTCAAATCATCTTCGTCTGAAGATATAAAATCTGCTTGTTCATCTTGAATTACTGCTTTCACATTTCTTCCCCCTTTCTGTTTCTTAGGACACATGGCACTAAAATGTCCAACCATACCACAATTAGAACACTTTTGTCTCACTGCTGGACACGATTTGTCATTTGCCAAATGGTATCTACTACCACATCTAAAACATTTTCTGTCATCTGAAAGTTTCACTTTATAAGTGGAATCTCTTCTCTGTACATAACTAGTACTGGGTTTGCTATTTGTTTTCTTTGAACCTATTACTTTTGCCACCATGGATTTTTCCTCTGTAGAGGTTTTCTCTTCCTGCAACACAGCTTTGTTACATCTACCCGTTAATTCTGTACACTTAACTATTTCCACCACTTCTTCTAACGGCAATTCACCCTTTGCCCATAATTTCTCCTGAACATGCTTATTGGAGGACCTCATGACAACTTGGTCACGAATTAACTCATCATGTAATGCCCAAACCTGCAAGTAAGCGCCAAATTTTTCAACACAGCAACAAAATCTTCCACAGATTCCTCTTGGGCTTGTCTGCGTTGAAAAAACTTAAACCTGTTTACTGAAATAGAAATAGTAGGTTTGAAATACATTGTCAAATCTTCTAATGCAACCGTGTATACATCACCTGTCCTAGGTTTCTTGTTAATTTGGTTGTAAATTTTCATGGCTTTAGCACCTAAACAATGAAGAAGAATTTTCTTTTTCTTCTCAGGGGTTAATTCTTCTTCGCCTTCGAAAGTGGACATATAATTCTCAAAATATTCCCGCCACTCTTCCCATTTAAGTGCATCATCTCCTGTTGAGGGTATGAAAGGTAATGGGGGCGATAAATTCCATACATTACCTGAAGCCATGACCGACTAGTAGTACTATTTTCACTTATATAACTAATCTATGTAAAGCTTGAATTTATATCACTTGTTAGAATTCCTATATAGACACTAGTATTAAAATTGTACATACATGTGAATAAATTGTATTATTAAACTGTTTTTTTAATGTCTCTAGTCTTTTTTTATTCCTTAAGTATGTAGTCACAAAAGTTGTTTCTTATGACTCTTTAAACCGTTTCCAAAATATCCGAAACAGTATACCATCCCAAATACCTGCCCAACCAGTACTTTATTCTCAACCTTTTAGAATGGTGTGCGTGCCACCGCTGTGTTTGACACGCTTAATTCTTTAATTGTTAAAATGTGCGTGTCATTGTAGTAATAAGCTCCAGAACACGAACCAACTCTTTTATTTTCGAAGAATGGTGACCGCGTCACCGTGACAGGACACGCTCTAATTTTAAAGAAATTTCCTCTTTTCCAAAATGGCCACTCGACGTAGGAAGGCGTATGCGTTCCACTGACGTCATGCACGTTCCAAACAGGAAACTTCTCGTCTGATGCGCACCTTGGAATGCTGACAGGAATTCAACTCTGACAGGAATGAGGCCAAAAGGTGAACCGCTCACTTCCTCAACAGCCACCAACGCCGCTAAGAAAGGGAAACCTCCGCAATGTAGAATGTTGCAAAAATCTCCAAGACTTCACCGCTTAGTCGGTGAAAACAACCAATAACTTTCCTTCACACCGAGTAACGCACGTTGCCTTCCCCAAGCTTTAAACAATGCCGTTACTTTTCTATTCTGAGTTTCCTCCCTTGAAACTCTGTATTTAGCACAGGTGGGGGCATACAACAACACTGGACCCTGGCAGCGCGCAGGATATAAACAGTCATCCAGGCAACATTAAAGACTCAGCGATGCATTTGTTGACTTGACCCTGGCAGCGCACAGGATATAAACAGTCATCCAGGCAACATTACAGACTCAACGATGCATTAGTTGGACAGGACGTTGTCCGATTTATGCTGCCTTCAGGAATGTACAGACTCTTTAGAAGGTACCTGATCTTTATTCTTTATAGATCCAGACCACAAGAAGAGCCGACTTCACTTTCTTTTCTGTCTTCGCCTTAAAATGAATTCCAGAAGCCTCCGCGAAGGGCCAAAGCTGGTGAAACCTACAGGCTCCTATGCCGGCTTGCGGAAAGGGAGATGAGAGGATGACCTCAGCAGGTCGGAGACGTCCCTTGAACACGTGACCGAAGGCTCCTGGTGGGTTCAAAACGATGTCAGCAGTCCCGAATCGTCGCCACTTGTAAAGTTGACAAGTCGATGATGTAGGTAAACACTGCTTTATTATGATAACATCAAATACTGACATCGAGGCACGTCTCCTCCTCAGATCCTCTCGCAGCAACTGTCAACCAACTGTTCTCCTGCCAGTTACCTAGTCGTACCACTGACGTCACAATGGTCATTGGCAGGACGCGCGTGCAGGCGATAGTGTGCGCGTGATATACATTGCTAGGCAATAAGATAAGTAAACACAACAACGTCTCTCCTCCGTAGTCCTCTCTCGCTCGGCCTCAGGAAGCTCCCAGTCAACTAATCACAATGCTTCCTTAGCAGACAGTGACTGTTGGCCTGGGCAGGTTCTTCACGTAGGCTGCAATGTAGCCTGCATGGAGAACATGTGAATTGCGCAAGACTGTTTGAGCCGGCCAAGCAGTCATTGCGCGCTTAGGAGGGGGCCGCCTACCAGTCCTCCCCTGCCCCTCACGCAAAGCTGCGTAAGTAGGAGAACATTAAATGATTATAACATGTAGTATTTTCATTTTATTTTCCCTTTGTTTCACTGCACAAAAGCAGTGGGGCGACGCTCCTCCGCCTTAGTGGAGGAACCACCACTGGGAGCACGGCCACTCAGCCAATTAGGATGGGCCGTGGCTGATGTTTGCACACTACAATTCCCCGTTGATTCACATTTATCCATTAAAATATCACTTGGAAAAATAATTTTCTCCTTTTTTTCTCACACAAAACCTTACTCTTAAGGGTAATTTTTCCAGGATGTCCCTGGTAAATTGTGATCCTGCACAAACATGTGTTTGCGCAGAGAGCACCGTTTCAAGTGGTGCAATGTTTATCGTACTTGGTAATTAGTGGGTGCAATAAGTCTGCATTGTCTGTTACATTTGGCCACGTCAAGCCTGCCAGAATTTAACGGATACAAAAAATCCGTTATTAATTCTGAGAAGTAGATTTTAGTGTGATAAGCATAACATCTGTAATGTCCCACGTTTGCAGACTGAAGCCGGATACGGCGATAATTATCGCGCCCAAATAAATTTCGAATACCTCGTTGCCATATTTTATCCGGTGCGATAAGTATTGCATCCCTCACCAGGGAATCGTAATCCGACCCTAAATGTTTTGCTAGCGATCACCCAGCAAGCAGGGACTATGTGTAGAGGTGACTGTTACCGCCACTGGAGCAGTCCTGAAAGGCAATTCTGATATTCAGCACAATAAATATAGTCGGCACGATTTATTGCACATGGAACACAGGTAGGCCTTGTAGCATCCTGCTACAAATAACCACAGACACAATTCTTTCTGGTACTGGAGCTTTATTCTCTTGCAACCAGCTTCTCCCCTGTCCCTACTCTATCTGCCTCTTCCCTTGTCCGTCCCCTCCTCTTCCTGTCCACCCCTGGGCTCCACCCACAACCACTAGCCTGCTAACTTCATAACATCTCCCCCTTTTGTAACAAAACAAACAAACACACTGACTTCTCAGTCCATTTCTTCAATAAGTCTATTGGGTGGACGTGTGTCGCGATGAGGCCGTGGCGACCTGGCTCTCGGACTAGTATTGTTCAGTGTCTCATTGACCGGACCAGTGTTCTCACGACCAACTGAATGTGGTTCTTCTGAACTGGGAGTGTCCACTTCACTCATCATGGTTCCGGTGGTATCTCGTGACAATTTCTTAAAGTGCGAGATGTTTCTCGTGTCCCGCCGCTGCTCCGATTCCGCGGTCAGCATAGTTCCTTTCCTTTTCGTGATCAGCAAAGGTTCATCCTTGAACAGGCAGTCAGTCTTCCTCTGCTGCTCTTGCTTGACGAGAACATGGTCCCCTTCATGTAAGGACAGTGACCTCGCTCTTCTCCGGTGGTCTGCATATGACTTCATTTTGTCTTTACTGCGCTTGTCTGTTATCATCATCTCTTGATGGTCTTGTGCGGATGATGATGCTCGCAAAGCCCCTTCCCACGTTGGAATGCGATTCCTCATGGGACGTCCCAGCATGAGTGTCGCCGGGCACTGCCCAGTCGTTGCGTGAGGAGTTGTCCTGTAAGCTCGGAGGACCTCATTGAGTGCCACTTGTAAATCTTTTCCTTCCGCGGTAGCATGTTGAAAAGTCTTCTTGAGTGTGGCCATAAATCTTTCGATTGTTCCATTTGCCTGTGGCCAGAGGGGTGTAATCCTGCGATGAGGAAAATCCAGGTGTTTCGCAAATGCTGCAAAGTCTTGCCCATTGAAAGGGGGTCCGTTGTCCATTTTCACCTTTGTGGGAACTCCCCATGTTGCAAAGACTTCATCAAGTTCTAGAGGCGTTTGTAGACGGTACGAAGTACGCCATGGGATATCGAGAATGCTCATCAATGATGGCCAGCACATATTTGCCCGATGACAGGGGTCCATAGAAGTCAATGGCGATCTCTTGCCACACTCCAGGTGGCAGGGTGGTCATGTGCAGTGGTGCTGGAGGATCACTTTTGCTTGTGAGCTGACAGAGGTGACAGTCCTTCAAGGTGGCTTCTACCAGTTGATCGAGATACGGAAACCATACTCGTTCCCTTAGCGCACGTTTAGTCGACACAATCCCCCGATGCCCTTCATGTGCAAGGGCAACCACTCCTTGCCTCAGTTGAGTGGGGATTACGATCCGCTGGTCTCGCAGTAGTATGCCATCAGTGGTGGCTGACAGTTCACCACAGACATGCCGGAAATCTTGCATTTCTTGTTTGATAATGGAATCGGTCTCTTCATCCTGAGGATCATGTCTCCACCTGTTGTTTCGAACCCTGCGAAGGACTTTCAGCAGGATGACGTCTTGGGCCGTACTCTCTCGGATGGTATCCATGGGGATAGCTGGAGGTAGGGCTTGATCGGTCACAAAATGTATGTACTCTTCCGCGATGGATGAATTAGAGACTGACGATGCAAGTGGGTGCCGGGACATGTAGTCAGCCGGGTTTTCCGACTTCCCAGGCTTGTGAATAATGGTGAATGTGTATTCCTGTAGCCTTAGGCCCCACCTTTCAATCCTCGGGGGCATCTTGGATCGTGGGTTTCCATAAATGGTGACGAGGGCTTGGTGGTCTGTGATTAAAGTGAAGTGTTTACCGTATATGAAAACATGAAAATGTTCACATGCCCACACTACGGCAAGACTTTCTTTCTCGGGCTGCGAGTATGCCCGTTCCGGGTCAGTCAGGCTACGACTCGCATATGCAATGATACGACGCTGATCTGAGTCATTGTTATACTGTGCTAGGATGGCTCCAAGCCCGACGGGACTGGCATCCACAGTTATCTCAGTCTTTCTTTTTGGATTAAAATATGACAGGTGATCCACAGATTCCACCGCCCTCTTGATCTCCTTGAAGGATTGCTCGCATTGAGGAGTCCACTCAAACGGTTGACCTTGTTTGGTCAAGATGCGGAGGGGATGACTGATTGTCGCGTAGTCCCTGATATAGCGAGCACAGTAACTGGCCATGCCGAGGAACGATCTGAGTTCACTGACGTCCTGGGGACTCTTGGTGTTGTTCAGAGTCACAATCTTGTCAGGATCAGGTTTCATGCCAGCACCTGAGAAAATATGGCCAAAGAATTTCAGTGTGTCCTGGTGGAACTCGCACTTCTCTTTGTTTAGGGTCAGGTTTGCCTCCAGTAAGGCATGGCAGACACGATTGAGTGCGATATCGTGTTGTCGTAGATCAGAACCATATACGAGGATGTCATCGCTATAGTTGAGCGTGTTGGGAATGTTTTGGATGACTTGCCGAATTGCTTCCTGAAATATTTCGGCCGCTGAGGAAACTCCAAAACTCAGTCTCTTATATCTGAACAACCCCAGATGGGTTGCGAAAGTGGTGATATATCTTGACCTTACATCTAGTTCTAGCTGATGGTAGCCTTTATTTAAATCCAACTTGGAAAACACCGTTGCCCCATTGAGAGCTGAGATCATATCGCTCAAATGTGGTCCCGGATTTCGTTCTCTTTCGATTGCAGTATTGGGCAGGCGCATGTCCACACAGAGTCTGACTTTGTTGGCCGTGCCCTTCTTGGGTACGATAACTACTGGTGACACCCACAGTGTTGGACCATCTGTGCGCTCGATGATGTCAGCAGCTAGCAGATCCTGGAGTTCTTCCTCAACAGCGGTCTGGAGATGGAACGGTACCCGTCGAGGGTGTTGAGCGATGGGTCTGACTTGTTCATTGATATGTAACCGCACTTGGCAGCCTTTCAATTTGCCTAATCCTTGAAATAGTCTGGAAACTGATGGGTCACATCTTGGTTGCCGCTGACCTTGAAAAGGATTTCCACCAGGTGAAGACGTTCAGCTGTCGGAAGGCTCAGTAGGCAGTCTGCTTCTGGGCCCTTGATAACATGGATGACCGCTGATATGGTTGTGTTGCCATGTTTGAGGGTCGTCGAAAACTTCCCAAGGCAGGGAAGTGGCTTCTTAGCCATCCACGTGAAGACTCTAACTGGTGCAAATGTCAGAGGAGGACGCGGACTCATTCTTTCATATTCGGTGACCGGAATGTAGTTCAGGGATGCACCGGAGTCTAATACGAACTTTGTGTCATGATTGCCAACTTTGATGTCCAGTCGATGATATGTCTTAAGTTGGTCCGGATCTGCCGCTAGGTTCCGGTATTCAATGGTGTATGTTGAGTCTCTGGATGACGGTCTAGATTCCTTGGATGGTGACCTCCGTTCCCACCTGGACCGACGTGACTCTCTGCTAGAGTGTGACGACCCAGAGGACTGCTCAGTCTGTTCTTGGACAGCTCGCGCATGGTGTCTTCGAGTGTCGGACCGGGACATTCTCGGAGTACTGCTTCGTGCGTCAGACTGGGATGTCCTTGTGGCACCACTTCGTCTCTCCTTGTTGTATTCCCCACACATCACTTCGAAATGATTAGTTCAACCGCACTTCCGACATCTCTGACCCATGGCAGGGCAGCTATCCACATGGGGGTAATCATATCCACATCTGTAACATTTCCTCACTCTCTCAGGTTTTCTCTCCTTCTTCCACGGCTCTCGCCGCTGATATTTTGACTGTTCTTGACGAGAGGACGGGCGTGACCTCCATTGTCTGTCTCTCGAACTCCTTCGACTGTCACTTTTGGCGTGCACACGTCGCACTTGTTCGCGACTTCCTTTGTGCCCCGTTTCGATATCAGCTGCATACTCCTCTGCCTGATCATAGACTCGTGTCATCTCCTCTATATCGTCTAGGCTATGTTCTTTTCTCAATAGTCGCCTCCTCAGTTGGTCGAAGTGACATCCATCTATTATTTGTGACTTTATTGCAGCATCTGTTGAGAAATTATCAAATTCACAATGCTTGGCTAGTCTCCGCAGGCGCATCATGAAGGCACTCATGGGTTCTTCCTTCCCTTGACGAGCCGAGTGGAATGTATGGCGTTCGTAGTCTACGTTTTTTTTGTGAAGAAATCTTTTATTCAATGCGTCACGCACTTTGTCATAGGTATCCACCTCAGCAGCAGGAAGGTCCTTGATTATTTTGACTATCTCCCGCCCCGCCAGGTTGCGCAGGGCAATCAACTTCTTTTTGTCCACAGTCACTTCCGATCCTTCGATGTAGTCTTCAAACTCTTCCAGCCATTCTTGCCATCTGGGACCCATGCTTCCCCCAGTGGTCACTTTGAGAGGTTCGGTTGCTCGCAGGTGCGACCCACCTGCAGCCTTGGGCTTGACATCGGCTGGTTGCGGCGGATTACCTTCGTCATCGGACACCATTTTGTCGTATGCGTCTCCCGTTTCCTATTTGCCTCTATGTAATGTTTGTTTAGACGTTGAGTCCAGTGCTTGTTTGTTTGCCAATGCTTGTTTATTTTCTGGTGCCAATGCTTGTTTCTTTGCCAATGCTTGTTTATTTGCCAATGCTTGTTTATTTGCCAATGCTTGTTTATTTTCTGGTGCCAATGCTTGTTTATTTTCTGGTGCCAATGCTTGTTTCTTTGCCCAGTGCCTGACTTCAAAATAGCCGCCTTCACACTACACAGGGATGTCCTTCCCAGATGCCTGACTTCAAGATGGCCGCCACCAGTCATCCACGAGGCTTGCTCTCCTCAGTCACAGCTCTTCACCAGGCACTTTCTAGGGACAGCACTCACCAGGATTCGCTTTCCTCTGCTTGCCACAGCCACCAGGTGAGGTTTGGGTGGGCTCCCGCCTTACACTGCACTCTTCGCGCGCCTCGGCACCGACACCATGCCAAATCTCACGCATCGGGTGTGAGGTTTTTTTCCGATCACGGGCATTCGAGCAACCGGTTCTCCGGCGCTCAGTCGCGCTCCTCAGCCGGTCCTTCAGGGACAGATTCTCCCACCGCTGGGCACTTATTCCAAGTCTCTGGGGGCATAACAGGGTCGGATTGGGCTCCCGACTCCTGTCTTCATGAGGGCCACTCACTTTACATGCTTCCGGCGTGATTCGCGTTTTTAAGCGCGAAGTACTTTTCTTTGGCACCGAGCGTTTCAGCGCTCTTCTCAGTCACTCTTCTCGGCTCCCTCACGGTCTGCAGAGGGGCCGGGTCGCCTGCTGATGGCCTCTTCAGTTTGGGCGGCAGCTCAGTCGCATTCGACAGCTCGATCTCGACTGCTGCTCGGGACAGGGTGTTTTCACGACGTGCTGTGGGTTGTGGGTTTTTGCTTATCCCACCCTCGTCGCCAGTTGTAGCATCCTGCTACAAATAACCACAGACACAATTCTTTCTGGTACTGGAGCTTTATTCTCTTGCAACCAGCTTCTCCCCTGTCCCTACTCTATCTGCCTCTTCCCTTGTCCGTCCCCTCCTCTTCCTGTCCACCCCTGGGCTCCACCCACAACCACTAGCCTGCTAACTTCATAACAGGCCTATAAACAATGGACTCTCCGCAGGCCTGAAAATATGCACGTTGTGTACAGAAGGCCTCTGAAATTTGCACACTGTGTAGACCTCTTATTGCGCAGGGCATCCAGATTCCAAGTTGTGGCCGCACGATTTGCATTTAGCTACTGGCATTTTCTGTCATCTGCATTCCATGAATAACATCTGGGCAAACTCTGCCTTCCATCCTTACGACGAGTCCTGTAGTTTGAGTGCCATTACATTAGGTAGTATTAACACCTGTTATTCGAAGTGGTTCATCTCCTCTTCAGGGTTAGTAAGTGCTATATAAATACAATTTAAAATTGTAGTGAATGAAACCATCTGAAATGTGGCATAAACACTGAATTAAAAGTAGCTTATGGCTACGTCTGAGGGCCTGATCTCTAAATATATTTCTGAGCTCTGATTTCTGTGCACATACATTTATGAGATTACATACAATGCAGATTGCAAATTTATCTAAGGTTTCCATATATTGTGCATATAATAGAAGCCTACTTGCTGAGCATATATCTGAGTCTTCCAAACTGTGCATACTGCACTTATATCTAAGACTTGCACGCTGTGCATGTCAGAGAGCTGTATATTATGCAGAAACCAGAGAACTGCATGCTTTGCATATATCCGAGTCTTCTGCACTATGAATATAACCGACGCTTGTATGTTGTTCATGTATTCGACTAAGGCCCATGATACAGACAATCAGGGGCGTAACATAGGCCGTGCGGGAGGTGGGAGGGCGACAAGCTCCAGGGGGCGCCCTCAGCACAGCACTCTGGCCGGAGAGCTCCTGATTGAGCCTGGAGGGTCCCCCTTCACAAACCTTGCAGGGAGGCCCCCTCAAGTTTCATTACACCAGTGCAGACAATATGCATATTCCTCTATGGAAGAAATGTGTAAGAAATTATAACGAAAACAGTTTTTCTGTAATTAGAGAAAGGCATGCTTCCAAAGTTATTGTAACACGTACTACCTACATACAGACCTCCTTCAGAGATGTCAGGTCCCTTTCACATCTGGAGACAACACAATGTCTTACGGTCTAGAATTTGCTAACGTTTATTTTAACTGACATACTTCTTAAATTATTGCTCTTTGAATCTAAGAAGATGGCCGCATTGCAATGTAGGCGGGATTCTATCTCCTCCTAGCATAACAAGCATTTGCAATTCAATAGCTCTAGCATTTGCAAGAGTTTGATCTATTAGCATTGTAAATGACAATGCCTTTTATTTATGTGTTTTGAAAACCTGCAAGCGGTGCATAAGCATGCACTTTATACTTAAAGTCATTACTTACGTGGAGCAGGGCTGGCAGTATGTAGTGAGGAGGTCCATGCAGATAGGATGAAATTCAAGAGACTTTATTGAAGACAGTTGAAAGTACAACAAGTGTCATGTTCTCAAGAGCAGGTAGTAAAGCTCTGTAAAGAAACCCCACCAGGAGCTGCCTGGATGATGCTCAGCCCATTCTCAACTGTCACTTCCAACCTCTCAGGCCCCCAACATTCCAAACGCATCATCACTCCAACATTTCGAGAGCACACACACAAACACACTGGCTGAGCAGTGGATGTAAAAGGCATATCAAGAACATGAGTAGTATACTACACAGTAACTGCGCCTCTTTTACTGCCAGCCTTGCTTCTCGTAAGAAAGGACTACTAACTATTAACTAAATATCCCCACTCCCTCAGATAGGTAAATCTCAATTGTATACAAAACTCTGCTTATTAATTGCCCAGACACTTTCCAATGTCTAAAAGAATCGTCAGCGTAAGAGACAAAGAATGGATGTTCGCACTCATGGGATACCTTGTAATACAATTTAAATAACTACATAGAATGTATCTGACTCCAGAGCGGGTCTGGCACTTAAAGCATGGTGGTAATGCCTCTGATGTCATGATGAAAACAGACTTTAAATACTATCTGGATGTGCCCAGGAATCATCTGCTTTTGGGAAGGTATATCTCAGACATTTCAGTCACTACTGGGTAGACCACCAGCTTGGAACCCAAAGCTCACCCTCCTAAAATTACTTTAGGACTAAGGTTTTAGATCCTCCTCAAACTTGGCCTACGCTTGGGAAATGGGACATAGCACAACACAGGAGACAGGCAAGTCCCCATTCTAAATGAGCAGAAAAGAGGCCTGACAGATGCTGTATACTTTAACTACTCATCTACGAGGCACATGGATGCCTCCAGAAACTTCACAAGACATGAAGCCTGGGAACAGCTCCATGGCGATGCTAGGAATGTCAGATAATGGCTCACCTGTGCATACTACAATGTACTCGGGTTATGTTGTAAGTGACGTTTCCCTACTGCCATGTAGTATGAATCTGAGTTGTGTTATGGGATCATGACAGTGCTAAGATATCTGTTCAATTATTTGCTTCAAATCAATGAGGGCATGTCTCCGTGATTGCCTATGGTTTTGTTTAGTTATCTTTTGTTTGTTATAAAAATGAAAATCAAATAAAGAGATTTGTTCAAAAAAATCAGATGGCATGTTTTGGACTTGGCCCTTTTTGCAGGGTTATCCCCAAACCTTTTGCTTCTTCCTCCTATTTTTTCCTGAACTGTTGTTGTTGGCTATAGGACTCTGGTCACTTTACCACTGCTAATCAGTGCTAAATTGCATATGCACTCCGTGTAAATTGTGAACATGATTGGTTATCCATGATCGGCATATTTGATTTACTGGCAAGTCCCTAGTAAAGTGCACTGAGTGTGCCATGGCCTGTAAATCAAATGCTACTAGAGGGCCTGCAGCACTGATTGTGCCACTCACATGAGTAGCCCTGACAGGTAACCCAGACCTGCCACTGCAGAGTCTGTGCGCAGTTGTGACTGCCATGTCGACTTGGCAAGTGCACCCACTTGCCAGGCCCTAACCTTCCCTTTTCTTACATGTGAGTCACCCCTAAGGTAGGTCCAAGGTACCCCCTGGGCAGGGTGCAGTGTATGCAAAAGGTAGGACATGTACTGGTGTGTGTGACATGTCCTGATAGTAAATGCTGCCAATTTAGTTTTTCACTATTGAAATGCTATCCTGCCCCAGAGGATAGAATGGTAAATGCTTTGTAACATCTTACAAGTATAACTTCCCATTGGGACAAGATGAAGAAATAAAGTGTAGGCTCTTTGAATTTAATAACACATTTTTAGTAAAGATTGTTTTTAAATTGTGTGTTTGAAAACACAACTTTTAGAAAGTAAACTAGGGTGGCACGGTGAGCAAAAGAATGATGGATTTAACCCAGATCTCTTGACTGGGGATGAATGTTTCGATTTGTTCTGCATTCCGTCCATCAATTGTGTGTCTTTTACTTTTAGAAAGTAGGCATTTTCTTGTTTAACATTATGTGGGCCTCTGCCTGGTTGTGTATTGACTGTCTGGTTTTGGAGTGACAGTGACTGCGGATGTGCATTCACTGTAGACAGCCACTGGGGGGGTTGAGGTGTGCCTGGCCCTTCCTGGATGACTCAGAGGAATATGTGACGTTACAACGCATGCCATTACATTGCATGCCGTTGCAACGCAATACTTTACCCCAACTTTCTGTCGGGGGAGCGCTGGAAGTTGGAATAGATTTCTTTTCTGTTCCAACTCCAGTGTGTGCAACAGTAGGGCAGGTGTTGGAGTTAAATCCAACACCTTCTACCCACTGCTGCACATCTTTTGCGTTGCAACGACATGCAATGTAATTGCATGCGTTGTAACGGTTGCGTTGAAAAGGCTGTTTCCCAACTCAGAGCTGAGCTGAATAGACCTTGGTTGAATTTAGAGTAGTGCTAGGAGATTTCTTTGTACCTGAATAAGGCCTGTCTCCCTTGCACAATGATGTCTCCACCCCCTGTGTTCATACTGCACCAATGAGGACAGAACTGGTTTGGACTGGGCTCAGAGACCCTTGCACAAAGAGAACAAAGACATTTTGGGGTATAAGTATTAGACCTAAAACCTCTGAACTTTGGACTACTTCTGGAATCAAGAGGAACCTTTGCCAAGGAGTAGAGTTGGAGAAACTGGAAGAGGAGTACTGCCCCTTTGCTTTGTGCTGTCTGAGGTTGGCCTGCAGTAGCTGTTTCTGCCAAGGAAAGGACAAGGACTTTGCTGTGTGCCCCTGCTTGAAGAAGATCTCCAAGGGCCTGACTAGAGCTTGCCTCCTGATTTAAAGTCTCAGGGACAGAAAGACTTCACCCCCAGCTGTTCTGAACTTCCTTGCTAGGAGTTCTGACCTACCAAGAGGTGCCGGTGACTGTGTTGCACCTCCAAAGGTTGTTCCTGCTGTTGGGAGCTGGAAAAGCAATGCATGTAAAAGAAAATCAATGCCTCGCTCTTCTTGCAGCCGTTTTTTCGACGCAGCACCGCTGTGTGAGAAGAATCTCCACATATTGCTGTGCTGCTGCCGAAATCGGCGCAGCGCCTGTCGCTGCTCCAAGAACCAGCACATCGAGGGGTCGCGGCTGAAGAAACCAATGCAGCGCCACTCAACGCTGCCGCATCGATCACCAACGCATCCCAGATTTCCAAGCATCGTACCTGCGCTGCAAGTTTTCCCGACACATCACCTGCGGAACAGAACCATCTCGGAATCGAAGCATCACTTCCCCCTATAGACTGGACTCGATGCATCACTTCTCCTGCGTGCAGCAGAACTGTTGCAGCGCCTCCCCATCATCTCAGGAACGGACACATCTCTTTGTTTTTCAATGCTTCTCATCTCTATTGGCCGTGTGAATTTTGTCACAACTACAGGTACTTTGAGAGAAATCATGCACCCATAGTTTTCTATGGTCCAAGTTGTTTGAAACCTTTTTAAAGTCATATTCTTAGTACATGTATGTTGGATTTATGTTGTTTTGGCCTTATTTAGTTTAGATAAAGATACATTATTTTTCCTAAACTGGTGTGGTGCCCATTTGTGGTGTTATCACTATGTTACTGTGTGTTTTGAGTATAAATACTTTACACATTGCCTTTGGGATAAGTCTGTCTGCTCGTGCCAAGCTACCCAGGGGGTGAGCAGAGGTTTTCTAAAGTGTGTATCCCCCTTACCCTGACTAGGAGCCAGGGTCCCTATTTAAACTAAGGTACCTACCTCTCCCACTAGAGACCCCCATTTCCAACAGCATGAAAAACCTCCAAATCCAGAAATCATGCCATCTAAGGCTTGAAAATTCTTTCACAAAGAAATAATTTATGACCGATTGATGGAGTGGTTCCAGGGCAGTTAATGCTGGAGCTGTAGAGACATTTATCAGGCGTCTGCACTCCACCAGAGATTCTGACAGCTGTCAGTATCTCGGGCGGATGCGGAACCCCAAGCCAGTACTTTACCCTTCACCAATGGATGAAGACGCTTATTGAGCCAACTTAACAGGAGGATTCCCCAAACCCAGCGAGGATTAGCGGCAGGTGTGTGATGCAGACACCACATCCGCACTCAGGTTGCCCCACACCGTCATGAAAAAGACCCGCAGGCCGAGGCCCCCAATTACCCCTTGAGCCCCAAGACGGGTCAACACGTCGATGCCCATATACATCTAACCTGGACCACGAGCCCCTGTATTTCAAAAAAATTTGGGTTGTTGCACTTTAGTGGACTGATTGTATCAATTAAAGTGAGCCAACAGGATATGGGCTCAGGAAATATTTTGTCAAATAATTATTGTAGGTTGTGATGTGTTTCATCTACCAAATTAGGTCTAGGACCATTGTTTTTTGTACCACATTAAACCCAGGTCTATGACCACTGGGTCATCCCATTTTCATAATGGCGCTTGTGAAATGGGCGTAGCGCTGATAAAGTATGTCCACAATAATTCTTTTCAAAAACAAGCAGGGTGGGGGGCGCGAGAGGAGTGCACGGACCAGAACAGGTCCCCTCCAAATGCCTCTGATGATGAGAAGGAAACAAATGCTGTGGGTTTTAGCTGAGAAGGGAAAAGTGTGCCTGCAACACCAGGTAGGAGAAACTCATTTAAGAAAATAGTGCTGACAGAATGTAAATAATGCATACCGAGGGACAACACATGTAAAAGGGCCAGTTCTCAAGGGAGCTAACAACAGAAGTAAGGCAGGTACAAAGGAGGGACTAATAAGCCTAATACAAAATCAGAAGCCAACATTTACAAAGGAAAGTGACAGCTGTCAATTAAAAAAATGGGCGGAGAGTGGGCAGAGCTTCAAGTCCATAACTGAATACAGCATGTCTCAAAGAGACAGCACAAGGGCTGCCCAGGCATGACCTAAAAACGGTTGCTGCTTGTTTGATTCTACACTTACACAGGTATGTATAGAACTATTATTATCCCAGCAAGCCGTCTTACTTGTATTAGAACCTTTAACTATTATTTTGCACACAGATCTGGGTACACTCAAACTTCTGAGCTATTGTAATATTTTCTCGATTTTTCTTATAAACAACACACACATCTCCATGTTTGGAATGATGCGAAGGCCTCAAGAATGTTTACTCTTTCATAATTTTAACCTCCCTCCTAGTGGCTCCTTTTTCTCTGCCCCTTGCACTCCTATACATAACCTTCTCCATAACACCAACACCCCAACCAATTCTCAAGCCACTTTTATCAGTGCTTAATAGAATTAATCTCACAATTAAGTAACATCCCTTGATAGTTCTGCCGCTTTTTGGGTGAATGGCTTTTAGAATTCCCTAAACACGTCCCCACATGGCAGTGGGGACATGGCTCTCATGTCTTGGTTTCCCATTCTGTATCAGTGCTGTAACACTCAAGAACACATTGTGTGCCTAACAGTAGCACCACTGTGTTGCACTAAAGGACTGTGGGCACACTGTGCTGCTGTCACGTCTGGTGCGTGGTCAGGCTGGCGGCGGTGGGTGTGACCTAGCGGTAACTATAAGGGTTGAGATGAATTTGAAGATGCCATCAGGCGCCGTGGTACCACCCCTGCCATTCTGCACCAATACTATGACCACCCAATGAAGGTGTAATCCCTCAGTATCAAGCAATTATTGCAATGCGCTGCAGAATATTTTGAGACAACGTCAGACTCGATGTGGAGGACCGCAGGGTGCAGGTTTTACAGGGTGCAGTGAGGGACATCCATCTTTAAACACATTCATACTGGTGGCACTCTACATTAAATTAAAGAAAACAACATGTTAAATAGTACCTATAGAAACTCTTTTGTTTTTTGTATGTGCTATTTTATAGTATTTAGAAATTAGATATAACCTATAAATTAACATGGAGCTATTCCAACAACATAGGTATAAGATACATAACAGTAATCCTTGAAATTAACAATTGATATTCTAGTGACAGGGAAAATTGATAATGTGAAGAGAAAGGGGTAGATTGTAAATCACTTGTGACAAATACATGCTTTGTTATGAAACAGCCTACAGGCAGCTGGAGTGAAAACAAGTCTAAAATTAGAATTGTCTAATAATTGTATAATCATTTTACTTGAGCTATACATCAGTCTCCTCCCTACATGCTACAGAAGCTGACATTGCTCCTGCCCACCTGGAGCAGCTACAAATGCTGCTCCCTGCAGGTGGGAGAAACATTTTGATTTGTTTCCCTGTCTTATCAGTGTGGGCCGAGAAAGAGATCAAAAGTCTATTCTCAGTGATCAGGAGCACTTTTAAGCTCCCACCTGCTGGAAGCGGATTTGGCGGTTGATTAAAAAATACCCCTACCAAGCGAGAGCAAACACACATTTCCCTGCCTGCTCCAGTGCAGGCAGGAAACCGTTAGATCCCTGGGATGGGCTCATTTGGCATAGTATTTGAGCCTGGCCCAAGGGGATGGGATCCCAGGGCAATTAATAGCTCATGGACGTGGGTTTCTCTAGACTTTTTCGGACCCAACCATCCAGATATACAATAATTGTTTTACTTTAATTTCTCAAAAACTACGGATTTACACCAAATCACAAAAATCACAATCTGTGTACCAAGATCTTGCTTCCTGCCACATTTGGTGTAACGCAGTTCAGCAGTTTTTGCTGTAGCCCCTCTTAAAGAAGTCTATTGAAAATGCATGCAGATTATGCATTTTGGGACCACCTTTTTTCACAGCCCACACTAAACGGATCACACTTTGAAACTTTCTATGCACAAGCTAGTCAAAAAGTAGCACTTCTTGAAAAAGTTTCGAGGAGATTCGTCAAACAGTGCCAAAGGTATTAGTAACACAAAAAACGCTTTTCCTATGGAACAGCTGTCCTATCAATAACTATCTAGTGATGACCGCCATATAAAGAGATATATAGTGAAATTCTAGCACAGAAAGGCAGCAGTGTACTTTGCCTAGAACAAACAATATAATCGAACATGTCAGAGTTGAGAAACAAAGACATGCATTTACATAAGTTTAGGAAATATGCCAGGAGCAAAGTTATGTTATGTTATGTTAGAGGGGTACTTTTATAGCGCACGGCTACTCCGGGGAGTGTCCCGGCGCTGGAGGAACCTCACAGATCCAGGGTAGAGAAAGGGAAGAAGTACTTTTATTTTTCCAAATTAGCAGATGAATTGTTGGAGAAGAGGCTTAAAGAGGAGTAAAGAGGTGATTGGAGAACACAAGGGTTTCTAGTTATGGCAATTTGCAGCAAGAGGCCTGTCTCAGATGATGGAGGAGATTATTATTCAGAATTTATGAGGAGTTGTCTTGTCTTTTTGTTCTTCTTTCCTTGTTTTGGTAATCTCCACTGTCATCAGATGTGTGCTACAACTGATGCCAGAAAGGGGGTGTGTTTAACTAGATAGTCCTGTTTACTGGTTTGGCTAGCCTTGTACATGACACACAGAGATATGAACTATCTACATGCAGGGACATAGTGTCAGTAGAGGACTTAAAACTTGTATTTGTTGGTCAGGCATGATATGATTCTTGTTCTTTTAAGAAGTAGTTATAGTTTTCAGGAGGCTATGAAGTTGGTTTCACCCACTGAATGTGTAATATGATGAGTAATTGCATTGCATGGTACGTGGCTAGTGTTAATACAGCTGGGATGTCTTACTCTGGTGTCCTTTGGATGAGAGGCAGGCATCGAAGTAGAAGCCCAGTGACTCATCTTCATTGAACAATGTGCAGAAGTGCAAATTGTTAAGTCTGGCTACACCTTCGGGGCTGAAGACTGTCAGCATTGGATAAAATGTTGGGGTAGTGACTGAGGTAAACAACAGACACCCATGATGGGACCATTTTTAGCCAGTGACATAGGCAGTGTTTGTCAGCTGCAGATGACTGTGTGTTGTCCATATATTGGAATGGAGTGATGTCTTGATTAGCCAGTAGCACCATCAGTGGTTCCAGGTAAAGGCTGAAAACCATTGGCGCAAGAATGTAATCTTGACGGACCCTGTATCTGATTGTTTGTAGAATATATTTATGAGAGGCCAACTCGCCATATTCCCAGTTGTTGTGAAATGAGGTCTACCAGTTGAGAACAGTTTGAATGATGGCCATACAGGTGGAGAGGGTATTGGAAGGACACAATGATCATCAGTGATGAAGGGTGTTAAGAGGTCAAGGAGGATCAGGTGGGATGGGTCTCTTGTGTAGTTATCTATAGGGCATCATCAGTTACTTCTGTAGTGCCATACTATGTGGTTCACCTGCTGGAGAAGCCAAGTCTTTCAGCTTGGAGTATAATGAGCTGGTCATTCTCTGCTTGAAGTTGTACTGTCACTGCTCATTTAAAATTTTTATTTAGGAAGGGAACGTGACTGTTTGGCCAATGGTTGACCGGGTCATCTGCGCCAAGGTTCGTTTTTTTTTTTGGAGCGAGTTCAATATTTGACCAATTTTCAGTAGGTCTGGGAAGAGATGTGAATAGGCACAATCAGGCGTTCAGTCCAAGGAGATATGTTGTGTACAGGAAAAAGAGATTTGACTTGATCACAAGATTGTGGATGGGTGCAGTTGCCTGAGATTATGGATGAGTGAGGGAAATAGTTCTAGTACAGTGTCCCTCGCAGACTTTGTGTGTAGGGAGTTAGTAAATTTGAACTCACCAAGGTATATGCTATTAATGTTGGAGATGGATGCTCAGGTGATGAATATAAGAAGTGGCCTACATTAATTTCTTGTCATTGCAAGGTGGTTCAAAATGTGATAGGCTGTGTTGGTGAGATGTGAATTGTACAACAGTGCATCCTTTTTTGTGTGATCCCCCATTTTTTCCTATCTGCTATACAGTGGATTATATCACACTCTTTCCACTAAACATGTAGTTTATATTGGATTACCATATGTGGCTTATTTAAGTTTCCTGTAAGGCTGTAGTAAATGGTCCAGTAAATGCACCAAATGTATGTAAGTTAAAATATAGTACAAATATATGGCTGCCTGTTGCACCACTGTACTCTGGTTGGGCTTCAGTTTTAAAGCACTATGCCTTTGCTAAATAGGATCTCTTCTTTTGATATATTAATAGTCACCATTAAGTGTGCCTTGTAAGCCCACAGGGCTGGAAGCTTAATATATATTAAAATGAGGGCCACTAAATAAACCAGATAAATGTTCCCACAGGGTGACTAAGGGCCCGATGTAGGTAGGCAAATACCGGTCGGAAATGGCCGAAAATACCGATTTTTGGCCGTTTCCGACCAGTATTTGGATATTGAGATGTAGGGGCATGTTAAATTACAGAATCGGTAATTTTACCGAATCTGTAATTTTTCCGATTCGGTAAAATACCGAGGGCCCGATGTAGGTAGGCAAATACCGATCGGTAATGGCCGAAATTCGGTAATTTCGGCCGTTATCCGAGCGGTATTTGGAAAATGAGATTTAGGGCCACCTAAAATACAGATTCGGTAATTTTACAGATTCGGTAAAATGACCGATTCTGTAACATTACCGAATCTGTATTATGAGATGTAGGTAGCACTGTAATCAGTGCTACAGGGCTTTAAGAATTCGTTATTTACCACCAACTAGAAGTTGGTGGTAAATAATGAAAAGCTTGAAAAAGCATTTTTTTTGCTTTTCAAACGCTGCCATGTTGCAGACATACATGCCCCTTAGGGCATGTATGTCTGCAACATGTGCACCCATACACGATTGAGGGGTGCAACAGGGTGTCCAAGTTCAATTTCAATTTCAATTTCAATTTCGTGCATTTATATAGCGCACTACTCACCCAGAGGGTCTCAAGGCGCTAGAGGGAGGGGTTCACTATTTGTCGAATAGCCAGGTTTTCAGTTCTTTCCTGAAGGAAATGTGGTTCTGAGTAAGGCGAAGGTGGGTGGGGAGTGAGTTCCAGGTCTTGGCAGCCAGGAAGGAGAACGATCTGCCACCCATGGTGGTTTTACGGATGCGCGGGATTGCGGCGAGGGCTTGATTGGAAGATCTTAGTTGGCGGGTGGGAATGTAGAAGGACAGTCGGGTGTTGAGGCATTCGGGTCCCTGATTATAAAGGGCCTTGTGTGCGTGGGTAAGAAGGCGGAAAGTAATTCTCTTGTTGACGGGAAACCAGTGGAGGTTTTTTAGGTGTCCGGTGATGTGCTCTTGGCGCGGGATGTCTAATATGAGTCTCGCTGACGCGTTTTGGATACGCTGGAGCTTTTTCTGCAATTTTGTTGTAATTCCGGCGTAAAGTGTGTTGCCATAGTCAAGTCGACTCGTGACCAGTGCATGGGTGACCGTCTTTCTTGTCTCGAGGGGGATCCAGCGGAAGATCTTTTTGAGAATGCGAAGGACGTTGAAGCAAGAGGACGATACGGCGTTGACTTGTCTGGACATTGAGAGAGAGGAGTCTAGAATGAAGCCAAGGTTACGTGCATGGTCTGTGGGTGACACCCTGCCACCCTTCAATGTTTCCCCCAATTACTGAATCGGTATTTACCGATTCGGTAATTGCCATTCATTCCTATGGGCCTCTAGGCCCATAGGAATGAATGGCAATTACCGAATCGGTAAATACCGATTCTGTAATTACCAAATCTTACCGATTTGGTAATTTAAAAAGAGAAATTACCTACATCCCATTTACCTACTCTTAAATACCCAATCGGTATGATTCGGTATTTAAGAGTAGGTAAATCAAGATTACCTACATCGGGCCCTTAATCTGTTAAATTACCGATTCTGTAATTTAACATGTAGGTAGCACTGTAAACAGTGCTACAAGGGTTTAAGAATTCGTTATTTACCACCAACTAGAAGTTGGTGATAAATAATGAAAACCCTTCAAAAAGCATTTTTTTTGCTTTAAAAAATGTGCCATGTTGCAGACATACATGCCCAAAGGGCATGTATGTCAGCAACATGTGCACCCATGCACAATTGAGGGGTGCAACAGGGTGTCAAAGTGACACCCTGTCCCCCTTTCAAATTCGGTAATTTTACCGAATCGGTATTTACCGATTCGGTAATTGGCATTGATTCCTATGGGCCTCAAGCCCCATAGGAATCAATGGCAATTACCGAATCGGTAAATACCGATTCGGTAATTACCGAATCATTCCGTTTCGGTAATTTCAAAAGTAAAATTACCTA
This sequence comes from Lissotriton helveticus, assembly GCF_964261635.1. Taxonomy (NCBI): domain Eukaryota; kingdom Metazoa; phylum Chordata; class Amphibia; order Caudata; family Salamandridae; genus Lissotriton; species Lissotriton helveticus. The sequence goes on along the minus strand of NC_136068.1, from coordinate 1,349,959,944 downwards.
CATCCCATTTACCTACTCTTAAATGCCGAATCGGTATGATTCGGTATTTAAGAGTAGGTAAATCGAGATTACCTACATCGGGCCCTAAATGCCTAATGCTGCTTCCTTTGATGGCTGGGTACATTTTCTATAAAACAGGCCTGGGTGGGATTACAATATGTGTTTCACATCTCTGCTTGTAAAAATGTTAGATATATAAGTAAAAGTTATTTTTTACTTAGCATTTCTTAGCATTATAAAATCTTATTTTATGGTGAATTAGAAATGTCTATAATTTCATTGAAAATAAGTTTTATAGAGATGTATTTTGTGGTGTCTCAGCCAATACTGGCATAAAACCAGTTTAACCCCTCATCTCACCTCCGGATATTGAATTTTCATTCCTGGATGGAGGAGAATGACTTGGCCCCTTCACTGACGAAGGCAGGGGCATAATCAACAAGTAGCCACTTAGAAGGGATTAACCATTTGGGGAACAACAGAAATAGTTGACAGCTGTGACATTACCTCTTCCAACTTGGAGATGCTAAATGGGGCTGCTCCTTTTAATTTCCAGAGCACTCTTATACAACTTGGAACTAACGCCAGTGGAAGGGAGAATTGTTTGGACCACGACAGAGGGAAGAAGACCATATCTAATAGGGCTGTTGTTTTAAAGAGAGCCAGAGACCTTCCTGATGGAAGAAGGGTTCAGTCATCTTGGTTATAGGGATTTTGTAAATGTTTACAGAAAGCAAAGAGGAAGTGCGATAAGTAGAGGTGGGTATAGGAGAGAAAATAGACAAGACTGGGTAGGAACAAAAAACATTTATTGACTACTTCTTAGGCTAAGACTGGAACTGCACCGTCTGCTCCTCAGGACATTCCTTCACCTGTAAAGACTCCACCTGTAGACGAAGGGCCTGCTGGACAAAAGAAGACTTCTGAATTCTTCCTGGCAACCAAGTACTAGAACTGCTGTAAATGAGTCAGGTAGTTGACTCTCTGTCTGCCTAGTCTAGTATCACAAAATGCAGACGGACTGTGGACTTGAACAAGGTCCAACTGCCACAGTGCTAACCATGCAAGAGCAGTGGCTGGAATGCACCAACAAGCCTGCCTTTAAGACCTGTGGGCTCCAGGAGTGACCAGAAGGACATTTCTCAGTAGTTGGAGGAATGTGGGTCTCTGGTAGACTGTAATAATATGTTAGGACTTTCAAAGGGTGGTCGCATGCATGGTAGGCATGAAAACCAGGTTCGTCCCTCATGACGTTTTTCCGGGGCAGAAAACTGGCTCAACGGAGCAAGGCTGAAACCTGTAGCTGGACAGGTGTCCACAAGGCAGGGTACCTTTTCCGCTAGGAGAATTTTGAGAATCGACATTTGAAACACAACAATGGACATTTATCTGGGCCTTGCAGACAAGGCGATCTGGGATGGCAATTGGCCTAAAACCATACAGCAAAGATGTTTTAAGGGTTTAGGGTCAAATATACTAAGCTAATTGAAAAACCTCCAAATTACTTCACATTTCCTTATGCTTTACATTTACAGCACTGTAATCCCGACAGTAAAGACTTCTGCTGACAAGCTTTCAGCTTTGGGATCTATAAACACTCAAATCACACCCTCCAAGGCTTTTACGCTGTGTCTAGTGAGTTTGCGTCACTGTCACTCCCAGTATATGTGTACATGAAACATGGACACATGGATTATAGGACTAGTGGTGGTAGCATGGCTTTAAAAGTTGATGAAACCTTTAAGCAACTGTGAAATCTACAGCCGAAGGAAACACCAAGCCAATCGGTATTCAGCTAAATGGGAAAATATACCTTGTTTCCATTAGCAGGTACTGCAGGTGCGTTCAAGTATTGTTAAGTGGTCAATCAGCAGCATATAGTTAAAGGTGCATAAAAATGAATTCCAGGCATATGTTGTCAGTAGTGCAGCATATTAAGGATGTTAACATGCTTTTTCCACCGGTCATTTCTTTGGACTGGTATTCACCCGGTTACAAATAGCTGGCCCTCCCAGGATCAAAACCCAGAACATGGCTGTTTTATGGAGCAGGCAATGCCATTCGAACACAATGAAAATCCTGCACGTTTTACTCATATTTTGCAGACCGCAGACCGCAGAGACATGAATCAGGCAGTCTTTATTATTATAGAAAGGTTTGCTTCTTCTGGCTCATGGTCAGTCCCCTTGAACCTGTTCAAGGTTCATTTTTAGGTTGAACCTAGACAGCACGTGTACTGTCGCAAGACCTGAAGTATTCAGTAAATGGAGGTAGCTCCCGCCTGCTTGCCGCCTGCTGCTTACTATTCGTTCAGGGCAGTGTCAGTCTTCTTTGCTGCCATGTAATTGGTTTAGGCAGTAAACGTCAATTCTGTTTTTTGCCGATGCAGCACCAACCAAGTACAGGTTTGATATGCTTAGACAGCGTAACTATTATTTTGAGAACTCTATTTTTGTGTTTACTGCATTGCTTCATGCTTATGGCAATGCTCAATACACGTCTGTCGTCCTCTCACCGTCATCCCCCCTGCACTGCCCTCTGTATGACACCCCAGAGTGCCACCAGCCGGTTGCTCCTTGTTATTGTTTCCTGCTTGTGTCTTTAGTGCTTTTTTAGGTTAGTTTTCTGCTCGTGTTCTGAACACCGCTTGTTTGGTAAGTTTCCTGGTCATGTTTCAAACACCGTTTGTTTTGGTTTGTCTCCTGCTCGTGTTCTGAACTCTGCTTGCACTCTTTATGCATGCCAACTCTATTCTTTTCCTACAAGTGCTATTGTTTTATTTTATTACTTTCCTGCTTGTTTTCAGAGTTAGGCTTCGTATTTTGTACTACGACCACCACGATTCCTATTTCACCATTGTGCCTGCATGCCTTTCTTTTCTTCTGCACAGCACCCTCTTGTTTTAGAACTTCTATCAGTGCTTTGCACCGCCCCTGCCACCCTCCGTGAGCTTGATGCCTCTTCCTGGATCCCACTCGTTTATGTTTCTAAATGCAATGCTAGCGGATGTTGTGCTCCTGGCATAGCATGCATCGACTTTGTGTTCTCATTTTATTTTAATTCTGAAAGAGCACTCGATCAGTGCATGCTTTATGGACGCTGTGCTTTTAGTGCCATTATAGGCAACACTCCCCACTCACTGTCAGAGCATGCATGATGACATAAATAAATATACCACACAACTTTTGTTTGGGAAAATATTGCTGCAGGTTTATTCCATATAAAAGTATGTAATCTGGTAGGTTATCTTACAGGCGATCCAAGGGCAGGCAGCGGTAACCGACCTATGCTGCCCTGCCCACCTGATGAGCCAACCTGCACTGTGACAAACCCAATCAGTGCTACCCATTATGGGGTGATCTTCTTTGCTGGATCATGTGACACATTGGTCCCTTATTACTCATCCCCCCCCCCCTTGGGGGGAGTGTTGCAAGGCAAGCCCCCGGTTGCTCAGGCCTACAACTGCCCGAAGGACTAGCCTGGGCGCCGACGGACTTCTTCCAGGAACCTGCCATGAGGACTCCTGGGAGTTGGCTATTTCATCCTTATTGTGCTCTTGCAGAGTTACCCTTCTGTACCCATATGCTTCCAGATCGCCCTGTAACTCCGCCACAGCTCTGGAGGCGGCCCCTGTTGCCTAATAAGCCCCCCACCACTACCGCTAATTTCTCACCTGCAACCTGCTATTTCTAAGGCCTCCTGCATGTCCAGTGGAACAGATCCATGCCCACCTGTGATAAGTGCACTCCATCTTTGTCAACTTAACCTTAGGCGTTCACCTGGATAGTCCATGCCTGTTGAAGCCAAAGACCCCATAGATCTGTGAACTTGAGCATCGCGCTGTATATCGTTCTCTGTGAATGTTCAACTGCCTCACATGACCTGTAGGAATGTGGGGCCTCCCAATGTGAGGTCTAACCTTAACCACAGCTATATTACCCTTCAGGCTAATGTAGGCTCCAACCTTCTGCAACCTGCAGTTGCTATCCTTCTAGCACTGTATGTGCCTTAACACCTGTGTCCCCAATCTATGGGACAGCAGCCCACTTGTTCGGTGACTGCTCTCACAATCCATCCTGTCTACTTTGGCTATCAAGGTGATAAGTTTTATGCTTAACTGAAGCAACCCGAAACTTGCCCATGGAGCAGAGTGCACATATTTTATTGAGGTTGACCAGACATTTGCACAGTCCTTTTTGATTTCTAATTCATGGCACACAGGGATGTTCATAACTAGAAGTATGTGACAATGAGCAAGTGTGTCCTCATGCACTCGCCATGTATCCCTTATTCCTTATTGAAATTTCGCCTGCTCGGTTCCCTCTAGGTGGAAACTCCCTAGGCTTTCAGGTTTGTGATTCTGTCTGATTTAATCCAGTGTGCACTGTCTGCAATATAGTGCCTAACATTCAGGATTGCCTAAGCCTTTGTTTACCCCCATACTAGATTATTCCCAAAATTGGGGGTTCACACTGCCAACCCAATGCAGCCCCAGCAGTGGAAAATTACTTGCTCTGTTCAATTTTAATTTTCTTGAATACTGGGTGTGCCAAATGTTCTCTTCACATAGTAGCTTTATGTGCTCAACACCTTGTTTTCCCAATTATTGGGACGGCAGCACACTATGTTGGCTGACAGGTTCCCCACCCAGCCTGGCTAATATAGCTATCCGGGCACAGCATTTGGGCTTAACTGAAGCAACATGTAGCTTAACCTCGGATCTAAAGTGCACTTACTTTGCCATCTTGACCAGACACTTGCACATACCTTTTAAATTGCTAAACCCTGGTAGTGGTATAAATTAATACCACTACGTTCACTGCACACATAATGTACAATATGCCTGTTGCCACCTTCAAGGGCGGACATAGCGCTCAAAGCAACAAGACTCCCAGCGCCCCACCTTTTTTATGTGCTCAGGCACCATGCCTGCCTAGAATGCTGCTGTGGCCGCCCGATCCTAAATGAGTGACTTTAGTACTTCCTGTCTGGGCGGGCAAGGCCAGACGGTGCGATGGAAGCGCACATGATCCGGCATACCCAATTGCCTGTCCCACCTTGCTGACTATCCCGCCAAGGAATATGTGACATTAAGCAAGGGAGTCCTTGTGTACTTGCCATTTATCCTTCCTTTCATACTGGAATTTTGCCTTTACAGTTTAATCTGTGGTATTCGCCCCCAGACTTCCCAGGGAGTGTACTGCTGGCCATGTGGGCAGCTTCTGACATCAATGAGGGAATCTCCCGGTTGCAACTTGCAATAAAACTCCGCCCGCCTTAATGTGCTACGTTGTAAGAGTTTAAGTGCCTAACTTATATCTCTTCCCCTTGAAAAGATACCACAAACTGCATTGGTCATGAGAACCTTAAGACGCACACAATTTTCACCTGGGCGTACCTCTAAATGAGAATGGCTCTACACAGCTATAAGGCCAGACACACATATATTAAACCTATTTACTGTTTTTTGCCACTTGGCACCCTTCTGGTTGGTGATGCGGAACCTCCTACCCAGCATAAGCTGACAGTCTTGCGTTGCAGTCAAACCACCCGTTTCCCTTGAATCACCCTCCGTCCTCCTGTGCAATAGTCATAAGCTAAGTGGGCAGCCAATTCAACATCCCTCCTTTCCTGCCGGACTGTTGCCTGTTCAGTTTAATCTATGGTGACTGCACCCAGGCTTCCCAGGCAGCTTAATTGCTAACAATGTGGGCAGTTGCTGGCCTTGAAGGAATCTCATGCTTGCAACTTGCAACCACACCGTTTATTTAACTTAAAATGATACTGTGTATCTGAATGAACAGGTAATTGAAACTTTCACACGGGCAGTTGCTGTGAAACATTTTGGACTAGCCCATCAAATTCAGCCGGCCATCCCCTTAGGTGGAGTCTTTCACTCTCAAACTTCTGTAGTGTAAACCGGGGGGGGCAAACAATTCAATAGGAAGAGGAGAGAACCAACATGTACGAATACCTGCCCTACCGTGGTGATGAGGTGGCCGAGCGTGGCTTACCTACCAATTCAGTTGAAATGGCTAATGCAACAGAATGGATGGGTTTCATGCTCAAACTATAATGGACAGTGGGACTGTTTCAGACCCCCAAAGCCCCTTTGGTCTGTGAACTTGCAGCTGGCGCTGCTCATGCTTCTCCGGGAAGTTCAACTGCCTCACAAGACTTGTAGGCATGTGATGGCCTCCCAGGAGGAAGCTCTAGTTTTACCATAGCTATATTCCTTTCAAGCTACTGTAGGTTCCCACCTCCTGCAACCTGTAGTTGCAAATCTTCTAGCACTCTAACAGCCTGATTCATCAAGGGGCCGTTTTGCGAGCCCCTAATAGCGATTCATAGCGAATCGCTATTAAGGACTTGCAAAACGGTATTCATGTAGGAATTGCTAAATAAATAACGATTCCTACATATTCCTTATTTGCAAGTAGCAAATTGCTACTCGCAAATAAGGAATAACTCCCCATTCATTCCTATGGGCCAAAAGGCCCATAGGAATGAATGGGGAGTATCCCTTATTTGCGAGTAGCAATTTGTTACTCGCAAATAAGATAGCGCTTTAAAGGGTGCCAGGGGTGTCCAGAGGACACCCTGTAGCACCCCTTAAATGCACATTTGAACAGGTGTTGCGCACACACATGTCCAAAGGACATGTGTGTGTGTAACATGCAAAAGAAAAAAATGCACTTAAGTGCTTTTTACACTATTTTCGCAATTTACCACCAAGTCAGACTTGGTGGTAAATTGCGACCAAATATTGCAATTTCGCAATTTCTAATTGGTTGATGAATTGCATTTAAGGAATCTCTATTAGAGATTCCTTAAATCCAATTCCTCGCAAATATGCGAATTCTTAAATAGCGATTTTTGCATTTGGGATGATGAATCCCAAATGCAAAAATTGCACTCGCAAAAGGCAAGATTCTGAGAATCTTGCCCTTTGCGAGTGCAATTTAGCTTGATGAATCAGGCTGTAAGTTCCTAACCCCTGTCTCCACACTCTATGGGACAGCAGCACCCTTGTTATATGACCGCTTCCACCACCCGCCTATCTACTATGGCTATCCAGGTGGGGAATTTTGTGCTTAACTGAAGCCACCCGTAGCCTGCCTCCGCACGGAGTGCAAATACTTCATTGAAGTTGACCAGACATTTGCACGACCTTTCTGATTGCTAAATAATGGCGAACAGGAATGCACGATTATCGCACACTATTGCTGTAACAATAGCCTGATTGGAGTGACCACTTCCTCAGCCTAACAGGCTTGCTTAACTATAGCTCGATCACTTGACCTTTTCACACAATTAAGCTATAGACCTAGTTCACTTTGTTATCCTTGGAATGATTGCCTTCCACAAAACAAAAGCTGCATACAGTACCCAGTGGTGTTTGCACAGTAGAGTCCCTGCCTCCTTAACACGCCTCTCTAATAGGATTTGCATATGTGTTGACCCAAGCCCTCAGCTTTTGTGGGCTTGTACCTGACCTTGTTTATCCCCTTGCTGTGCGTTTACACTAGGAACCAAATGCTGCCAGCACCTTGGCCTAGCCCTCATCCTCGGAGATGTGCGACCTGTCTCACAATGAGCTGCATCATGTCCATATGAGGATGCCAGGTGACCTACTCACCTAACCCAAACAAGGGGATCTGCCCCAATGTCGAAGAGGCCTGAGGTACTATGAAGTACTCCTAAAATCCTGCTCTGTTTCAAGTCTTTATAGCCAGCAAAAAACCCTTCAATCTGGCTGGGGTCATCAAATACTGCAACAATATGCTGAGGGCCCCACCCCAGCGTCCGCAACCCATCTACAGCTTATGCCCAAGGTATACCAGGGTGTCAAAAGGTTTCCAATGCTATAGGCTTTGAGGACACCGGGGCAAAAGAGGTCGCCAAAAAGTCCTGGAGAGGTATAAATACCTTCCCCCAACCTCTATGCAACGGTAGTGACGCTCCTAGCACGCCGAGCAGGGGGACTCCTCCCCGAGTCCCCAACAAGAGAGGGATGATGTATGTGCCTCATTGGCAGTAAGAGGGCCGCCCTTTTAGGGTGGCCCCGCGGCGTGAGCCGCAGGGAGCCGCAATCTATTAGCATAGCAGCCTGTGCCTTTCTTTTCTTCTGCAAGCTCCCTGCTTGTTTTAGAACTCCTACGAGTGTTGGACATTGGAGTGTGGTTAATGGTAGACCAACTCCTTCTGAAAAGCGGTTTAGCTGCTTTCAGGAGATTAAATGCGGCAGTGTTGGCCTGCATTATTTTTCTTTGCAGTCTGTTTCCTTGTTTTCCCTCCCAGGACTGCTGTGTGCAGGCCCGGACTGGCCATAGCGAGCACCGGGCAATCCCCCGGTGCGCCGCACTGGTGGGGGCCGGTTTTGGGCCCTGGGGGCCGTTTTTGTCACAGGGCCGTTTTTGCAGCATAGCTGCAAAATTGGCCCTCAACCAAAATCGGCCGAAAACCGGCCCCGGCAATGTGCTCACCCCCCCCCCGCCCAGATGCGGGGGGCGGCCCCCGAGCACTTTGCCTGGGCCGGTTGTGGTTCCCAGTCCGGCCCTGGCTGTGTGATTCTGTGAAACCCCTACCCGGATCCATATTGCTGTCTTACCCCCCTGCCACTTCGTATTCATCCTCCTTTTTTGTATTTCACCTTGTTTTCCCTTACTATTTTTGCCCTCTTGCCCCCTCCCTCTCTGCATCCCTTCTTTTTCTCCCAACCGTTTTTTTTATGTACATTGGTGCTAGGAAAAGTATGTGTTTTTAAGTTTGGTTTTAAACTATTTATTCCATCTCACACTGGATAATTACTGTAACTTGTGTATTCTTTTCATTTTTTGTATTTTTTAATAATGAAATGTTTGCCATGTAACTGTTGTGCTTTTATGGACATGTTTTTATGTTCCGAATAAAGCTCTATGAAATGAAATGGTAAAGCGCAAAATGGGTATCAGAGCACTTTACATGAACATCAGTTGCATTACCAAAGGTCATATTTATTTTGTATACACGGGGAAATGAAATGTTTTTTTATGTTAGGTTAGGTGGTCAACTTTATTGGAATTTCATAACCTGCATCCGCATCTTCTAAAAATTATGTTAGTCTGGCTGAGCATATCATTGATGTTGGCATCCGCCATGCAGAAGGGCGTTCATTACACATGTTCAATGTTTTTGATATGTGCCTGTGTACCTCTCTGTGTTGCTGCACGTTAGCATGCCACCCATTCAATCTTGGGGAACCCATCTACCTTAGGTAGCCTGCCCCAATCCCTGTGTGCTGGCTTACCGCCTTTCCTTCCAGGAATATATTCTACTATTTCTGTTAAGCAGTTAAAACTGGTTGTATATTGCGGCTTTTAATTGCCTCCTCCCACCTCCGAGTTCTCCACCCCAACATCCAGGCATTATTTTCACAATCAAAGGGCTGTTACTTTTGACTTCAGGGCATGGACAGGTGTTGCTTCAGATGGGCATGTTTGGTCCGAAGGCTCCCTTTGCTGGGAGAGGATTTGGCAATATGGCCAGAGCTGGCAATTAAGGACTGGGGAACCAGGTTTGATTCTCGGCCGCGCCTCAACATCCTGTGATTCTGGCAAATCACATAATGACTCTGTGCCTTTAACCCGTTCCGTGCTGCCATCGGCCAACGGCCGACGCAGCCCCCCCCACCCTTTAGAACGCCCGCACCGCGGCGGGCGTTAAAAAAAAAAGTATTCCGTTGTTTTAAATAGTGCCCGCTGTATATTTGTTACGCTGCTGAAACCAGCTTCACAGTGAAGCAGCACCCAGACCCCATGTCACAGCTATCCTCATTTTGAGCCGTTCATTCCCTCGGTTGCGCCCGCTGCTTCCTGATTGTAGTTGGAAGCGATCATCCTCTTTTATACTGCCTGTCAGGTTCAATGTGCATTCAAACCAATCTGCTGATTTGAGGGGGAAACAAACAAGCATTTGCAGTGCAATGTGTCTCGCATTTACACGAGTTTGATCTATTGGCTTAGTAAATGACAATGCCTTTTATTTTATGTTTTGGTTTTTAAATCGTAAATAAAAGGCATTGTCATTTTCAATGTCAATAGCTTAAACTCGCGTAAATGCGGGACCTATTGCATTGCAAATCCTTGTTATGGCCCTCACCCATAGTCAGTGTTACCTGAGGTGAGTGGAGGAGATTCACTGCCCCTGTGCCACTGAGTGTTTGTCGCAGTAAGTGTTCAACCTTTCCATAACGTGACTTTTAACCCCTTACACTGTTCAGATAGGTTCTCTTCGAGGGTAGGCTGCACACATCCCTTCCCATGACAATTATTCCATTCACGGGCTCGCAACCTATCTCTGTTTTTTTCTTTCTTCAAATCTTAATAAAATATATCTCCTCCGGCCTACATTACACTTCAAAATCAGGGTTACAGATCAGCCACTTGAACTGCTCTGTGTAGGGTAATAAAAGAGGCAGGGATCCTGCAGCATTTGCTCTTCCCAGCACATTGCTTTTAGCTAGCACGTGCCAGTTCCCCGTTCTAAAATAAAGATGCTTTTCTTAGGCGTGCTAGCGTGGTTCGTGCTGGGCTTACAGCAGTTTTAAGGTATTACATGTGGATTCTATTCATGGAAAGAAGAGCTCAACCTGTCACCGACTGGAAGTGAAATGCACTGGCTTTGTGTGAGTCGAGCAACACTGTGGAGACCGGGGAGCAGCAGAACAGTCTTTTGTTTGCAGGATGATTACACTAAATTGGATTGTTATCTCATTGTCCTTCAGCCCACACGATGTGTGTGCATACCTATTATGTTACTGCCATCGGTATAATGCACAGTCCGCCAGGGGTAAGGCAGTAGTCAGTCGGGAGTGATTTACCAAAGGTTTCTTAGGATTCCTTAGCAGATTAGAGTCTCATTCTGCCAGTGGAAATGTTGTAGGAGTGGCGTGAATGCTAATCCCTTCAAGCACATGCAAGGCATAGACAAGAGTTTCACCAGTGGGCACACTCAGATGCAGAGCTAGAAGATGCGGTACCTTATCACAGACCGAGCATGCTGGGATCGGATATTATCATATGCCAATAGACCTACTGTACGTCATTTCAGCGTCGTTCACGCCCCTTGTCCCAATATCATAATCTATACCCAGTTATACATCTGCATGATTAGAGGACTTGTGGCCAGAAATGTGCATCCTCGGTTTATAATTCTCCCCTCCCATAATTTCCATCGACGATCGATTCCCCCAACCATCTGTATTGGCTACTTCGCTTGTCTCACTCTTGTCGTGTGTACGCCTTTGTCTCAACCATTCCTCCAAAAGATTGATGGGACATCCTCTCTGGTACCTGGATGAAACTGATGCGCTTTGCACCTCATGTAGAGCAACCACTTTGGAAGTCTGGACATCTGCACGCTCCCACCCACAATTGGGGCCCATTGGGGAAAGGGAGGGGGGGGGAGAAAAGCACCGACCCGAGACTCAATATAGGTGTGATAAAGGCCGCTTTATTGGAAGCAGGTGCATCCTACACAATAACAACCTTGGCCTGCGCCGCACAATCTAAACCTCATAAATATGTAATTTCCTGACTCACCCCCACCCCCTCCCCTAACTGATTCCCACAATCCACAAACAGTAACAATTAGCATAACGTCAATTTGCCTCTCCACCTGGCTAAATACTTTATTGTGCTTGACCTACCCCCCGATAATCCAAACAGTTCTCCTACTCTTCCCCCATATATTAGGAAGAACCGCCCCTACATGCAGAATGCACCCCACACCTGCTCCAGCGACATGCGAAACCCCCCCCACCCAATCATAAAACCCCCTATGCACCAGCCTCCAACGAAACCATGCCCAAAATCCCCGACAACCCCAAACTCCCTTGAAAACGAAACTCCCCCGAAAAGGGAATTACCGGCCCTTGGGGCCCCCCCCTTTAACATGACCCAGGGAGGGAGGGAGGGGAAAAATTGTCCATCCACCACCCCCGCCCGCCGGCCGAGACACCACACTTAAAATGGTGTCTCTGCCGCGTACCCGGCCGGATATCCAAACCCAGCCCAAAAGGAGCCCAACAAAGCCCCGCCCCCTAGCCCAAAAGCTACTAGTCAACCAAACTCGTCCCCGGGCGGTGCCAGCTCCACCCCCCCTCCCTTTCCCCGGCCCCAAATGCCCCCGGGCGGGGCAGGCCTCCCTTCGGTCGGCCGCCCCCCCAGGACCCCCATTGGGGCCCATTGGGGAAAGGGAGGGGGGGGAAGAAAAGCACCGACCCGAGACTCAATATAGGTGTGATAAAGGCCGCTTTATTGGAAGCAGGTGCATCCTACACAATAACAACCTTGGCCTGCGCCGCACAATCTAAACCTCATAAATATGTAATTTCCTGACTCACCCCCACCCCCTCCCCTAACTGATTCCCACAATCCACAAACAGTAACAATTAGCATAACGTCAATTTGCCTCTCCACCTGGCTAAATACTTTATTGTGCTTGACCTACCCCCCGATAATCCAAACAGTTCTCCTACTCTTCCCCCATATATTAGGAAGAACCGCCACTCGAGGGACGTGCTAACGGTCCTCGACCCCCCCCTAGGACTCCCCACCGCTTAAACCCGGTACGTGCCGCATGACCCAGCCGGCAGGACCACATCCCTAACCATATGGCGCGCCACGGACCCCCCTCAAACACAGTGCTGTCAGATCAATGCCTTCCTACCGCCGGCAGGTCCTCCCCCTAAACATAGGACCATGTCCTCCGTCCCAATGTGTAGGGCCATGCCCTCCATCACCCCGTATAGGGCCATGCCCTCCGTCACCACCTACAGGGCCATGCCCTCCGTCACCAATGTATAGGGCCATGCCCTCCGTCACCCATGTATAGGGCCATGCCCTCCGTCACCACGTATAGGGCCATGCCCTCCGTCACCACGTACAGGGCCATGCCCTCCGTCACCCAGGTATAGGGCCATGCCCTCCGTCACCCATGTATAGGGCCATGCCCCCCGTCACCAGCGTATAGAGCCATGCCCTCCGTCACCAGCGTAGAGGGCCATGCCCTCCGTAACCAACGTATAGGGCCATGCCCTCTGTCACCAATGTATAGGGCCATGCCCTCCATTACCAATGCACAGGGCTATGCCCTCGTCACCAATGCATAGGGCCATGCCCTCGTCACCAACGCATAGGGCCATGCCCTCGTCACCAACGCCTAGGGCCATGCCCTCCGTCACCACCTACAGGGCCATGCCCTCCATCACCAATGTATAGGGCCATGCCCTCCGTCACCCATGTATAGGGCCATGCCCTCCGTCACCACGTATAGGGCCATGCCCTCCGTCACCACGTACAGGGCCATGCCCTCCGTCACCCAGGTATAGGGCCATGCCCTCCGTCACCCATGTATAGGGCCATGCCCCCCGTCACCAGCGTATAGAGCCATGCCCTCCGTCACCAGCGTAGAGGGCCATGCCCTCCGTAACCAACGTATAGGGCCATGCCCTCTGTCACCAATGTATAGGGCCATGCCCTCCATTACCAATGCACAGGGCTATGCCCTCGTCACCAATGCATAGGGCCATGCCCTCGTCACCAACGCATAGGGCCATGCCCTCGTCACCAACGCCTAGGGCCATGCCCTCCGTCACCAATGCATAGGGCCATGCCCTCCGTCACTAAATGTATAGGGCCATGCCCTTCCTCACTAAATGTATAGGGCCATGCCCTCAGTCAACGTCACCCCCGGGGCGTGCTTCCAGGTCGCGGAATCGAGCTCCCTACGAAGTGTGACCGCACTGAACCGGGGCCGTGCCCTCTCTCTGGCGCCCAGGGTCCCCCCTGTCAACACAAGGGCTGGTAAGCCGCCCAGCGCCTGCAGGCAGTCCGCCGAAACCGGCCGTCCAACCAGAGAGAAGCCCTTCGGATGGTGCGTCCCACACCGGGGCCCGTCCGCCAGGAAAAAACCCCTGCCGCAGTGCCCCCAACACCCCCGTCACCTACCATACCCCGCTGCCCCCACATGGCTGCGCACCGTTCCGCGTCAGACCCCACCGCGCGTTGTGACCCCCCTGTCCTCCGGCGGGCGTGCTCCCTGACCATGGAGTCGAGCTCACTACGGAGAATGTCCACACCGACAGGGGACCGTGCGTCTTCTCTGGCGCCCAGAGGGAAGTCCTCCACACAGTGCGACACCCCCCAGAGCCTGTCCGCCAGGAAAAAGCCCACTACAAAGAACGTACCTCTCACCCGCGCACGACCCCCAAATGCCCTTGATATGCCCGCGGCCTAACCGAGACGCTTGCCCTGTTCACGTCTATACGCCCGTACCGACCGCTCGGGCCCCCCAAACCTGCACCTAGGCCGACACCCCAAAAGTAGTCAGCACCTAAAAGACGCCCCCATGTTCACCCTCACGGCAAGAAAAGGATCCAGTACGCTCTGCCCAAACCCCCCGACCCTGCGAGACGGGTAGACTCCCCCCTCTTCAGAACCCCAGGTCACCGACAAAGCTGCACCGGAGCCCAAATGAGGCCCGAACGACTCCCCTATCAATGCCCCCCGTGTCCCTACATACAACTCCATCCCCCCCCCAGACCTTCACCCAGGCCGCCCCAAGCAACGTGTAGCCCTCCCAGACACTCTAGACAAACCTACCCCTGCACTCGTCTCCCCCGTATAAATACCAAAATGTGCTCCTCTTAACTGGTATTTTGCTGCAACTGTTATTGCCTCCACTTATAGTATACCAGTAACATTACACCTACAACAAGCCATGACTAGTGGCTTTGTCAAAGTTGTTAGTTGGATAATATAAATATACTACATGCATATATAACACCACGGCTTCGTTGTACATACTATTGAAAATGCTTTGGTTCTTGTGCGAGTGGTTGTGGCATAATGGCTAGAGAGCTACCAACTTTGGCGCTCAGGAAGCAAGTTGGAGTCTCATCATCAGCTCAAGGTACAGTGGTTCTGAGCAAATCAATTAAGCGCCAGAGCCTACCAGAATTAAATAAATATGTCCTTGTTGCCGCTCAGGGAAGGCACCTCGAGTTCAACCCCATTTAACTGCAAACAAATAAAGTTACGTCAAAAACAATGTACTGCTGCAGGGGTAAGATTTCTTTCCATTCAGAGAGCGAGGACGAAAATGTTGGGTCCGACAGGGACCCGTCTCGGTACCTGCTGTGGGCTTGCGCGTGATTTAAATGTGCGTGACCGCGGCGAAACGCAGAAATCACGGGGACGCGCAGAATACACAAACCGCTGTCAGGCCGAAAAACAGACATGGCGTGGCCAGCCCGCCCTGTTGACAATCCGCATCAAGTTGTTCATGTTTAGTTATACTGCCCACACTTTTGCACACTTGCGGCCCTGCCACTTCCTCAAAGGCGGTGTCTGTGACGCAGCCTCGAGTACATAAAAGGCACACTCTGAAAGCAGGTGTCTAGAAACGATTAACTTCCTTCGGGGCCCAGCGAGCGGAGCACAGTGTCGGCCCGGGCAGCTAAACAGGGGAGATTCACAGAAACAGCACTGTATTAAGGAAACGTCACTGTGTCCGACCAGGTGTGTTGAATGTGCAGCCGCGGGTGCGGCGGCGAGACCCGCAGTCATTCTGCGGTTCCTGTCGGAAAACTTGGTCAATCCTGTCTCCCATTTTGCAGTCACGCCCCCTAATGTCAGAGACCATAACAGCTCTAAAAACACTAGCACACTGTGAACGGGTATAGCTTCCATATGGACCACAAGCGACGGATTCAATTTTATAGTACCCGCGTCCTCAGAATTTTTATTCCTATTTAATTATTTATTGATGGATTTAATTATGTTGATTTCTACATCTCCGCCCTAAACCTTCTGCGTGTCGCCATGGATTATACACCGACCTGAAGCAGTGGTCAGTGTGAATGCCGTGATGCCGAAAAAAGCCGAGAGTTCACTGCATTCAAAGATAGTCCTGCTCAGTGTTAGCGATCTGAAAAGCCACCTGCTGGAAGGAAGCAATAATCCGGCCCCCTCCGCAATTCCACAACTGTTGGTTGTATCTGCCTTTCAAATGTTTGGGCTGTGCTCATAAAGGAAAACGCTCGCCGTTTAGTCTACAGAAGGTGCACCGATAAATGGAATAAAACTGAGTTTGAAAAATTCTTTAACAAAAAGACTAGTTACTTGAAGAAAAGTTCCTCGGAGGCATGTACCAGTACGCCTCAACTACACCTCGCAGGCGATGCATACCCGGAGTCGTGGATAGTCTATCAACGCGCCCCCCCGACAGGCATCGTCATGACAGTGGCGCGCGCCACGCTAGGCTGTGACCGCGCTCAAGAGCGTGAAACGAGCGCCCGTGGCAGCGGAGCGCCGCTCTTCTACCTCCGGCACGTGGCAGGCACACCCCGCACCCACAGAGCGGGCTGACAGCCCAGCGGCATTGCACGCACCGCAACCTATTTGCCAACCATGCGCTGTAGGAATATGCACATGCGCTGTAATAAACGCACCTGTCCGCAAACCCTCCCCCACTTTCAAGGGTGGCAAACCTCCCCCCTGTATCGCCCATTCCTCCCGTCTCTTCCCGCCCCCCATCCCCCTACACCCCCGAAAAGTCCATACCCCCCGCGCACACACCTAAAATTTTTCACCCCCCAAGAAGTATTTATTTAAGTATTCCTTTACGTACGCTTTACTATGCCGCGCGAGCCCCTCCCGAAGGCGCCAGAGCGCCTCACAACCGGGACAGAAATGAAACATAATGAGAAACAGTACCAAAGAACATATCACACAGCACACGTCACGTTACATAAGGCAATAGTGACAATTGTGAGCAAACAGAATACATGAGGCAGTAAATATTGCGAGCAACCAAAATCCATGAGGTGCAACATAATGAGAAACATTACAAAAGAACATATTACCCAGCATACGTCACGTTACATAAGGCAATAGTGGCAATCGCGAGCAAACAAAATACATGAGGCAGCAAATATTGCGAGCAACCAAAATCCCTGAGGTGAAACATAATGAGAAACATTACAAAAGAACATATTACCCAGCATACGTCACGCTACATAAGGCAACAGTGACAATCGTGAGCAAACAAAAGACATGAGGCAGTAAATATTGCGAGCAACCAAAATCCATGAGGTGAAACATAATGAGAAACATTACCAAAGACATATTACACAGCATACGTCACGCTACATAAGGCAATAGTGACACTCGTGAGCAAACAAAATACATGAGGCAGTAAATATTGCGAGCAACCAAAATCCATGAGGCAGTAAAGATACTAGTGACAAGTGTGCTGCCCCAAAACGAAACCCCGGCGGCCGTAGGGACTCTTCGGGTAGGGGCAGCTGGGACTCACCTAGTCCCACGTGGGAGCTCGACCGCCCGCACCAGGCAGAGCCGGCCCATCCGCTCGGCCACGTGGAGCCGCATGCTGCTCACCCAAGCTCCACCTTCGTCCAGCGATGTGTCCAGCATACCTCCTGCGAAATGTCCAGCCTGCCGGGAAATTCTCGTTTTACCGAAGCCTAAAATGTCCCATGGTATCCACACCTACAGTAAGTCCATTCTTCCCCAAAAATTGTCCATCCGCCACCCCCGCCCGCCGGCCGAGACACCACACTTAAAATGGTGTCTCTGCCGCGTACCCGGCCGGATATCCAAACCCAGCCCAAAAGGAACCCAACAAAGCCCCGCCCCCCATCCCAAAAGCTACTAGTCAACCGAACCCGTCCCCGGGCGGCGCCAGCTCCACCCCCCCCTCCCTTTCCCCGGCCCCAAATTCCCCCGGGCGGGGCAGGCCTCCCTTCGGTCGGCCGCCCCCCCCCAGGACCCCCATTGCAACCTGCCGTTCACGATTGTGTTCACCTCTGTTTTGTTCTTTCCTCTCCCTCTGAAGAGCACGGTTCTTTTACAAGTTTTGAAGGACTCTGTTCGTGCTTCTTTTTTCCTTGGTTCATTTTAGAGACCAGAGGTTTTCTCGTACCCATTACTCGCTCCCTTCATTTCGACCAGCCCTGTGTTACTATTTATATGACCGGGCAAAACATTCAAAGAAGCCAGTTCTGCAAAGTTATGGTTCCACGAATTTAACATTTTAAAAATATTCCCTGCTCAAAAGAAATGATTCTCTTGGTGAGATCAGTAACTTCGCCTATGTGAGGTCTGGTTTAATGAAAGGGGTATTCTAAACCTGCATATAAAAGTCCCATGTTGTCCTATCGTCATCATCGAGTGCAGCTAATGTTTACGATGTTGTTGAAAGGAGAACAAAAAAGCTATTCTTCCTAGCACGCATGTGAGCTGTGAGCTTCAAGGAATGTAAACAAGTTGACGGAGCAAGAGGTGAGATTCTTAAAACAGTTCTCGGGTACATCAGCTGAGGGGAACCGGCCTCTGTCGCACAATCCAGTCTGCAAGGCAAACAGGCTTTCTCCTAACATATCCTTGTCTCACCTTGTGAATGTGGCTTGAGTAGTAAAGTCATACTCACAGGCAATGTTCCCCCTCATTTTTTCCCTCTGTGTGCGGAAGTGTATGGTCTCTGTGCACTGCAGCCAAGGTTATGTGCTATGCATGCAATAGTTCCTAGGGTTCCAGTTTAGGCCAAACAGGAATGTGCTCGTGATTTTTATTTATTAGCATCCATTACCCTAAATGAGTTTATAAACCATTGTGACTTACACGTTTTGTGATTCAGCTTTTCCTTGGCATTCATACTGCACGAGGGTTGGAGCTGGATGGGCTATACAATTTCTGGGGAGGAATACGCCAGATACAATCCTTTAGAAAATCCAATATGAGAAGATAAAGCAGCAGGTGCAGTGACACCAGAGGCATAAGGGGCCACTGAAAGCTGATTATGTCTGTATTTAGCCATTCAAGCAGCAGCCAGAGTGCCCATTTTCTTCCTTGCACTAGCACCCATGCCGTGCTGGCTTAGTCACTGGTGTTGTGCATCAGTTTAAATTGCTCTGGCATTTTAAGATAACGATAGCAACAAAATTAACAATAATGCTAACAATCTGAGAAACTTAACTGATGCCTTTCAATACAAACTGGGAAAACCCAAGTGGACTTGAGGGAAGGAGATGGCACGCCGGTCTCTCCTGTACTTCTTAAGGAATGTGGAAATTATGCAGCCAGAGTTCAACATAAAGCACTGACATTTGCGGTTAAACAGAGGAGAACCATAGACACCCATTTAGTAGCTCATTGCACAAAGTTAAACCAGAAAACTTGAGACGAATTCCAGCTTCCTCGCTAAACTAAACTGTGTAACCTAAGGCATATATTATATTTCAGCAATCTTCCATTTTCTTTATTATTGCATATGAAAGTATCGTTACATATGTGAGTTTAGAATATGAGGCATACAAATGTATTGGGTTTCATTTATTAGACTATTTTTTTTATAGCACTGATGAAGCAAAGCTTCGCATTTGCGACTTGCTGTAGTCATGAACCTCGCTCATGTGTAACCAAGTAATAATTTGTACGTCTTACTAACCTTTATTTCATGTTTAAACGAGGTAAATGAAGATTGCACATGTGTATTTCTAATACGATTAATTCGAGTCAATAAAATGGCCGCTGCTTTGAAATAGCTTCTGCGCATGCGTCAGTCACACTCACGTGTCCTGACGTGTTTGCAGGTTTGGAGGGAAATAGTTGCGCATGCGTAATACATAGCTTGGGCAATAACGTGGTACTGCTCGTGCCATTGCTCTTGTGCCTGTGTATATGTAGCTAACATTTAGACTGCATAAGTATAATTTTTGGTGATAAGTTGAAAGTACAAAACCAATGATGTGTTTTCATAACGTTATTTCTATGTATTAATTTGTTCTCGCTTACTTTTCATGTACCGCGGGAAATGGGGGTCTGACTGAGCCAAAAGCCATCTTGGAGGTCCTTTCTGCGCAGGACCGTCCGTCTGGGGAGAAGTCAACCTTGGCTGGTGGAACTCAGCCAGCTGGCAGGGATGGGCAAGATGCTCCTGAGAACTGACCTGCGAACTCAGCAGGACGGAGTCATGTGTCCCTATTCTGAAACAATGTTAATTTGTCATTGTATTTCCCTGGACTTTCTCATGAGAACCCCAATCTCGCTAGGCGGTACCCAGAGATGCAAAGTAGGCATCGAAATAGTGTGTTCTGATTGGTGTGTTATCCAAATCCTATCTTAGGACCAATCCAAATTGAGGGATTCTGACACTTTGCAACATTGGGGGGTGGTACACCGTCCCCAAACTGTATATCTACCCTGGGTTCACCTAGGGAAATTGTCCGACTTGTCTGGTTTAGCTGACCTGTCACTGACCCAACGCACTCAATAGGTGACTGAAGATACAGAGCACTGCGGAGTACTCTGTCCGAAATTGACCATAGACTAAGGTTCTACTGAACCTTAAAGTGCTGGCGAAGCACTTGGCTGGGAGTTCGCTGACCCAATCGGGGTCTTGATCGATAGCTGCAGAGAGGGTGGAGCGCAGGCGTTGCTTCCGAACTGCGGGTGCTGGTCCTGTCCTGAGGGTTTCCTGTCCTGTCCTGAGGTCCTGTCCTGATCCTAATCTGAGGGTTTCCTGTCCTGTCCTGGGTGTCCATTCTGCACCTGCTGTCCATTGAGGGGTATCCTTCCTTGAGGGTTTCCTGTCCTTAACTGACCCGTGGCCAGGGTTTGGTTTCCACACCAGTCTAGGTAAATATTGCTCTGAAATCTTTAAAACTTGCACCTTTCTATTTTTCTGTCTTATGCTTCAATAAAGACACACCTTTGCATATGTTGATTTTTCCATGCTTTTGCCGCAAAATATTGAAACGTAAAGGTCATTGCATATTTTCATAACGTTTCCCATGTTACCCTACCTGTTAGAAATCATATTTTGCATTGCAGTTTGTCATTTTCTGATATGGTCTAGAACGGCCTTTCTTAAACTGTCCAAAGAACTTTTGCCCTAAATGCATAGCGTTTCCTGTTGCATCCCATATTAGCATTTCCATGATTACCCTGACTTTATTTCTCTATAGTTATGTACTTTTCATTATCTTGATTATCGATTGTCTTATCCTTGTAAATCTAATGCTTACTGAGAACGAACTTTAGATAAAGATTTTAAAACTTCCAGTTGTCGGTGGTCATTTTACAAAGGTATTGAAGGTCAAATTGAATTGTATTTTGCTGCCTTTCCTTTACAGCTAGCTCCCTGATCCATTGTGGTCATAGGTACCCGTGTCGGTGGATGGTAAGTCGGGTACGCTGAGGAATAACAGTAGGGAAATTCACACAAATTGGTAGCAGCCCGTGAAGTCACCCGGTCAATGTATATGGTGAATTGAAATATATGGGCCCGAAGCCGGAAGCGGCGAAATTATTGGTTGGGTGACCTCGCGCGCTCTATCAGTTTTTCTGGTAGCAGAGGTATGGTTAGGGACTAGTTAAAGGTTAGGTAGGATTAGTTAGTCTAGTCAAGTCGGTAGCTGCTAGTATATTAATGCTGCTACAAGAGCGGCCGTTCCGAGGGACCTGATCATTCTCTTGAGAATACGCTGCTTTGAAATTAATGAATTGTTTTATCATTGTTATTCTTGTTCTTATATTGTTATATGTATTAATCCATGCATTTGTAAACCGTCTCGTTCAATGTTGTCCGAACTCCCCGGGGAATTGAATGGCAAAGTGGTGAATAGAATCCATTTGCCTTGAGGTCGCAGGCTCAAGGAAAGTTAGGTGCAGGTTAGGTACAACCGGGAAGCACTAACTAGGGTTTTTTCTGAATACGTGTGTGAATAAATGTCAGTAACGAGGTTCATTGGCAAAATTCCAATAGTGGCGTAACCTAGTAAGGGTCACATCGGAAGAGTAGCAGGTTCATCGGAGCTTGGGTGAAAGCAGAGGGGTCTGCTGGGAAACCTTAGACTCGGATATATCCCAGAGAAGTGGATGAGTTTAGGGAAGTAACAGGTTCACTGATGCTAGAGTGAAGGGTAGGCGGAAGAGATCTACCCGCAGCGTATGAAAAGTAAATGGAAGTAGTTTACTTGCAGTAAAATAACACTTTCTCTGTCTAGACACTTGAGCACTGTGGCGAATGTGTATTCGTTGTAAAATAACCAAGCACTAGCACTTTAGAAAGAAAGAAAGAAAGTTTCCGTTACCTTGTGAAGGGAGGGAGTCAGCCGCGAAGCGTCTCTGACGTCACTCCGTGCCGCGCTGGGATTGGTAGAAACAGCGGGCGGGTAGCGGGGCTGGAATTGTGAAGGAGGGGTGAGCGCCGAAGAGTGAGAACTGTCTCACGAAGGGGCCGCGCACCCATTGGTCGAAACTATTTGAACGCGTGCACCCCATTGGTCGCACGGAATTGCAAGGCGCATTCTGATTGGAGGTAACTTTGTAAACAAAGTTAAGCGTAGAAATCGTATGTGGCACTCGTATTGTCCAGAGACTAGACCCGATCCAAGAAGCCAAGGCTTTGAAAGGGATCAGTGGAAAGCCAATAGATACGATATTATGTACGGAACTAAGAGAAAAATGTCCCTTGTAAATAGGGTAAAGAATTACTTCAAAACGGACAAACCGATTAAATCCAGAGAGGGCGTGATTGTTCCACCACCCAATACTCCCGCCTCTTTCATGATGTTTGATCGAGGGTACAATACCTGTGTGTGGTTGGAAAATTGGGTAAAGTACACAAAAGATGACGGAATATTGGCTTTTCCGTTAGACGGTACCTTCAATCGTAGGATTTTATTTAATTTGAGAACCCTAATGAATGAATTACACCCCAGACCGAGACTAACGCAGTATGAGGCATTAGAGGAATGGGAGATTGAGGCTTTCGAAAGAGAGAAACCCCGAATGGACAAAGGTCTGACCAAGTGGTACCCAAGGCTGAAACAAGAGACCAGGGATAAAAAGATGAAACAGTGGAGACAGAGCATGATTGTTGAGGGTCTGTTTCCCATGATGCCAGCATGTACCCCTTCGGGGGAAGAGAAAAAGACAGAAAAGTGTAAGCATTGGGGAGCTCTTGGGGAGTCAGACGATGAATTATTAGATGACATCTTTACGAGAAGTCCGCCCCCTTATAATGAGGGAGCCCGACCTTCCAGTGCAGGAGAAAATCCCCAGCGTCCATCTATTAAGGAGGAGGACAGATCCCTAAGTAGGGGGGAAGGTTGTCAGATACCGCCCTATTTTGAGAATCCCGGACCCGCGGAGGTGAGAGATATATATCCCAGAGTGCCCGTGAGCCCGGAGGAAAAATATTCCAGCAAGAGAGTCTTTTTCCCCAGACCTCTTTATGAAAACGAAGAAAACCCATTAAGTTCAGGAATGCCCTTTTTACAGCCTCCATATGAGGGAGAGCACAGGTCATTTGGCATGGGAACTTTGTTCCCAAAACCAAATTATGGTGGAGGACCAAGTGAAACGCATCCTACTGCCCCGAGCTTTACCCCTCACCTGACCCCACAGATAATACCTGACCGAACATTAGGAAGAGTACTAGATGAAAGGGAGCAAGAAGTCCTAGCTAGACAGAGAACAGAAATAATTCAGAAAATCTCCCAGTTAAATAACAGTCCTGAGGCTTTGACTATTCCGGTAACAATTGGACCAGTGGTTCCGTTGTATGGGAATAATCAGGGAAGTCCAAACCCTCCAGGTATTAACCCAATCATGGCCCCACCAAGGCAGGAGCCCCTACTGATAGACGATCAGTCCAGTGAGTGCGAGTCCGAAGTTGTGTTCTTGGACCTGCCAAACAAACAGACCGGGAAGGGAATGCAGAAGAGGCATAATCCTTTTAATGCGAAAGAAATTAAATTAGAATCAACGGCAGGTACTAGGAGTGTCTCTCTGGTAACTCCGGAGGAAATTGAAAATTGGAGTCGTGAATTAGAAAAACAGACTCCGCAAACGAAACCTTTAGACCTCTACAAACTGAGGGTAGAAATAGAAGAATTAATGGCAGGAAATGTGGGATTGGACAGATCAAATACCTACTCTGAAGAAGAGTTGCTGTTTATGTGTAAAAGCCTTACCAGAAGTACCAGAGTGCTCCACGAAAAGCTTACAGACACTGCAGCTAGTATGGGGGTAGATATTTCAAGGTCCAAGCCCTTGCAAAAACCCTACAGAGCTGAATTCTCAGACAAAGATATAGAGAACTTGAATGTGTCAGGGAAAAAGTTGCAGATTAAAGAGTTGCTAGCAATTTTGCTGAAATGGGGAGACGTGGAAAAATGGAAAAGCAGGTGGGCACGAAAGAAAGATGAGGCTTGATCCAGACAAGCGACCCCTGAGTTCGCTTTGAGAGAAGTAGACAAGCCCGAACAGTTATGCCCCATGCGTGAAGTACCAGGTGGGAGGTATGTGCACGTTCCATGGTCCAGACAGGATATTGTGTCCTTTACTAACGATTTCCCAAAATTGCGCGAAAAGCCAGTTGACTGGTACCGGCAGGTGGAAAGGTTCGTAAAGGTGCAAAAATGCCTGTGGAAAGACCTGGATGGATTTTTCGATATTGTGGTCCCGGTAGATGTATGGACCGAGTGTAAAATAGCCATAGCCTGGCCTAGTGAGGAGTACCCGAGGGACTCTAACACAGGGGAGCCGTCGATTGAAGTGATGAAAAAATATGAACAAGTAATTCAGCATTTGAAAAATAAGGTGCCCGCAAAGGAAATTGATTGGACCAGGATAGATAGAACAACGCAGGAAAGAGACGAGACAGTACACTCCTATTATGAAAGGCTGTTGCAGGTGTTTAAAACCTACAGTGGTATAGATAACATAGAGATGAAGGATATGACGCATTTCATTTACAGGTTTGTAAACGGTTTAAGACCCGAAATTTGTCAGTGGATAAAGGATAATAAAATCTGTTGGCATACCAAAAAGGTAGACGAGGTCCTACGGTATGCAAAATACTGTGAGGACGAGATGGCAGAAAAGAAAAAGGCTCTCAAGGAGAAGGTTATGTGGGCTCAAGTGAAGCTCGCAGAACAGCAGGAAAAACAATTGAGTAACATGGCCAAAAACACTCAGAACCAAGGTCCTGGGGGTGGGGGAGGAGGTAAGTCCCGGCCCAAAATGAGCAGAGAAGAGGCTATGAAGAAATTTCCCTGTCACCAGTGCGGAGAAATTGGACACTGGCGAAACGAGTGTCCTTATTTGCCTGACGATAACCCCAAAACACCTGATTTAACTCCACAGACGCAGAAAGAAAGACCAAGAAAGACTCAACCACAGGTAAAAACGATTCAGGTGCCCCGAGCTCCAAAGCAAGTGTATAAGGGAAAATCCGCAGAGGGTGATGAGGTAGAAGTCTGGGAAAGTAATGAGAACAGAAATGCAGCAACTTCGCAGTATTTGTTAAATGATACCTTCCTTTGTGATGACCAGTACTGACGGGGCCTGAGAGGGGAGGACGAGGAGTGCGTACTTGGCGCCTCCTTGCCGGTAGACCAGTCAGGACCATACATTGAAGGAAAGGTTGACGGAAATGATGTCACTTTTCTGTTGGACACTGGTGCTACCCGTTCTACTGTGAGAACAGTGGACGTTCCAAACCTACCCCTCTCGGGAGAAGCCATCCAAGTAGTGGGTGTATCTAATCAATTGATTAGTACTCCTGTTACCAAACCAATGGAGATATCAATTGGAAACTTTAAGGAAATGCATAGATTTGTCGTTTGTGACACCAGTCCAGTGAACTTACTGGGACGTGATTTGCTGTGCAAAATGAACTGTACCATCTTTTGCACACCAAAGGGAGTTGAAATTCAGACCCCAGATGAAGATGGCATCTATAAATTAATGTTAATCAGACCTGACTCAGAGATTAAACGAATGACTATGCAGGATTTGCCCAAAGAACTCCAAGAAGCAGTGAAGCCAGAAGTATGGGACTTTACTGGGAAAGATGTAGGGTTAATGAAAAACGTGGACCCCATACAGATAGCAATCAAGGACAATGCAGTATACCCCAATACTAAACCCTACAGAATGAATGCAGAAGTGAGAGCAGGTGTTACCCTGGAAATACAGAAATTGCTAGAAGGAAACATCATACAGGAAGTATTGAGTAGCCCATGTAACTCACCGATTATGGGCATCAAGAAGCCTAGTGGCAAGTACAGAGTAGTGCAGGACCTACGAAAAGTAAACAAGATAGTGGTCCCCTGCTGCCCTATTGTCCCGAACCCAGCAGTGATTCTGTATCAGATTCCCTGGGATGCTGAGTGGTTCACTGTGATAGACCTGTGTCATGCATTCTTTTCCATTCCCTTGCATCCAGATAGCAAATTTCTTTTCTCATTTGCCTTCAATGGTCACGTGTATGTTTGGAACAGGGTCCCCCAAGGGTACACAGAGAGCCCCTCTATCTTTAATCAGACCTTGAAAAAATGTTTGGAAACTTTGGTCTTACCTGGAAACTCTGTCCTAGTGCAATACATTGACGACCTCTTGGTGGCGTCTAAAAGTCATAGGGATTGTATGATTGACACCATTGCCCTACTGAATCACCTGAGTGAGAAGGGACATAAAGTGGCCCCTGAGAAATTACAGTTCTGTACAAATTCAGTGAAATATCTGGGGCACCAGATAGAGAAAGGCGTCAGAAAGGTAACATCAGAAAGAGTGAGAATAATTCAAAAGATGCAGTTACCCCGTACTCAGAAAGAGATCAGAATGTTCCTGGGAGTGATAGGATACTGCAGGCAATGGATTCTGGGATTTGCAGTCCTAGCTAGGCCCCTGATAAAAATGACCAAGAGAGGAACACCGGATGTAGTACAATGGGATGATGAAAGCTTAACAGCCTTCACAAAACTACGGGATTGTCTGTGTACAGCCCCTGCGTTGGGAATGCCAGACTATTCTAAGGAATTTGCCCTATTCTGTGACACTCGCGATAATTGCGCGTTGTCAGTCCTAACACAAGAACATGGCACAACCAGAAGGCCTGTGGCATATTTCTCTGCCACCCTGGATCCAGTGGCTGCTGGATTACCAGGATGTCTGAAAGCAGTAGCTGCTACCTGCGCAAGTTTAGAGCAGAGTGAGTCCATTGTCATGGGACATCCTGTAACTGTGTATGTTCCACATGGAGTGGTAATTTTACTGACCAGAACGAAAACTCAGTACCTCACCCCTAGTCGGCTGACTAAATACGAGAGGATTCTTGTGGGTGCTGCAAATGTAAACATTGTCAGGTGCAGTATTCTGAACCCCGCCACTTTGCTCCCCGATCCAATGGATATGAAAGATGGGGTGGATGATGAGCATAATTGTATTGATTTAACAGAATTCAGCACCAAACCACGCCCAGACATTAAAGAAACACCATTGCCTGAGCATGACAAGGAATTATTTGTGGATGGCTCATGTCTAAGACATGAGCAAGGAGGCCTGAGTGCCGCCTATGCGGTAGTCTCCTTAACCAAAATTGAAGAAGCAGGTTATCTATTTGACGTAAAGTCTGCACAAGTAGCCGAATTGATTGCTATGATAAAAGCTTGCAAAATTGGGAAAAACTTACGCATAACAGTGTATACTGACAGTCAGTACTGTTATGGAGTTGTGCATGACTTTGGCCAGTTGTGGCTACAGAGGGAGTTCCTGACTTCATCAGGTACCCCTATTCGAAATGGAAAAGTTGTTCAAGACCTTTTAGAGGCAATCCAGTTACCAAAGGAACTGGCAGTGGTAAAATGTTGCTCATAAGAAGGGCATGGACACTGTATCACTGGGAAATGATTTTGCTGATCGAGTGGCCCAATGGTGCGCCAGAGATCGATATATCATAAATCCAAAACGAGGGGGGCCCGGAACCAGCTGCCAACTTCAAGTGTTTGAAGAAGTGCCTACATGGGATGAAGTGAAAGAGTGGCAGCAGGCGGCACCTTGGCAAGAGAGAGAGAAGTGGAAGGAAGACGGGTGTAGACCAAGACGTGTGGATGGTGTCATCTTGGGCCCAACTGGTATGCCTGTGTTACCTAGACACTTACTTGGCACAATGGCGAGATTGATACATGAAGGATCACACATTGGTAGGGACGCCATGATTCTAGTGTTCCAACAGACTTGGTACAGTAAAAAGTTCAGGAAAGTAGCAGAGTCCCTCTGCCAGAGGTGCCTGCCATGTCAAAGGATGAACGCAGGCAAAAGAACTGCGGTAGAACTGGGAAAAATTGGGAGGTCAGGGGGTCCCTTTGTGAGAATACAAGTTGATTTCATCACCATGCCACGTTGTGAAGGGAAGCGATATGTCCTTGTCATGGTCTGCCTATTTTCGAAGTGGGTGGAAGCTTTCCCTACTCCCCAAAATGACGCACTGACAGTAGCTAAATGTTTACTGAAAGAACTGATACCTAGGTTCGGGGTTCCAGTCACTATTGAATCAGATAGAGGCCGACATTTTCAGAATGATGTAATCGACGAACTCTGTAAGGCCTTTGGAATCACACAAAAGCTTCACTGTGCGTACCGTCCAGAGGCTTCTGGAATAGTGGAACAAATAAATGGAACTATCAAAAACAGACTAGCAAAACTGTGTGATGCATCTGGCATGACCTGGGTGAAGGCCCTGCCCCTGGTCCTGATGGGACTCCGAAGTGTTCCTGACCGCAAGACAGGCCTAAGTCCCCATGAAATCCTGATGGGAAGAGTGATGAGACAAGCATGGGTACCAGGAAGCAAACTGTTGAGTATTACTGATGATTTGGTGCTTGAATACTGCAAGAGATTAGGTGACCAAGTGCGTTCTATCTCTCGCCAGATCGGAGAAGACGCCATCCTCAATCCAACGACTCCTCTCCACAAACTGGTCCCGGGGGACTGGGTCAAGATAAAGAAGCATACTCGGAAGAGCTGCCTGGAGCCAAGGTGGGGAGAGAAGCGTCAGGTGATCCTGGTAACAACCACAGCAGTAAAGTGTGCAGGGGTTCCACATTGGATACACGCCAGCCACACCCAGAAGGTATTACCAGACGAAGGGCCTGAAGAAGAAGGGCGTCCAGCAGAGGACTCTGCAGGAGCCAGACCAGAAGTAGCTGACGACGTACAGCCCAGTACCAGTCAAGCTGCAGGATCAGCAGACGTTGGCCCAGGAATAGTTGATGACGAACTACCCAGAGTCCAGCCTGCTGAAGGGGTCCAAGAAACTGAGCCAGAAGTAGCTGAAGACGAGCTGCCGAACATATGGCCAGAGGAGTGGATACCATTGATTGATCTCACCGAAGACCCCATTCGAACAAGAGAGCGACTTTGTGAAGGTAGAGAGTGGACTAGAGAGGAAAAGCAAGGCACAGGCGAAGAACCTCAGGATCTTGAGATTCACATCAAAACTGAGGAAGGAGAAGGTCAGACAGGGACAGAACAAGTGATTGATACTCCTCCACTGACTCCTGATGTCGAGAAGGGACAGACTAGACATAGCGTAATAGTTCGAGCAGAAGAAAATCAAGAGATCGAAGTGCTTGAACAGGATCAGATAGGATTAGAAGAACGTGTTCAGGAAACAGAAACAGAGACTTTTGAAAAACAAACGCAAAACTGTCCTGAACAAGGCCAGATTAGTAACCAGGCAGAAGAAATAGATGCTAGCCCTGGAACTAGTCAGATAGAAGGGGAAGAAACTGAAACAGAATTGCCACAAACTAATGAAAACAAAAGGGCAAGAGAAGAAAACGAAGTCTCGGTACCAACTAAAAGACTTAAGAAAAGAAAGCACATTGAGCCTGGATACATAAAGAAATTGAGACTGAGAATAAAAACAGTAGAAGAAAAACGTGCAGAAGAAAGAAGAAGTGCTCGCATAGCAGAACAACCAGAAGATACCTCCAAGAGGAGGAGTGATCGAATAAAAAGACAAAACAAAAAGTACAAGTCTCCTGAATGGACGCTCGTTTTAGAAGAATTTGAAGATCTTGATATAACTGACGAGAGCGACGGAGAACCAGTCGCTGAGTACTCTGCCGAAGAAGAAGACGAGCCACCGTGAATTTGCACAAAGTAAGCTACTGGTGTAAAGACACAAAGAGGGGTCGAGAAACTTCTTCTGAGCCAAAATGTCTGATTCAAACGTGAATGGTAGACCTAGTTGCAGTCGTTGCAAAACATGCTGCAAGGTATGTGTATGTAGTATAGTTATACTGATATTACTCTGGATAGGGCTAACAGTTTTCATTCCTTTTGCGGTGAGCAATAATACTAATATTGACCCTACTGAGATTGTAAATACTGAGACTGAAGAACTAACAACACAAAGTGTAGCAATACATGAAAGAGCACTCAGACAAACCAAACGAGACCTAGAAGCATCAGATGAGGGAGGACTACATTATCATGGAGTTAAGAATAAAACGCATTTAAATGTTTTCGCAAACTTGTTAATACACTATGTAGAGACTATGGAAATTGAAGATTGCTATGTCTGCATGAAGCTACCTACCTCTGTAGCTGAAGGCGTGACATACCATCACTTGCCCCTAACATATGGAATTTCCTGTAGCATTTTAGCTAGCTTATTTTACAAAAGAGGACCGTTACAGTACTATTACTCAAACAATGACGTGATCTTTTCTGAACTCCCTATACGTGGGAACTTGAATCCTGTACATACTAAAAGTGACGTTACTCGCTATATGGGCGAATACTTTCTGACTATAGGTAATATAGACATAGGTGACGCACACAGAGATAACTTGACCTGTTCTTTGCGTGAGCAGGAAAAGATGTTCCTGAACATGGCAGAGAAAAGGAGAATAAAAATAAAAAGAAAGGCAGATGACGAAACTCAGAAAAGGCCAAAATGGGCTGAGAATATGGAAGGCACCTCAAATGGTGGGGCGGGTCCTGCTCTGTTGCTGGATTTTGAAAAGAAAGGAAAGCTATGTCTTCACCGCGAGAAGACTAGCTACTATAATAACATTTTCATTGGTTCCAGTGAATGCGAACATAATTACAAGGTAATTGGAGGTTGGGGTTTCAAAAATGGGTCAGAGCCTGTGTTTCCTGGAATTTATTATATTTGTGGGGACAAGGCTTATTTCAAATTGCCGGATCACTGGTATGGAAGCTGCTACTTTGGCATTGTCTTCCCGAAAATATACCATGTGAACAAAGTTGCTGGAAGCAGTGAAAATACTAATGGCTTAGTGCGTAGTAAAAGAGAAAGCATAGGTGAAATAATGGGTAGTATTTTCAGTGCCCTGATACCTGGAGTGGGAGTGGTTCTGAACACTCACAGAATTTGCAAATTGTCCACTATAGTGGATGTGTTGTCTACTGACACAGCTCATGGATTTCTGCTGGTCAATACCGAACTGGTTGCGATCAGATCAATGGTTTTGCAGAACAGACTTGCTCTTGACACCTTATTAGCAAAGGAGGGCGGAGTCTGCCGGATGTTGAAGGCGCAACATTGTTGCTCTTATATTCCGGACAAAAGTGTGCAGCTCAAAAGATACGTGAAGAACATTACTAATTTGGAAAGGGAACTCAAACCACTCGAGGTTGACAGTGCCTGGAAGAGACTGGTAGATGGTCTCTCAAATGTAGGTCATTGGTTTGCTAGCTTAGGTAAAAGCTTATTGTTTAAGGTACTGATGCCAATTGGAATTATAGGTCTTATCCTATTTTTCATATTTGTCTGTTGCAAATGCCGTAAGCACACCCGAAAGCATCAAGTGAATGCGAGAGGAGTGAAACGAAGTGTGGATGAACTTGAATTAGAGGAAATGAATAATCAGATATACAAAAGGGTGAAGAATTCTCACCCTACCAAAAATGAGAGAGAAAAGCTGAATAGCTTGCTGGAAGAGATAGAGCTGTATAAGGTGTGATAAGTTGGCATCTGGTTCCATTTTTTGTGATGATAGTAAATATCATCAAAGAGGGGATTGATGAAGCAAAGCTTCGCATTTGCGACTTGCTGTAGTCATGAACCTCGCTCATGTGTAACCAAGTAATAATTTGTACGTCTTACTAACCTTTATTTCATGTTTAAACGAGGTAAATGAAGCTTGCACATGTGTATTTCTAATACGATTAATTCGAGTCAATAAAATGGCCGCTGCTTTGAAATAGCTTTTGCGCATGCGTCAGTCACACTCACGTGTCCTGACGTGTTTGCAGGTTTGGAGGGAAATAGTTGCGCATGCGTAATACATAGCTTGGGCAATAACGTGGTACTGCTCGTGCCATTGCTCTTGTGCCTGTGTATATGTAGCTAACATTTAGACTGCATAAGTATAATTTTTGGTGATAAGTTGAAAGTACAAAACCAATGATGTGTTTTCATAACGTTATTTCTATATATTAATTTGTTCTCGCTTACTTTTCATGTACCGCGGGAAATGGGGGTCTGACTGAGCCGAAAGCCATCTTGGAGGTCCTTTCTGCGCAGGACCGTCCGTCTGGGGAGAAGTCAACCTTGGCTGGTGGAACTCAGCCAGCTGGCAGGGATGGGCAAGATGCTCCTGAGAACTGACCTGCGAACTCAGCAGGACGGAGTCATGTGTCCCTATTCTGAAACAATGTTAATTTGTCATTGTATTTCCCTGGACTTTCTCATGAGAACCCCAATTTCGCTAGGCGGTACCCAGAGATGCAAAGTAGGCATCGAAATAGTGTGTTCTGATTGGTGTGTTACCCAAATCCTATCTTAGGACCAATCCAAATTGAGGGATTCTGACACTTTGCAACATTGGGGGGTGGTACACCGTCCCCAAACTGTATATCTACCCTGGGTTCACCTAGGGAAATTGTCCGACTTGTCTGGTTTAGCTGACCTGTCACTGACCCAACGCACTCAATAGGTGACTGAAGATACAGAGCACTGCGGAGTACTCTGTCCGAAATTGACCATAGACTAAGGTTCTACTGAACCTTAAAGTGCTGGCGAAGCACTTGGCTGGGAGTTCGCTGACCCAATCGGGGTCTTGATCGATAGCTGCAGAGAGGGTGGAGCGCAGGCGTTGCTTCCGAACTGCGGGTGCTGGTCCTGTCCTGAGGGTTTCCTGTCCTGTCCTGAGGTCCTGTCCTGATCTTAATCTGAGGGTTTCCTGTCCTGTCCTGGGTGTCCATTCTGCACCTGCTGTCCATTGAGGGGTATCCTTCCTTGAGGGTTTCCTGTCCTTAACTGACCCGTGGCCAGGGTTTGGTTTCCACACCAGTCTAGGTAAATATTGCTCTGAAATCTTTAAAACTTGCACCTTTCTATTTTTCTGTCTTATGCTTCAATAAAGACACACCTTTGCATATGTTGATTTTTCCATGCTTTTGCCGCAAAATATTGAAACGTAAAGGTCATTGCATATTTTCATAACGTTTCCCATGTTACCCTACCTGTTAGAAATCATATTTTGCATTGCAGTTTGTCATTTTCTGATATGGTCTAGAACAGCCTTTCTTAAACTGTCCAAAGAACTTTTGCCCTAAATGCATAGCGTTTCCTGTTGCATCCCATATTAGCATTTCCATGATTACCCTGACTTTATTTCTCTATAGTTATGTACTTTTCATTATCTTGATTATCGATTGTCTTATCCTTGTAAATCTAATGCTTACTGAGAACGAACTTTAGATAAAGATTTTAAAACTTCCAGTTGTCCGTGGTCATTTTACAAAGGTATTGAAGGTCAAATTGAATTGTATTTTGCTGCCTTTCCTTTACAGCTAGCTCCCTGATCCATTGTGGTCATAGGTACCCCGGTCGGTGGATGGTAAGTCGGGTACGCTGAGGAATAACAGTAGGGAAATTCACACAAATTGGTAGCAGCCCGTGAAGTCACCCGGTCAATGTATATGGTGAATTGAAATATATGGGCCCGAAGCCGGAAGCGGCGAAATTATTGGTTGGGTGACCTCGCGCGCTCTATCAGCACGAACTAGACCCGAAGGTATCAGAGAAATTTACATGAGCACCAGTTGCATTACAGATGAACAAATACATTTTTGTTAGTCACAGGGAGATTAATGGGCACATGCATCAACCTATTTAGGAAGTGCAAACGGTGCGAATCGGTAAATTCGGCCGTTTGCGCATCCTAAATACGTTTTTGGGATGCATCAAACAATTTTTCAAAATTCGTTTTTTTTGCATTTCCTAAAAATGCGAATGCATTTAAGGAATCGCATTTGTGCGATTCCTTAAATGCAATACATCCATTTTTAAAAAAATGCAAATTTTGAAATAGGAAGTGCAAATTAACACGAGGTTGACCCTCGTGTTAATTTGCGAAAATCTTTAAAAAAGCACAAAAATGCATTTTGGAAAGTGTCATGTTACAGACACACATGTCCTTAGGACATGTGTGTGTGAAACATGCACTTTAAAATACATTTCAGGGGTGCAGGGGGGGTCCTTTGGACCCCCCTCTGCACCCTTGCAATGCATCAAAAAATTGCGAATTCCAAAGAAAAGAAATGCAAAACGGCATTGATTCCTATGGGCCTCTAGGCCCATAGGAATCAATGTAATGCCATTCCTTAATTGCGATTCGCAATTAAGGAATCGCAATTTCCGAAAATTAAGGAATCCTAAAAACTTTTAGGATTTCTTGATGCATAGGATTTTGCAATTCCTAAAGTGCGATTCCTTAATTTTCGCAATTTAGGAAGTGCAAAATCCTACAATGATGCATGTGCCCGTAAGTGATTTGCCCAGAATCACAGGATGTTGAGCATCCCTGCCGAGGCTCGAACCCTGTTCCCCCACTTTGAGGTCATCTGCCTAAGCTGTTAGGCCAAATGCTCTCCTCAATGTTACGTATCTATAAGAATGTGGGCCACGTACAGTGTGCACATTACAATTTACTTGCCTCATAGTTCACAAACATTTTTGCCAAGACCAGTTTTAAGTTCATGCTTAAAAAAATCTCATTTTTAATGTGTGCCTTTCGGTGCAGCAATATAATTTCATGTATTAACATCAAAGATTCTGCATGTTAGGGAAAAGAGCTTTTTTTTAATTTAAAGAGATCTTATCATGTTTAGGTGATGTTTGTTGTATGATTTTACATGGTGTTCCTTTGAGCACTCAGCCCTGGATACATTCCAAGATAGATGGGCCTGTGCACTGATGTTGGTTAAAGTGAGCAGTGTGATCTTTATCTATTTTAGGTCGGGCCTGGGCAGAGCATGCGCTGCTCTACGAGGCATGCTGTATTGAGGCATGGCATAGAAGCTCCGCCCATTTCTCGTCCATCTTTTCTATTGTCTCCTGTTACTGTCCTTTCAACATCTTTGCTTTTCATTTGTGAATAGGCTTAGTGGTCCCTCCTTGGTACAGCCTTTTCTGCAATTTTAACCTACCATAACGACTGGACTTTTTACTTTTGTTATTATATATATATTTTTTATTTTAGGAGTTTTATATAGCGCTGACTAGACCCGAGGGTATCGGGGCGCTTTACAGCAATGTTTCAAGGTAGTTAAGCATATTAGAGTGATTGTCAGCAAAAAGAACAGAACGATTCGGTAGTCCGAGCGTGCTAAGGCTTATGGAAGCGGTGTACGAGTTCGGAGGTAGCCTTGTTGAATGCTGATTTCTGAGGATCTAAAAAGACCGGCAGACCAGGGGTCCCGAGCCTTCAAGGCGGAGTGGAAGAGTCCTGAGGTAGCCTTGTTGAGTGCTGAGTGGAGGTGATCCGAGGATCGTGAGGCCGCTTAATCCAGTGCGGGCCAGTTTAACTGAAGCAGCCGCGCCTATTTAATGAATCAATTTACGGCGCAGTCCCCTTTCACTTTAGCGGCCATCCTTATTTATTCATTTGATTTACAGTGCGGGCTGCTTTCACATTAACAGCAGCGTTTATTTATTTATTTAATTCACAGTGCAACTGCTTTCACTTTAGCGGCCACACTACAAAAGCTTACTTTCTTTATTTATTTTTATGACACTTTGTGTAAAAGCACGCCGTATGCGCTTTCACTTTAATGTTGGCCACACCTCTTTCTTTAGACGTGGCTCGCTGTAACCTGAATACAGCGAGCAGCATCTAAAGAAAGTGGTGCGGTCACCATTAAAGTGGTCTCTCATTTGCAAGAGTTTGAGCTATTAGCATTTGCTATGACAATGCCTTTTATATATGTGTTGTTTTGAAAAACACATACGTAAAATGTATTGTCATTTACAATGCTAATAGCTTAAAATCTCGCAATTGCGAGACCTATTGCATTGAAAATGCTTGTGAAATCTTTGCTTCATGGACTAGCCTGTTTTTATACCTCTAATGCAAAAAACAAACTACAGCTACAAAGCGGAATACTTTAGAACAGTAACTTCAGCTCTGGACAAATAAATCCATAGCGAACACAAACTGTGAGCGTCCTTATCTCAGAATTACCAGGGTGATGTCGATGGAGCAGCAGGGAGACACTGAACTCTTAGTGCTGTCAAAACACTAAAGTGTTTCAGCAGGATTTCTCAGAGGGAGTTCTCTACGCATCAAAAGGACTTGTCTTTTTTCTGTACATGTGTTTACAAAGTAGGCTTTCTGCATTTTTTATTCTTCCACTTGCTCCAAGCATAGGAAAGTACTTGAGGGGATTTGTCTGAAATATTCCTCTGCCTCTCTTCACCATTACTTTCTTGGAAACAGCGAATGCCGACTCTCTCATGATTGCATGTAGGGTACAAGGGGGATTCGAATTATGTAATTCCACTGAATATGCCTTTCGAGTCAGGTAGCGACGGGCAGGCTGAATGAAGTTCATTAAGTGAAACACCTCTAGCTTTTCCCCTTGAAGAGTCAACAGAATAGTAAGCTGTTTTTGAAATGTTAAAACAGAAGCATTAGAATATTGATACGTTTCTACAACATTTTGTTCAAAATAAAGCAGAAGCCAAAAAAATGTGGTGCTCCTATGAGCATTAGTCAAATGTGTTCATCCAGTTCAGGTTTTTCTTTTGCGTTCTGGTATGTGTAATCCTTTTTCAACTTAGGCTAAATTCAGTACTACAAGCACTGGAATGCAAACATGCATTTGTAATGCAATAGGTCTCTCATTTGCTAGAGTTTAAGCTATTGGCATTGTAAATGACAATACATTTTATTTATCTGTTTTAAAAACCAACACATAAATGAAAGACATTGTCATTTACAATGCAAATAGCTCAAACTCTCACAAATGCGTGACCTATTACATTGCAAATGCTTGTTATTAACACCTCAACAAGTGCAACATGTGGCCCAAAAACAGCAGACGCCCTCCCTGCAGGAGCATCAGCTGCCAATGTCCAGAGCTCAAACTTTAAAGAAAACATCACCAGGATGCCGTACAATGACAATTAGTGCTGGGCAATAAAAAATACGTTCTTCAAAGGTGTACCGTTGCCTCCAAAACTAATGCAGCAAGTGGTATGTGCGGAAACCACTTGTTACTCCAGTTCTGACCCTCGGCAGCCCCACACACTGCTGTGGAAGAGGAAAGTTAAACTCCTGCTCTTCCACCTCTCTTACTGTAAGTGTAGGAAAGTGACCCTTTTTGCATGGTTGAACCCACTTTTTGCCTAAATGTTGATGTACTTCTGATGAAGCAAAGCTTCGCATATTTTGCGGACTTGCTGTACTCAAGAACCTCGTTTATGTGTAACAAGATAATAAGTGTACGTCTTACTAACATTTATATTAAGTTTGAGTAAAGTTTATGAAGCTTGCTTACGTGTATTTCTAATGCATTTAATCCGTGTACTTAAAAATGGCCGCCGCTTGTATTTTAGTTACTGCGCATGCGTCAGCCACACTCACGTGTCCTGACGCGTCTGCAGAAGTGGAGGGAAATTTATGCGCATGCGTAATACATAGCTGTGCCCATCATGTGGTACTGCTCGTGCCACTGCTCTTGTGATTGTTTCCATGTAGCTAACATATAGATTGCATAAGTATATTTCTTGATGATAAGTTAGAAGTACAAACCCTGTGATGTGTTTTCATGATGACATTATTATGTATTAATTTGTTTTCGCTTACTTTTCATGTACCGCGGGGAATGGGGGTCTGAGAGAGAGGAGAGCCATATTGGAGGTCCCTTCTGCGCCTGCGCAAACTCTGAGGCACAGTGGACCTTGACTGATGGAACACAGCCAGTTGGCAGTGATGTGCAAGATGTTCCTGAGAAAGTCACCTCTGCCCTGCGAGAACAGCGAATGTGGCTCCTTATATGTTACAATGTAATATTGTGCTACTGTTTGCCGTGTAGCTTCTCATGGGAACCCCAATCTTACTAGGCGGTACCCAAGCATGCAAATACAGGCTTGAAATATTGTATTGTGATTGGTGTGTTACCCAAATCCTACCTTAGGACCAATCCGAATTGAGGGATTCTGACACTTTGCAACATTGGGGGGTGGTACACTGCCCCAAAACGTATATCTACCCTGGGTTCACCTAGGAAATCGTCCGACTTGTCTGGTTTAGCTGACCTGTCACTGACCCATCGCACTCAATAGGTGGCTGAAGATACAGAGAGCTGTGGAGCACTCTGTCCGAATTTGACCATAGACTAAGGTTTTACTGAACCTTAAAGTGCTGGCGAAGCACCTTTGCGGGGAGTTCGCTGACCCAATCGGGGTTTTGATCGATAGCTGCAGAGCGGGTGGAGCGCAGGCGTTGCTTCCGAGCTGTGGGTTCCGGTCCTGTCCTGAGCGGTCCTGTCCTGAGGGTTTGCTGTCCTGTCCTGAGGTCCTATCCTGATTCCTAATCCGAGGGTATCCTGTCCTGTCCGGGGTGTCCATTCTGCACCTGTTGTCCTTTGAGGGGTATCCTTCCTTGAGGGTTTCCTGTCCTTAAACTGACCCGTGGCCAGGGTTTGGTTTCCACACCAGTCTAGGTAAATACTGTTCTAAGTTCTTTAAACTTGCACCTTTCTATATTTCTACCTTTGCTTTAATAAAGCGATACCTTGGCATATGTTATTTTTCCATGTTTTTCCGCAACTATTGAAAGTCATTTGCATTTTTCTCATAAATTTGTTCTTATGTCTTCTCACTTGCTAGAAATTATATTTTGCATTGCAGTTTGTCATTTTCTGATATGGTCTAGAACCTTCTTACCTAGACTGTTCAAAGGCCCGTTCACTTTAAGTTTAGCGTGTTACTCTTTATAGGCCTTCCTATAGTTACCCATGCATAGTCTGTCCATGCTTGAAGATTTTGAGATTGTGTAGTATTCTTCATTTATATTCAATAGCAATTTTCAATGATTACCCTGTCATTATTTCTCTATAGTTATATCATTTACATTTTACTAGTCATTGAATGTCTCATTCTCGTGTATTTGATGCAAGAAAACAATGAACTTTAGATAAACATTTTAAAACTTCCCGTTGTCCGTGGTCATTTCAACAGTATTGAATGTTATTGGTTGGGTTTGTATTTTTGCTGCTTTTCCTTTTACAGCTAGCTCCCTGATTCATTGTGGTCATTAGGTACCCGCATCGGTGGATGGTAAGTCGGGTGCACTGAGAAACAAATAGTAGGGAACACACACAAATTGGTAGAGCTCGTGAAGTCACCTGGTCAATGTATATGGTGATTTGAAAGTATATGGGCCCTGAAGCCGGAAACGGCGAAAACTATTGGTCGGGTGACCTCGCGCGCTCTATCAGTTTT
Source organism: Lissotriton helveticus (assembly GCF_964261635.1). Lineage (NCBI taxonomy): Eukaryota > Metazoa > Chordata > Amphibia > Caudata > Salamandridae > Lissotriton > Lissotriton helveticus. The sequence goes on along the minus strand of NC_136068.1, from coordinate 1,349,920,317 downwards.
TCTGGTAAGCAGAGGATGGTTAGGGACTAGCTAAAGGTTAGGCAGGATTAGTTAGACTAGTTGAGTCGGAAGCTGCTAGTACATTAATGCTGCTAAAAGAGCGGCTGTTCTAAGAGACCTGATCAATCTCTTGTGAATACGCACGAATAATATCTTGTAAAAACAATTCATGAATTGCTGTATTGTTATTATTCTTGTTCTTATATTGTTATATGTATTAATCCATGCGTTTGTCAACCGTTTAGTTTCTTGTTGTCCGAACTCCCCGGGGAATTGAAAGGGCAAGTGGTGAATAGAATCCATTGTCCTGAGGTCACAGGCTCGAGGAAAGTTAGGTGCAGGTTAAGATAACCGGGAAGCACTAACTAGGGTTTTCTGAATACATGTGTGAATAAATGTCAGTAACGGGGTTCATTGGCAAAATTCCCATAGTGGCGTAACCTAGTAAGGGTCACATCGGAAGAGTAGCAGGTTCCTCGGAGCTAGCGTGAAAGCAGAGGGGTCCGCTGGGAAACCTTAGACTCGGAACATATCCCGGAAAGAAGTGGATGAGTTTAGGGGAATAACAGGTTCACCGATGCTAAAGTGAAGGGTAGGCGGAAGAGATCTACTCGCAGCGTGTGAAAAGTAAATGGAAGTAGTTTACTTGCAGTAAAATAATTCTTTCTCTGTCTAGACACTTGAGCACTGTGGCGAATGTGTATTCGTTGTAAAATAACCAAGCACTGAGCACTTTAAAAGAAAGAAAGTTTCCGTTACCTTGTGAAGGGAGCGAGTCAGTCGCGAAGCGCCTCTGACGTCACTCTGTGCCGCGCTGGGATTGGTGGAAGCAGCGGGCGGGTAGCGGAGCTGGAATTGTAAAGGAGGGGTGAGCGCCGGAGCGTGGGAACTGTCTCACGAAGGGCGGAGATTATTTAGAGTCGCGCACCCATTGGTTGCACGGATTTCTGAAGCGCGTTCTGATTGGAGGTAGTTTGTAAACTAAGTTTAGCGTAGAAGTCGTATGTGGCACTCGCAGACTACAGGCACTCGACCTGATCCAAGACACCTAGGGTTTGAAAGGGATCAGTGGAAGACTAATAGATACGATATTATGTACGGAACAAAGAGAAAAATGTCCCTTATAAGTAAGGTGAAAAATTATTTCAAAACGGACAAACCGATTAAATCTAGAGAAGGTGTTCTTGTCCCACCACCCAATACTCCTGCCTCATTCATGATGTTTGACCGAGGGTACAACACCTGTGTGTGGTTGGAGAATTGGGTGAAGTACACAAAAGATGACGGAGTATTGGCTTTTCCGTTAGAAGGCACTTTCAATGGTAGGATCTTATTTAATTTAAGAACCCGAATGAATGAACTGCATCCCAGACCGAGACTAACGCAGTATGAAGCATTAGAGGAATGGGAAATAGAGGCTTTTGAAAGAGAAAGACCCCGAATGGACAAAGGACTGACCAAATGGTACCCCAGGCAAAAACAGGAGTCCAGGGATAAAAGGATGAAGCAGTGGAGGCAGAGTATGATTGTTGAGGGTCTGTTTCCCATGATGCCGGCATGTCATAATCCTGCAGCAGGTGAGAAAAGTACCGAAAAGTGTAAGCATTGGGGGGCCCTTGGGGAGTCAGATGATGAATTGTTAGATGACATCTGTACCAGAAGTCCGCCACCTTATAATGAGGGGGCCCGTCCTTCCAGTGTAGGAGATGCTCCCCGTCGCCATTTCCTAAAGGAAGAAGACCGATCCCTAGAACTGGGAGGGGGTGGTCAGGTATTGCCCTATTTTGAGAAACCCGAACCGGCGGAAACAAGGGATATATATCCCAAAGTGCCCGCAAGCCAGGAAGAAAAATATTCACGTACGAAAGTTTTCTTTCCCAAACCCCTGTATGAAAGCGAAGAGAAACCATCGAGTTCAGGACTACCTTTTGTTCAACCTCCATATGAGGAAGAGCGCAGGTCCTTTAACACCGGAACCTTGTTCCCAAAACCGAATTATGGTGGGGGACCAAGTGAAACGCATCCTACTGCCCCGAGTTTTACTCCTCCATTGACCCCACAGATATTACATGACACGACTTTAAGAAGGATACTAGTGGAAAAGGAGCAAGAGGCTCTAGCTAGGCAAAGGACAGAAATAATTCAGAAAATCTCCCAGTTAAATTCCAGTCCTGAGGCGTTGACCATTCCAGTAACTATTGGACCAGTGGTTCCGTTATACGGAAATGGTCAGGGAAATCCGAATACTCCAGTTATGACCCCAGTCATGGCACCCCCGAGACAGGAACCGATAATCATAGATGATCAGTCCAGTGAGTGCGAGTCTGAAGTTGCGTTCTTGGACTTGCCAAACAAACAGACCGGAAAGGGAATGCAGCAGAGGCATAACCCTTTTAATGCGAAAGAAATTAAATTAGAATCAGCAACAGGTACTAGGAGTGTGTCTTTGGTAACTCCGGATGAAATTGAAAGTTGGAGTCGCGAACTAGAGAAACAGACTCCGCACACGAAACCTTTAGACCTCTACAAGCTGAGGGTAGAAATAGAAGAATTAATGGCAGGAAATGTGGGGTTGGATCGATTGAATACCTACTCTGAAGAAGAATTGTCGTTTATGTGTAAAAGCTTTACAAGAAACACCAGAGTGCTCCACGAAAAACTGACAGACACGGCAGCCAGTATGGGGGTAGATATTTCAAAATCCAAGCCCTTGCAGAAACCGTACAGAGCAGACTTCTCAGACAAAGATATAGAACACCTGAATGTGGCAGGGAAAAAGTTGCAGATAAAAGAATTATTGGGGGTACTGCAAAAATGGGGAGATGTGGAAAGATGGAGAAGCAGGTGGGCGAGAAAGAAAGAAGAGGCTCGCTCCCGACAAGTGACTCCTGAGTTTGCTTTAAGGGAGGTAGAAAAACCTGAGCAGTTATGCCCCATGCGCGAAGTACCTGGAGGGAAATATGTGCATGTCCCTTGGTCCAGACAGGATATTGTGTCCTTTACGAATGATTTTCCAAAATTACGAGAGAAACCAGTAGACTGGTACAGGCAGGTGGAAAGGTTCGTGAAGGTACAGAAATGTCTGTGGAAAGACCTGGATGGGTTTTTCGACATTGTGGTTCCTGTAGATTTATGGACCCAGTGTAAAATAGCCATAGACTGGCCTAGTGAAGAGTACCCAAGGAATAAAGAAACAGGGGAGCCATCGAAGGATGTCATGCGAAAATATGAGCAGGTAATTCAGCATTTGAAAGAAAAAGTACCCGCAAAGGAAACTGATTGGACCAAGATAGATAGGACAACACAGGAAAGGGACGAGACAGTGCACTCCTTCTATGAGAGGTTATTGCAGGTGTTCAAAACATACAGTGGTATTGATAACATCGAGATGAAAGACATGACGCATTTTATTTACAGGTTTGTAAATGGTTTAAGACCCGAAATTTGTCAGTGGATAAAAGATAATAAAATCTGTTGGCATACAAAAAAGATGGATGAGGTCCTGCGGTATGCAAAGTACTGCGAGGACGAGATGGCAGAAAAGAAAAAGGCCCTTAAGGAGAAAGTGATGTGGGCTCAAGTGAAGCTCGCAGAACAGCAGGAAAAACAGTTGAGTAACATGGTTAAAAATGCTGAGAACAAAAGTCCTGGAGGTGGGGGTGGAGGAAAGCCCCGGCCCAAATTTAGCAGGGAAGAGGCTATGAAGAAATTTCCCTGCCATCAGTGCGGCGAAATTGGACACTGGCGTAACGAGTGTCCCTATTTACTAGATGATAATGCCAAAACCCCTGATTTAACTCCACAGACGCAGAAAGAAAGACCAAGAAAGACTCAACCACAGGTAAAAACAGTTCAGGTGCCCCGAGCACCAAAGCAGGTATACAGGGGAAAACAGGCAGAGGGTGAGGAGATAGAAGTTTGGGAAAGTGGTGAGAACAGAAATACAGCAACTTCGCAGTATCTGCTGAATGATACCTTCCTTTGTAATGATCAGTACTGACGGGGCCTGAGAGGGGAGGACGAGGAGTGCGTACTTGGCGCTTCCTTGCCGGTAGACCAGTCTGGACCATACATTGAAGGAAAGGTTGACGGGAATGATGTCACCTTTCTGTTGGACACTGGCGCTACCCGTTCTACTGTAAGAACAGTGGACGTTCCAAACCTACCCCTCTAGGGAGAAAATATCCAAGTAGTAGGTGTATCTAATCAATTGATTAGTACTCCTGTTACCGAACCCATGGAGATTTCAATTGGAAATTTTAAACAAATGCATAGGTTTGTCGTCTGTGACACCAGTCCAGTGAATCTACTGGGTCGTGATTTGCTGTGCAAAATGAACTGTACCATCTTTTGCACACCAAAAGGTGTTGAAATTCAGACCCCGGATGAAGATGGCATTTATAAACTATTGTTGCTCAGACCTGACTCAGAAATTAAACGATTGACCCTGCAAGACTTGCCCAAAGAACTCCAAGAAGCAGTAAAGCCAGAAGTGTGGGACTTCACTGGAAAAGATGTAGGATTAATGAAGGATGTAGACCCCATACAGATAGCCATCAAGGACAATACAGTATACCCTAACACTAAGCCCTACCGAATGAATGCTGAAGTGAAAGCCGGTGTCACTCTGGAAATACAAAAATTACTAGAAGGAAACATCATACAGGAAGTGATGAGTAGCCCATGCAACTCACCGATTATGGGTATCAAGAAGCCTAGTGGCAAGTACAGGGTAGTGCAAGACCTGAGAAAGGTAAACAAAATTGTAGTTCCCTGTTGCCCTATTGTCCCGAACCCAGCAGTGATATTGTACCAGATTCCTTGGGATGCTGAGTGGTTCACTGTGATTGATTTGTGTCATGCATTCTTTTCGATACCCCTGCACCCCGACAGCAAATTTCTTTTCTCATTTGCCTTCGAGGGTCACGTGTATTGCTGGAACCGGGTCCCTCAAGGGTATACAGAGAGCCCCTCTATCTTTAATCAGATCTTGAAAAAATGTCTAGAGACTTTGATCTTAACTGGGAACTCTGTCCTAGTGCAGTACATAGACGACCTCCTGCTGGCGTCTAAGAGTCATAGGGACTGTGTAGTTGACACCATTGCCCTACTAAATCATCTGTGTGAGAAAGGGCATAAAGTGGCCCCTGACAAACTACAGTTCTGTGCTAAATCAGTGAAATATCTAGGACACCAGATAGAAAAGGGTGTCAGAAAAGTCACATCAGAAAGAGTGAGAATAATTCAAAAGATGCAGTTGCCCCGTACTCAAAAAGACATCAGAATGTTCCTGGGTGTACTAGGATACTGCAGGCAGTGGATTCTGGGATTTGCAGTCTTAGCCAGGCCTTTGATAAAAATGACCAAGAGAGGAATGCCAGATATTGTAGAATGGGACGATGAAAGCCTAATGGCCTTCACAAGACTGAAAAACTGTCTGTGTACAGCCCCTGCGTTGGGAATGCCAGATTATTCTAAAGAGTTTGCCCTATTCTGTGACACTCGCGATAATTGCGCATTGTCAGTCCTAACTCAAGAACATGGCACGACCAGAAGGCCTGTGGCCTATTTTTCTGCCACCTTGGACCCAGTAGCTGCTGGGTTACCAGGCTGTCTGAAAGCAGTAGCTGCTACCTGCGCAAGTTTAGAACAGAGTGAGTCCATTGTCATGGGACATCCTGTGACTGTGTATGTTTCACATGGAGTGGTAATTCTATTGACCAGAACCAAAACGCAGTATCTCACACCTAGTCGGCTGACTAAATACGAGAGGATTCTTGTGGGTGCAGCAAATGTAAGCATTGTTAGGTGCGGTATTTTGAACCCTGCCACTTTACTCCCAGACCCCCTGGAAATGGAAGGTGGGGATGATGATGAACATGACTGCATTGATCTGACAGAATTCAGCACCAAACCACGCCCAGACATAAAAGAAACGCCATTGCCTGAACATGATAAAGAACTGTTTGTAGATGGTTCCTGTCTAAGACATGAACTAGGAGGCCTGAGTGCTGCCTATGCAGTAGTCTCCTTAACAAAAATTGAAGAAGCAGGTTACCTATATAACATAAAGTCTGCACAAGTAGCCGAATTGATTGCTATGATAAAAGCTTGCCAAATTGGGAAAAATCTACGCATAACAGTGTATACTGACAGTCAGTACTGTTATGGTGTTGTGCATGACTTTGGCCAATTGTGGCTACAGAGGGAATTCCTGACTTCCTCAGGTACTCCCATTCGAAATGGAAAAGTTGTTCATGACCTTTTAGAGGCCATCCAGTTACCCAAGGAACTGGCAGTGGTAAAATGCGTTGCTCATAAGAAGAGCATGGACAAAGTAACACTGGGAAACGATTATGCTGATCGAGTGGCCCAATGGTGCGCCAGAGATCACTATATCGTTAATCCTAAACGAGGGGGAATCGGAGCCAGCTGCCAACTTCAAGTGTTTGAAGAAGTGCCTTCTTGAGATGAAGTGAGAGAGTGGCAGGAGGCGGCCCCTTGGCAAGAAAGAGAGAAATGGAAGGAGGATGGGTGTAGACCGAGACGTGTGGATGGTGTCATCTTAGGCCCAACTGGTATGCCTGTATTACCCCGACACTTGCTTGGCACAATGGCAAGATTAATACACGAGGGATCACACATTGGTAGGGATGCCATGATTCTGATATTTCAACAGACTTGGTACAGTAAGAAGTTCAGGAAAGTAGCAGAGTCCCTCTGCCAGAGGTGCCTGTCATGTCAACAAATGAACCCAGGCAATAGGACAATGGTTGAACTGAGCAAAATTGGGAGATCAGGGGGTCCCTTTGTAAGGATACAGATTGATTTCATCACCATGCCCCGTTGTGAAGGGAAGCGATATGTCCTTGTCATTGTTTGCGTATTTTCAAAGTGGGTAGAAGCTTACCCTACTCCCGAAAGTGACGCACTGACAGTAGCGAAGTGTTTACTAAAAGAACTGATACCTAGATTCGGGGTGCCATTCATTATTGAATCAGATAAGGGTGGACATTTTCAGAATGAAATACTGGCTGAACTCTGTAAGGCCTTTGGAATAAGGCAGAAACTTCATTGTGCATACCACCCAGAAGCTTCTGGAATAGTGGAGCAAGTAAATGGAACTATCAAAAACAGACTAGCAAAGCTGACTGATGCAACTGGCATGACCTGGGTGAAGGCCCTGCCCCTGGTCCTGATGGGACTGAGAAGTGTTCCTGACCGCAAGACAGGCCTAAGTCCTCATGAAATCATTATGGGAAGAGTGATGAGACAAGCATGGGTGCCAGGAAGCAAACTGTTGAGTATTACTGATGATTTGGTGCTTGAATACTGCAGAAGATTGGGTGACCAAGTGCGTTCTATCTCTCGCCAGATTGGAGACGACGGCATCCTCAATCCAACGACTCCTCTCCACAACTTGGTTCCAGGAGACTGGGTCAAAATAAAGAAGCACACTCGGTCAAGCTGTCTGGCACCAAGGTGGGGAAAGAAACGCCAAATAATCCTGGTAACAACCACTGCAGTGAAGTGTGCAGGCATTCCCCAGTGGATCCACGCTGGCCACACCCAGAAGGTATTACCAGACGAGGAACCTGAAGAAGAAGGGCGTCCAGCAGAGGACTCTGCAGGAACCAGACCAGAAGTAGCTGACAACGAACAGCCCAGCACCAGTCAAGCTGCAGGAACAGCAGACGTTGGCCCAGGAGTAGTTGACTACGAACTGCCAAGAATCCAGCCTGCTGAAGAGGTCCAGGAAATTGAGCCAGGAGTAGCTGATGACGAGCTGCCAAGCATATGGCCAGAAGAATGGATACCATTGATTGATCTGACCGAGGATCCCATCCGAACAAGAGAGCGACTTTGTGAAGGTAGAGAGTGGACTAGTCAGGAGAAGCAAGGCACAGGCGAAGAACCTCAGCCGCTTGAGATTCACATCAAAACTGAGGAAGGAGAAGGTCAGACAGGGACAGAACAGGTGTTCGATACACCTCCACTCACTCCTGATGTGGATAAGGGACAGCCTAGACATAGAATAATAGTTCGAGCAGAAGAAAATCAAGAGATCGAAGTGCTTGAACAGGATCAGATAGAGTTAGAAGAACGGGTTCAGGAAACAGAAACAGAAACAGAAACAGAGACAATAGAAAGCCAAAAACAAAATATTCCTGAACAAGGCCAGATTAGTAACCAGGCAGAAGAACTAGATGCTAGCCCTGGAACTAGCCAGATAGGGGAAGAAGAAGAAAGTGAAGCAGAATTGCCACAAGCTAAAGAGAACAAGAGGATAAGAGAGGAAAGCGAAGTCCAAGTACCAACTAAGAGACACAAGAAAAGAAACAACCTTGAGCCTAGGTTCGTAAAGAAATTGAGGCTAAGGATAAAGACGGTGGAAGAAAAATGTGCAGAAGCAAGGAGAAGTGCACGGATAGCAGAGCAAGAAGAAAACTCTTCCAAAAGAAGGAGTGAACGAATAAAAAGACAAAACAAAAAGTACAAGTCACCTGAATGGACACTCGTTTTGGAAGAACTTGAAGATCTTGATATAACTGACGTAAGCGACGGAGAGCCCGTCCCTGAGTACTCTGCTGAAGAAGAAGACGAACCACCGTGAATTTGCACAAAGTAAGCTAGTTGTGTAAAGACACAAAGAGGGGTCGAAAAACTTCTTCTGAGCCGAAATGTCTGATTCAACTGTGAATGGTAGACCTAGTTGCAGTCGTTGCAAGACGTGCTGCAAGGTGTGTATATGTAGTATAGTAGTACTGATAGTGATCTGGATAGGACTAACAATCTTTATACCGTTTACTGTAAGTAAAGATACTAACATTGTCCCTACTGAAATTGTAAATACTGACAGTGAGGAGTTGACAACACAGAGTGTAGCGAGACATGAGAGAGCACTGAGACAAACAAAACAAGACTTAGAAGCATCAGATGAGGGAGGACTACATTATCATGGAATTAAGAACAGGACACACTTAAATGTTTTTGCGAACTTGTTAATACACTATGTAGAGACTATGGAAATTGAAGATTGCTATGTCTGCATGAAGCTACCTACTTCTGTAGCTGAAGGCGTGACATACCATCACTTGCCATTGACATATGGAATCTCCTGTAGCATTTTAGCTAGTTTATTTTACAAAAGAGGACCGTTACAGTACTATTACTCTAACAATGACGTGATCTTTTCTGAACTTCCTATACGTGGGAACTTGAATCCTGTACATACCAAAAGCGACACCATAAGATATATGGGAGACTACTTTTTGACTATAGGTAACATTGACATAGCTGATGCACACAGAGATAACTTGACTTGTTCTTTGCGTGAACAGGAAAAGATGTTCCTGAACATGGCAGAGAAAAGGAGGATTAAAATACAAAAGAAGGCTAATGACGAAAGTCAGAAAAAGCCAAAGTGGGCTGAGAACATGGAAGGCACCTCAAATGGTGGGGCGGGACCTGCTCTGTTGCTGGATTTTGAAAAGAAAGGCAAGCTATGTCTTCACCGCGAGAAGACTAGCTATTATAATAATGTTTTCATTGGTTCCAGTGAATGCGAACATAATTACAAGGTAATTGGAGGTTGGGGTTTCAAAAATGGGTCAGAGCCTGTGTTTCCTGGAATCTATTATATTTGTGGGGACAAGGCTTATTTCAAATTGCCGGATCACTGGTATGGAAGCTGCTATTTTGGCATTGTCTTTCCGAAAATATACCATGTGAATGGAAAAGCTGGAAGCAATGAAGATACTAATGGCTTAGTGCGTAATAAAAGAGAAAGTATAGGTGAAATTATGGGTAGTATTTTCAGTGCACTGATATCTGGAGTGGGAGTGGTTCTGAACACTCACAGAATTTGCAAATTATCTACTATAGTGGATGTCTTGTCTACTGAGACAGCTCATGGATTTCTGCTGGTCAATACCGAAATGGTTGCGATCAGATCAATGGTTTTGCAAAATCGACTTGCTCTTGACACCTTATTAGCAAAAGAGGGCGGAGTCTGCCGGATGTTGAAGGCGCAACATTGTTGCACTTATATTCCGGACAAAAGTGTACAGATCAAAAGATATGTGAAAAACATTACTAATTTGACAAAGGAACTCAAACCACTCGAGGTTGATAGTGCCTGGAAGAGACTGGTAGATGGTCTCTCAAATGTAGGTCATTGGCTTGCTAGCGTAGGTAAAAGCTTATTGTTCAAGATACTGATGCCAATTGGAATTATAGGTCTTATCATATTTCTCATTTTTATCTGTTGTAAATGCCGCAAGCGCACCAAAAAGCACGAGGTAAATGCAAGAGGGTTGAAACGGAGTGTAGATGAGATTGAATTGGAGGAAGTGAATGATCAGATATACAAGAAGGTGAAGACTTCTCACCCTACCAGAACTGAAAGAGAGAAGTTGGAGCGATTGTTGGAAGAGATAGAGCTGTATAAAGTGTGAAAGAAAGTTGGCATCTGGTTCCATTTAGTTTATGATGATAGTAAATATCATCAAAGAGGGGATTGATGAAGCAAAGCTTCGCATATTTTGCGGACTTGCTGTACTCAAGAACCTCGTTTATGTGTAACAAGATAATAAGTGTACGTCTTACTAACATTTATATTAAGTTTGAGTAAAATTTATGAAGCTTGCTTACGTGTATTTCTAATGCATTTAATCCGTGTACTTAAAAATGGCCGCCGCTTGTATTTTAGTTACTGCGCATGCGTCAGCCACACTCACGTGTCCTGACGCGTCTGCAGAAGTGGAGGGAAATTTATGCGCATGCGTAATACATAGCTGTGCCCATCATGTGGTACTGCTCGTGCCACTGCTCTTGTGATTGTTTCCATGTAGCTAACATATAGATTGCATAAGTATATTTCTTGATGATAAGTTAGAAGTACAAACCCTGTGATGTGTTTTCATGATGACATTATTATGTATTAATTTGTTTTCGCTTACTTTTCATGTACCGCGGGGAATGGGGGTCTGAGAGAGAGGAGAGCCATATTGGAGGTCCCTTCTGCGCCTGCGCAAACTCTGAGGCACAGTGGACCTTGACTGATGGAACACAGCCAGTTGGCAGTGATGTGCAAGATGTTCCTGAGAAAGTCACCTCTGCCCTGCGAGAACAGCGAATGTGGCTCCTTATATGTTACAATGTAATATTGTGCTACTGTTTGCCGTGTAGCTTCTCATGGGAACCCCAATCTTACTAGGCGGTACCCAAGCATGCAAATACAGGCTTGAAATATTGTATTGTGATTGGTGTGTTACCCAAATCCTACCTTAGGACCAATCCGAATTGAGGGATTCTGACACTTTGCAACATTGGGGGGTGGTACACTGCCCCAAAACGTATATCTACCCTGGGTTCACCTAGGAAATCGTCCGACTTGTCTGGTTTAGCTGACCTGTCACTGACCCATCGCACTCAATAGGTGGCTGAAGATACAGAGAGCTGTGGAGCACTCTGTCCGAATTTGACCATAGACTAAGGTTTTACTGAACCTTAAAGTGCTGGCGAAGCACCTTTGCGGGGAGTTCGCTGACCCAATCGGGGTTTTGATCGATAGCTGCAGAGCGGGTGGAGCGCAGGCGTTGCTTCCGAGCTGTGGGTTCCGGTCCTGTCCTGAGCGGTCCTGTCCTGAGGGTTTGCTGTCCTGTCCTGAGGTCCTATCCTGATTCCTAATCCGAGGGTATCCTGTCCTGTCCGGGGTGTCCATTCTGCACCTGTTGTCCTTTGAGGGGTATCCTTCCTTGAGGGTTTCCTGTCCTTAAACTGACCCGTGGCCAGGGTTTGGTTTCCACACCAGTCTAGGTAAATACTGTTCTAAGTTCTTTAAACTTGCACCTTTCTATATTTCTACCTTTGCTTTAATAAAGCGATACCTTGGCATATGTTATTTTTCCATGTTTTTCCGCAACTATTGAAAGTCATTTGCATTTTTCTCATAAATTTGTTCTTATGTCTTCTCACTTGCTAGAAATTATATTTTGCATTGCAGTTTGTCATTTTCTGATATGGTCTAGAACCTCCTTACCTAGACTGTTCAAAGGCCCGTTCACTTTAAGTTTAGCGTGTTACTCTTTATAGGCCTTCCTATAGTTACCCATGCATAGTCTGTCCATGCTTGAAGATTTTGAGATTGTGTAGTATTCTTCATTTATATTCAATAGCAATTTTCAATGATTACCCTGTCATTATTTCTCTATAGTTATATCATTTACATTTTACTAGTCATTGAATGTCTCATTCTCGTGTATTTGATGCAAGAAAACAATGAACTTTAGATAAACATTTTAAAACTTCCCGTTGTCCGTGGTCATTTCAACAGTATTGAATTTTATTGGTTGGGTTTGTATTTTTGCTGCTTTTCCTTTTACAGCTAGCTCCCTGATTCATTGTGGTCATTAGGTACCCGCATCGGTGGATGGTAAGTCGGGTGCACTGAGAAACAAATAGTAGGGAACACACACAAATTGGTAGAGCTCGTGAAGTCACCTGGTCAATGTATATGGTGATTTGAAAGTATATGGGCCCTGAAGCCGGAAACGGCGAAAACTATTGGTCGGGTGACCTCGCGCGCTCTATCACTTCGACTGTGTGCGCCCTGGGCTCCTTCCAAACAGGTACCCATGGCCTGTGTTCTTTCCCTAAACTGTACTGTTGCAAAACCCAAATGGGAACTCTCTGGCCCCATGTAAGCCCCTTGTAAAAGGTACCCTAGGTACCAAGGTAACTGCGACCAGGGAAGGCCTCTAAGGGCTGCAGCACTTATCGTGCCACCCTTAGAGGCACTGTACCTTTAAACACACCAACTGCATTTACAGTCTGCGTGTTTTGTTGCAGAACAAAGTGAAGAGTCGACATGGCAAACATCCCTATGTGCCATGCCCACAACCCACTGCCCGGGCATAGGTAAGCCACCCCGCTAGCTGGGTGCACTATGCCAGTGGTGAGGGTACAGGTGCATGAGCCCAGTACCCCTACAGTGTCTAAGTCAATTCTTAGACATTGTAAGTGCAGTAATGCCATAAAGAGTATTTGGAATGGGAGTTTGTCATTGCGAACTCCACAGCACCATAAAGGCCTTACTGAAAACTGGGAAGTTTGGTATCAAACCTCCCAGTACATTAAACCCACACTGATACCAGTGTGGCATTTAATGAAAAATGCACTCAGAGGGCACCTTAGAGATGCCCCCTGTAAAATGACTTAACACTAGTGTCCTGGTTGAGTGGCTGCTCACAACTGCCACCTCCAGACAGGTTTCTGGACCATTGGGTCGAGAGCTTACCACTCTCGGGGTCCTGAAACAAAGCACATCCTGGGACGAGGTGCAAAGCTTGCTCCCCCGGGATGGGCAGGGTCCATGAAGGAGAAGCTTCAAAGGCCTGCCGCTTTTTGTGAGGGACCCCAACCATTTGCTGCTCTCAGCAACTGGCCCCCACCGGTTCTAGCCCCCACTTGGGCAGGAGAATAGGCTGGAAAACCAAGATAGGAAGGGAGGTGCCCACCTTTGCCAACCACACCCCACAGGTGGGGGAGGTGAGGTAAGCACATCTCTCAATCCCCACCATCTTGCAGAGTGGGGGACTCAGCCAACAAGAATGAGGCTCATGTTCCTCTCCCACTGGAGGGTGACATAATAGAGGATGTACCCACCCCAAGGATGGGGCCCATTGGTTCTAACCTGTACCTACCTGTAATGCCCCTACATTTAGGGGTCGATTAGGATCGCGGACGGACTTGAGTCCGTCCGCGACCCCTGAGGAGGAGGGAACGTCCGCATGGGCTGCGGCGTTCCCTCCGATCTGATTAGGATGTGACCGCCAGGGTGGCGGTCACATCCTCTATCTCTAACATTGCGGCGGGTGCAGCTTCAAGCTGCACCCGCCCCAATGTAAAAAATGCATGCACAGCATTTGCGTGCACAAAGCGGCAGGCACCGCGCGGTGCCTGCTGCATTGTGCACGCAAATGCAGGGGGGTACCATAGGTACCCCCCTGCATTGTGCACGCAAATGCAGGGGGGTACCATAGGTACCCCCCATGTGCACCCACCACCACCCCTTCACCCAGGGGGCCCGCAACGGGCCCCCGAAGTGAAGGTCCGTATGCTTTTCCATGGCGGCAATGCCGCCGTGGAAAAGCATATTTACACACACATCATAATATGGCGGACGGTGTCTCATAGACACCGCCTGCCATGTTATAGCTTTTCCGCCGCGGTCGGAAGCCGACCGCGGCGGAAAAGCGGCGGACGGAATTCCAGACCCACCAGCCATCCTAATTTGGCGGTGGGTCTTTGGAGTCTCCGCCGCGGTTTTTCCGCATCCTCCAGGCCGGCGGACACTTCCGCCGGCCCGGAGGATGCGGAAAAACCGCCATCCTAATCGGCCCCTATGTATGTAAGGGGCAACCCTGAACCTTGCCTCCTCAGACCAGAGCCAACAAGAAGAAGCCAGAAGAAAAAGGACCGAACAACCTCGCTGAAAGAAGAAGAGGAGGACACCCACTGACTTGGCCCCAGCCCTACTGGCCTGTCCTGACCTCAGACTCCTCCAGCAGAACCTCGATCTGTCCTGCAGCAAGCAGACCTCCAAAACCCAGAGATCCTGCACTGCCTTCACAATCTCTGTCCGACTCCTTGAGTCTCCACCACTCTGATCCCGGCACTCCGAGCCCAAATGGCCCAATACCATAAAAGGGCCCCCCCACCCGGGGAGATCCTAGTCTGGGTTCCAGTAACCCCTGAACCTCTACAAGCTCCTGAGCCAAACCTGCAACCGAGATCGGGGGAAGGTCCCCTCCAACCGCGACCGAAGGCGACACCCTGACTGACTCTCTCAACCGACTCTCTCAACCTAAGCGGTACAAGTCCAACCGACTCTCTCACCCTAAGCGGTACAAGTCCAACCAACTCCATCTACAAATGCTTGCTGTCATAATATGACAACTCCCAAAGACCCCATTCACCTCATCAGCTGCTGACCGACTTTGAGGAACCATGACCGTATCTGCAGCTGAGATCAAGACCGACGGTCCCAATGAAAAACCTTGGGAACCCCATGACAGCATACTACACCCGGCCGCCTCTGTGCTGCTGGTGGTGTAGTTCTTGTGCTGGCCATTGGGCCCTACAGTGCTGACCTCGACCTCTGGAGCTTTTGGTTTACCAACTTGGTGGCCTACCTGCCCGCAGTCTCCAAACCCAAGACCATGCTTAGCTCGTTGGCTATTAAGTGGCCCAGCACTCTGCACCCGGCCACCTCTGTGTTGCTAGCGGCGTGACATGAGTGCCCATCTGACCGAATCCTGCTCACGGACCGTAACCCCAGTTCTGTTCTCCCAGGATTAAGTGTGTCTCATGAGTAATACTGCAACACTGTAACTATATTGCAAAACATATTACCTTCTTTTTCTTCCTCCTAGGAAGTGTACCAGTGTGGTATCTATAGATACCTTGCTGTGTAAAAAAAGTAACATATGAAGTAATCTCAATAGTAACTGAAAAGTAATTCCAACTGTTTTATAAACAAATGACTTACCTCTAAACAATCCAGAGCATTCAACTGCATTCAAACTGTATTTATCTGCATTATTCTTGCAAAGTATTATTATATTTACCTATACCAGGCCTGGTTATGTTCTAGAAAATAAAACACAACTAAATAATATTTTTATGCAAACAAATTGGTCTGTGTTCAGTCTTTGAGGGTGTGACATAATTTCTTGCCTGAGTGGGTCCAATAAATGATTAACACTATCCTCTGATAAAGCCTTACTGCTCGCCCACACTACCACAAATAGCGAGTAAGGTATTATCTACTTTTACCTCTGCCGACCTTTGGGGTTCCACTGGACACTGTGCACACTATACCTTACTTTGATATAGTATGTACAGAGCCAGCTTCATACAATAAGTGAAAAAACGTTTGCGCTACTCGCTTTTAAAAGCAGCAGCTGCAAATGGTTTCTCTCACGATGTGTGAAGTGTGAGCGCTTCATAATTGTTATTGCATGCTCGGGGAAGTTGAGGTGCATTCGCGTGCAGGCGACCAACCTACAGGGAACACACCTCACAAATATCATGTACATAACAATACATTTAAAGACACAAAACATAAAGGTCCAGATGAAATGAGAAATGTGTAATGGTTATCAGGGCACAACAATCAAAATGTGCACAGAGTGCCAAGAGTTTTAATCAGCAGGGGCTGCTGCAAAGGAAACACCAGTGGAGCTAGTCAAGTTTTCAAAACTTGGAATGAGTAACTCGTTAAAAAAGCAACAACTGGAGTACCTGCTTTATAGTAGGTAGTTGCATCTGGCAAGCCATGATCAAGCCATACACTAAAGATTTGAATCCCCAAGGAGTGAAGAATGCTGATTGCTGATGCACTACCAGCTTGAATAATTTACAGAACATGTTGAAGGGTGTCAAACTCATACAAAGTATTGAAATGGCCAGGAATTTGCATCAAGGTGGGAGAGTTTTACTAGTATTTGTAGTTGTCTGTAGCTTTCAAAGTCAGGCACATGTTCTAATGTACATCAGGTTTTTGATACGGTATTCCTTTAGGTGCTAAGGATGGTTTTAGCTGTGCGAAAACATTTCTAAATATTCATACGTCTTTGCAAGATTTCAGGTCAGTGTCACAGACTTTGTCTAGCTGATGAACAGTTCCATGCTTCACCCCATAGCACCCAGTATGAGAGTGTTAACCTGTGCTCAGCCTCTGGTAGCTTGACACAGAGCAGTAAGGCTTAACTTAGAGGCAATGTGTAAAGTATTTGTGCAACACGTCAAACAGTTAAACTGTGAAATCACCACACAAAGATTCCGCACAAAGTTAGAAAAATAGAACCTAATGTAATAAATAAAACAAGAGCGTAGAACATGAGATATTAACATTTAAAGAATAAATTGTAAAATAGCACTTAGAAGCAATAAGCTCCAGCTTGGGATACATGGTCGCGCCGGACTGGGAAAAAGTCAAAAGTTCAGGCCGACCATGATGGAGCATGGGCTAGATACAGGGACCCATTGAGGCCCGCTGAACAAAAGTACTTTTAATCCTGACTGCGTCAACATTGAAGATGTGGGCCGCAGCGATCTGTCGGTGTTGAAGATGCGGGCTGCAGTCAAGGCGAAGCATTGGTGTCGAAGATGCAGGCCACAGACAAACCAATGCATTGGGGTAGACCCACACAGTGAGGGCAATGCGTTGGCCCTGATTTGCGCAGCAGCGGTGATGCTTTGGCTCTGATGAGTGAAGAGCTGTGATATGAAGATTCAGTGTCGAGGATGCCATCGACAGAGATGCAGTGACATTGTGCAGTGGTGGTTTTGAAATGATGCTTGAGGGCCGATCCACGCAGTGAGGGCAATGCACCGGTTCTGGCCACACAACAGGAGTGATTTTCCGGTTCCGATCCACGCAATAGCGTCGATGTGGCAGTTTAATAGAGGGAAGTGTGGGTATTACTGAAGCAAGCATTTTATGCCCCACTTCCAAGGGTCGAAGAACTTAAAATGTCTCTCTCTTCATAATTGAGAATTACACTAACTAAAATGTAATAACGTAATCCCAATGTTAGTCTATGGGAGGGATAGGCCTTGCAGTAGTGAAAAATAAATTTGGGAGTGTTTCAATACAAGGACTTGTGTTAAAAAAGTACATGTCCTGCCTTTTAAAGTTCATTACACTCTGCCCTTGGGTTGTCCAAGGCCTACCTTAGGGGTGACTTATATGTATAAAAAGGGATGGTTTGGGCCTGGGCAAAAGTTTATTTCGCAAGGTCGAAATGGCAGTGTAAACTGCACACATAGGCATTCATAGAAGGCTACTTAAGTGGGTAGCACATGCAGTGCTGCAGCCCTACTACTAGCATTTAATTTACAGGCCCTGGGGAGATGTACTGAACTGTACTAGGGACTTATAAGTAAAATAAATATGGCAATTGGGCATGGGCGTCTGCAGAAATGTTTCCAGGGGGGGGGCAACATTTTTACTTCATCACCATCCTCCGACATGGTTGAACACAAGTATTAAATACATTTAAAAAATCTAATAAGACAAAGAGCTTAAATAAACAAAGAAACCCATAAGGGGAAGAGAAAAATCTTGTGAGGCACCACAGCAGACGACCTGGCAACTACAATAAAACAGAGGGAAAAACTAAAAATGGCCGGAAACAAACGAAAACATTCTAAATCACGTTGATGTGGTTCTAGAGCATGGGTACTCACAAACTTTCTCTCAGGGGCCAAATTTACAGTGTGGGTTGTGGCCGAAGGTCGCACCAGTGGGGGCGGGGTCAATGGGGGAGGGGTGTGGGGCTAGCAACAAAAAAAACTATGACCATGAGGTTGAACACATACCCGGCAGCGGCCGTCTTCATCCACTGAGCCACCAGACCCGGCATACGCACATCTGTCTTTCTCTTTCTCTCTCTCTCTCTTTCTCTCTATCTCTCTCTCTCTCTCTCTCTCTCTCTTTCTCTCTCTCTCTCTGTCTGTCTCCATCCTTCTCTCGCTGTCTCCCTCCCTCTCTCTATCTGTCTCCCTCCCTCTCTCTATCTCTGTCCATCTCTCCCTCTCCATCTCTCTGTCTCCCTCTGTCTCACTCACTCTGTCTATCTCTCTCTCTCTTTCCCTCTCTGTCTCCCTCCATCTGTCTCCCTCTGTCTCTCTCCCTCTGTCTGCCTCCCTCTGTCTCCCTCCCTCTGTCTACCTCCCTCTGTTGCCCTCTTCCCTCTGTCTGTCTCCCTCTGTCTATCTCTGTCTGTCGCCCTCTGTCTGTCTCCCTCTGTCTGTCTCCCTCTCTCCTCTCTCTCTCTCTCTCTCTCTCTCTCTCTCTCTCTCTCTCTCTCTCTCTCTCTCTCTCTCTCTCTTTGTCTCCCTCCCTCTGTCTCCCTCACTCTGTCTCCCTCACTCTTTGTCTCCTTCTCTCCCTCTGTCTCCCTCCCTCTGTCTCCCTCCCTCTGTCTCCCTCCCTCTGTCTGTCTCCCTCTGTCTGTCTCCCTCTGTCTGTCTCCCTCTGTCTGTCTCCCTCTGTCTGTCTCCCTCCCTCTGTATCCCTCCCTCTGTCTCCCTCCCTCTTGTCTCCCTCTCTCTGTCTCCTTCCCTTTCTCTCCCTCCCCCTGTCTGTCTCCCTCCGTTGCCCTCCGTCTGTCTTCCTCCCTCTGTCTGTCCCTCCCTCTGTCTGTCTCCCTCTGTCTGTCTCCCTCTGTCTGTCTCCCTCTGTCTGTCTCCCTCTGTCTGTCCCTCCCTCTGTCTGTCCCTCCCTCTGTCTGTCTCCCTCTGTCTGTTTCCCTCTGTCTGTCCCCCTCTCTCTGTCCCCCTCTCTCTGTCTCCCTCTCTCTGTCTCCCTCTCTCTGTCTCCCTCTCTCTCTGTCACCCTCTCTCTCTGTCACCCTCTCTCTCTGTCACCCTCTCTCTCTGTCACCCTCTCTCTCTGTCACCCTCTCTCTCTGTCTCCCTCTCGCTCTGTCTCCCTCTCGCTCTGTCTCCCTCTGTCTCCCTCTTTCGCTCTCTCTGTCTCCCACCCTCTGTCACCCTCTGTCTCCCTCCCTTTCTCTCTCGCTCCCTCTGTCTCCCTCTCTGCCAGTCTTAGTCTCTGCCAATATTTGTCTGTCCCTGTTTCCCTCCCTCTGTCTCCCTCTCCGTTTCTCTGTCTGTCTCTGACTGTCTTCCCCTGTCCCTATCTCTGCCTCCATCTGTCTCTGTCTGTCTCTATCTCTTTCTGTCTCTGTCTCCCTCCCCCTCTCTCTCTCTCTCTGTCTCCCTCCCTCTCTGTCTCCCCCTCTCTCTCTCTCTCTCTCTCTCTCTCCCTCTGTCTCATTCACTCTGTTCGTCTCTCTCTCTCTCTGTCTCCCTCTCTCTGTCTCCCTCTCTCTGTCTCCCTCTCTCTGTCTCCCTCCCTCTGTCTCCCTCCCTCTGTCTCCCTCCCTCTGTCTCCCTCCCTCTGTCACCCTCTGTCTGTCACCCTCTGTCTGTCACCCCCTGTCACTTCACCCCAGCTTCCCAGGCACACACACAACCGCACCAGAGTACTTCACAGGTCTTTAAAATACCATTTACCTGTTAATGAGGCTTTGTTGTGAATCACCCAGCCCCCATAGAGCAGAGTGTCTCGGCATCCGCGCTGCTGTGGTGGTGTTTGCTGACACTCTTTAATTTTCTTTAAAAAAACACAGGTAAGATGTCTGCAAGGCACGTTAAAGGCAGCTGGCCCATTGTCATTCTTTATGTGATGATCAGCAGCAGACAGAATGACAATGGGCCTATCCACAGTCTGCTCGAGGTCGGGAAGAGGCTGCTGCAGCCTCTAGAGTTCATAGAGTAGTGCGAGAGGCCCCATGTGAGAGAACGTTTAAACTCCCGGGGCTTCTCGCAGGGGAACAGCACAGCCTGCTGTAATTGTGAAAATTAAGGGGACCAAAGGCGTCCGTAAAAGGAATGTTGACGGCCTCCCTGCTCAGAACACATGGGCGTCCGCTACAGCAACGTGCGCTGCCTGAGTGTTAATACCACACTGTCACTGGGCCAGCACCAGACGGACCGGCGATCCAGGCAGACCCGGTTCTATGATTCTTGCTCAGGGAGGGCCACGAGCATCGATGGGTGGGCCACAAACATCGATGGGTGGACCACAAACATGAACGGGTAATGGACAGGGTACAAAATATTGCAAAGATCTGATATTTTAGGTATATACATTGTCAACTTTTGACATTTTGAACACCCTAAGTACCAAACAACGAGGGACCTACTTTATTTTCCCTGCTTTGCTTCAAGCTTTATGTTTCTGTTGCCACCATCTCTTTGCAGCTTTTCATATTTTAAAAAAAAATATTACTTTCCACTTTGCACAGCATTGCAGTTTAAAAGTGTGGTGCAGTAATCCCTCTGACAACTTTGCACAACCCTGCCTAATATAATAATTCAGACTTTACAATTATTTATCCTCCCTTTCTATGTACATAGGCAATAAAAACACAGTTAAAAACTGAGCTATGGTTTTGCCAAATGTGCAAAACCAATGCAACTCACCAGTTGTGCTAACCAATGCACACATAATTCATGTTCCCCATCATGCTCAAAACCCTATCTTAACTGGGCCTGGGTCTTTCTCCCATCTCTTTTCAGGCCATCAAAGTTTTTACTGAGATATTGCTTTTTTTCCCTTCCAGCCTCTGGCTGTCATCCCTGTAGAGATGATACTCTCAGCATTCACATCTCCCCCTTAATGGAAGAAGCAACAAGGTACTTGAAGTGCTAGTAGTGAGTTGTCTGCTTGTTTAGGTAGGAGCGACCCTTTCTGGTAGCCACAGTGCTGCTAACAAGTCAACGTCAGGGCAGACAGTGTCTTCTCAAAGGAGGCTCCGAGACTAAAAAAAACAACCTGAAGGGAAAAACCTCTGATGGAAGAGGTGACTCCAGAATCCAGGCAACAGGACACAAAAAGGAGGATAGTCAGCAAGGGGATGACAGACCTGCGAAGAAGAGGAGAATTGCAGAAGAAGGAACCGACAGGACCAAAATACCAAACTGGAGAAAAGTGTCACCAACAGAAGTGAATAGATATCAACAGGAGAAAAGAGACACCAACAGGAGTGAAGAGCACTGCAACACAAGAAAAATGAGAATTCCAGTCCCTTATATATACACAAGGACAGCAAGGAAGTGACGCAACAGGAAAAGGAGAACCACCATCTTGGTTTAGGAAGAAAAAACAGTACTCAAGGAATCTAGGAACCAGACAGAGGAATTTTGGAAGAAAGGAACACGAAAAAATAGCCCCTAACCATGACTGCAGGCAACTCATATTAAGGTCACTCTAAGATTCAGATAAGTCTACAGCACCTGGTTTTCCCAGGCAGTCTCCCATCCAGGTACTAACCAGACCCGACCCTGCTTAACTTCAGATGAGATCAGGTGCTTTTAGGGTTGTGTGGCCACTGCCCTCAGTGGCGGCGTACCCCAAGAGAAAAGAGAAGTGCTTCATGGCGCGTCTTTGCACCCAGAGAAGAAACTGCAGGGCGCCACACTGAGCTGCGGCATGCCCAGCGTACAGAAATAGGTGCCACGGTCCGCGTTACAGCCCGCAGCTGTGAGGCGGAAGGTGCGCAGGTCATGACCCAGTCCACGGGGTATCACCACATCTATTAGATTTTCAAAGTTTCTGAATGTCTGACCATATATCATACCAACTTTTCATTCTGTCTCCCTCCCTCTGTCTTTCTCTCATTCTACCAACCCCTCCTTTATCATTCTCTATCCCATTATCCATCTCTTTCATTATCCATCCCTCTTTTCCTCTCTCTCTTCCCGGTGTTACCCTGATTTTCCCATTTCAATTGCCCCTGTACTATTTCCCTCCCTCTCTCTTAGTCTATAATTTACCCCTCTTTCTCACTTGTCTCCCATAAACACTCTATACTTCGTTCTATTTCTACCTCCTATGTCCTTAGTCCCCACTCTCCAAATTCCTATTGCTTCTTTGAGATTTACGTCAGTTCTCTTTCCTGTATTGAAAATTCTCCTGTTCTTCAGTTATGTCTTCTTATGCCAGCTACCTGCTTTATCAAAACTTGTCATTTGCAGAAGACCCTTCTCTGTAGACATTCAATAGATTCCTGTCGATGTGAGTGCTTTCAGTTCTGCATGCTTCTAAAGGTTAGGAAAGTGGAAAGACCTTGTTCAACCTTTATTAGGCATTCGATCAAAAGAAAGTTTATTGTTGAGTGGTAAAGGAAAATCCACCTATTTCTGGAGGAGTTGTTGGATACCGTGGAGACTCCACATGTGGCATTTCTTTTACCAAACTATCCTTTTCCTGAAGTGATAGTGCCATATTTCTTTGATTCTACTCCTCATTTGGCACTTCCTCAAGGTATCACCAACCTCTAAATCATGCTGTAGGCTGCTGAAAGTTAGAACTAAGAAGTGTGTCTGAGGCCTTGATTCATCCTTTCCTTATTAATACTGGCCAGGAAACTTCTAATAATCCTCTTCTGCATCCATCCTTTGCGTTGTCATTCACTATTCTTTTTACTCCCCTTGCCATCGCCCTTCTCCAGTTTCGTTTCCTACCCTATCTTTACCAATCTCTTGCTCTAACCTTCTCTCCACTTAGTCTGTTCTCACTTCATCTTTTACTTGGCTATTTCCCTCTTTCATTTCCCCCTCTCTCCTTGTACTTATCTATAATTATGTCCCTCCCTTCTCGCCTCTTTTCCTATCTTCTCTCGTCAATCATTTCTCCCTCTTTCCTCTCCCCATCTCCGTTTGTCTCTATTCCCCACTCCGTCTCTTATTTTTCCTTTTGGCACTGTCTCTCTCTTTATCTCTCCTCTGCTCTTAAGTCTCCCTTGGTCTCAACATGGAGGGTTAATAAGATTTTTCACTACAACAATATCAAAATCGAATTTTCATTTGTTTTTCTTTTTTTCTCTCCATTTTTAGTCATATTGTTCTTTAAATGTAGTTATTTCAGTCTTCAGTGTTTTTTCCGGATTTGTTTCACTCTCAGCTGTGTACAGCACTCTCCCCATTGCTCAAACGGATTAAGTGCAACGTGTGTGGTCATGTTATTCCAATATCTTCATAACACTGAGACTTTCCAATACCTCCAAAAAGGAGCCAGAGATGAGTTACCAGAGATGAACTGCACAAATTGCCTCTCCTTCTAATGATCAAACGTAGCTGCTGCTTTGACTGGAGTAGAGTTTTCTTTTAAAGTGGTAGATATTTCCAACATAGGTTTCATAGAGGGGGGGGGGGGTAGTTATGGTTCAAGCAGTTATGTCTGTATTGTATATCATCTTATTATGCGAACAATAGAAATACTGGCACAGTTACTATACATTGTTATGTTACACTATGTCATTATCAGCGTCCTGCTTTGCATGTACTATATTCACCTCAAAAACTATAAAATAGATGGGATGGTAGTTTCCTTTACTCCCACATAAGTATTTGTTGACATGAGAGTCGGTCTTGCGATCCTGGTATTTGAATTGTGACTTTCAAATAAAATTGATCTCCTTTCCCTTGGAAGGATTGGTTCCTTTTAAATCTGACTATTACTAGTAATGCGCATTCCGTGATCTAACTCAAAGTGATGGGGCTCACTGCAGAATACAAAGTGGGTAGTGCTTAATATGAAAATAAATAAGAAGTGCTAGGGATACACATTGCTCCTGCCAGCAGTGCCAATGACAACCCCTATCTATCACACTGTCACCAATGTGACAATTCTGAATATTCCAGGCCCCGGCTCAAATCTGTAAGAATGGCTAGGGTTGCAGGTATAAGTCATTCTAATGTAGGTAGAATTAATAAACAATTATTGTGCTCATTGTGAATTAGGCAGACAGCGCTACCCTGCAGCGCCAGCAGCCTTCCATAAGTTGCGGTCTTAATAATTGAGTGCAGTGTCGAGCACAGGAAAAAATCGGCTCAAATTAAATACTAAAAGAGGGCCCACTAAATTTAAACATATTTCACAGATATTCATTAGACTTGGGGTGGTGGGGGGAACTAACGGGCTGTGGCCTACGAAGGGTAAGGGGCTCTACTGCGCTGCATGGCCGGCAGACTCCTACCTCCCTGTCCACACTGATCCTCCAATCACGAGCCACGTCAACAAAAAGAGTGTTGGAATTTCATGAGAATTACACTTTCAATATCAATCCGGTCTGTCACTTCACAGTTTTTAAACTAAGAATGTTGGCACTAGCCCCGCTCCCCAAACACCCCACCCGCGCCCCATACCTTTGTATCCGATCGTTGTGGCCTGCTGTGAGGGACTAAAGATCACGTCCCCTGCCTAAGACTTGTTAATTGTGCTGCTCGAAAGCATCAGCAGCTCCCCAAGGACTCAATCTCTTCTCCTGAGGCATGGGATGGGAGGAGATGCACCATGATGTGCCTCCTCTGCCGGGCCATTGTCATTCTGACCATGACAATGGAACGGCTGACCCTGTGACCTGCTGAGAGTCACACTCGGGCTGTAGCAGCCTTTCAGGTGTTGCCCCAGCAGGAAAGTCGGTCCAGGTATGTGGGCCCATCCTCTAGAACCGGGCCTGGATCCAGGGGGGGGCAAGCGCCCCCTCTTGCCCCCCCTGCGGACGCCCATGCAATTGGGTATGAGCCAATTTTACCATATTTAGAAAAGAGAGCACATGCATGTTATCACTGGTTAGCAGAGGTAAAGTTTTCAGATTTCTATGGCCAGCAAAAAAAAATCAGCAAAACGTAGGAGGGGGGCAAAATGTCTGGGGGAGACCCTGCAGAAAGGGCTATTTTCTAACAGAGAGGCTTTCTAAAACAGCATAAGATCAGTAGGAAAGGGGCGCCATATGCAGTGTCTCAGGGGCAGGCCATGCCAGAAGTTCCCAGGCTTTTTTCAGGCAGTAAATATCTTCAGCAGGTCACAACATCCAATGTTCTTGGAGCCTTTTTCCCTGGAAGTCAACTCCAGTGGGAGGTAGTTAGCACAACTCTGAGATTCCATTTTTTGAGGTGCAGAGTTTCACTCTTTTTCTTCAGTGATTCAAGGTTGTCGTGAATAACGGTGATCTGGTGGGATTATTTTAATGGTGCAAACCTATGAAGTTTGTGGAATACTGCTATGTAATCACTCCAAACTTCCCAAGCTATCCTATGCCCCCTTTTGCTTCAGAATGATGTATTTAGCCTCTTGGAGTGTACCTAGTAGATGATAAGCAGTCGGAGTTCTTCGGGAACCAAAAGCCTATTATGACAGAAAAAGGGCTCTGCAGATCAAAGTTCCTCTCAGGTATTACATCTGCTCTCTCTTTTTGTATTGTAATCTCCTGAAGTACAAAGAATGCCAATACCTTCTTGCTACCAATATCATAACACAAGCGGTGACGGTGGAGATGCACTGTTGAGTTTTTGACATTAGTAAGTATAGAACGCGTAGAAAAACCCAACTTTGGTCTATGTTGTACACAGACAGTTACTTGGCTCTCTTCATCTTCCATTGACAGGTTTCTAATTTTAATGGGTCTTTTTTGGGAACTGCTGGTTTGACTCCTGCTTTCTATTGTGTCATTAAGCTCCATCTACTAGAGATTCATATGAATTCAAATAAATTTGTAATGGCCTTATAAAAAGGTCATTTTAATTTCCTTGACCATAATGTAATCACTTTTTGCACAATTATATTTCGAGGACTGCAAAATAATCCAATCCAACATACCCATGAGTCCTTTGGCAGAAATGCTACACTGGATTGTACTTTTTGGCGCTACTGACTTTTTCATGACTATTTGGACTTCGGAATAATCCCTCACCATGTAAGCAATAACTTTCCTCAAGCAGTGCTTTATTACCTAACACTGCAAAGGTATCAAGTACTGTTAAGATACCTTTACACTGTAATCCAACAGCGCCATTTTACATATATTTAAAACAAATATAAAAGGAAAACAAAAATCTGTACGTTATTTGCAGCACCTCCCAATAGTTAAATGGGAAAGAAGTGTTAGTGCAAATCTTCAGAGCCATGAATCGGACTTCAAACTTCAGTCACCAGATCATTTAGACTATGCAGAAACAATTGTGTTGTCTCGTCTTAGCTAAAGACATAAACATTAACATAAATAAGGCCTTTCCACTCCAGTAGGCTAGCACTAATGCAGATTGCTACCCGGCTTCTACAACACATTGTAGAGGATCGCACCCTGAGGGCTGGGTGCAGCTCGAGGGGATAAATAAATGCCAGAGCAGCCGCTCGTGGCACTCCCGCTATACCACTACCCAGCTTTAGTGTACCATTCTGTATAGCTCTTGCTACCTGTGGCCTACCTGTGTGCCTGCGCCCAGGAGCACCACATTGGCGATGAGGCTGGTGGCGACCCAGCTGGTGCCATTGACATGGCTCCACCCGTGGTAGAAGGAGAGCTGCCCAGGTTGCTTGGATCGCGACGCAGGGCTAAAGGATTACACCCTGAGGACTGGGCCTGGTGTGAGGGCCCACCCGGCTGCCTGCTGCCCCAGTGGGAGACCTGCACTGATCGGATCTGTCCTGTCGCGTGTGGAGCTTGAGGTCCTGTAGGCCCGAGCTTGTGTCCCTGGAGGGATTTAGGGATAGAACCTTTGTGTGGGTACTCCCGAGGTAAGAGAGATTTCAGTGCACAGTGGGAGCATCCACAGTCTCTTTTGCCTGCCTGGGGAGTACTTTGGCCATATCCCCTAGTGTGTCTGCTCAGAGGTCTGGGAAGCAGCATCCTGTACGTATAGGAAGGACAGTGACCAGTGGTGTGCACATCAGTCACCAACAAGGAGATGCTCAATCGGCAGGAACCGCCACATAAGATACTGGTGTAGACCCCAGCCTAGTGACTCATTGCACTTTGTCCCAGATCCAAATGGTGGTTGGAGGCCATCTCTCGACAGGGCAAAGTTTGCACAATGCCTGAGCAGCAGCAGGCTCCACACCGCTACTGTCTGCCCCATATATCCACTGGTCAGTCACAACATTACCACTGTTCAGCATATCACCCGCATTATGGATGACATTGTGGCAGACCTGAACGGCACAAAATGTTTTTCAGAAATCGACCTCAATGCTGGCTACCACCAGCTGGAGTTGGATCCGGCTAATCTTTATATAACAACATTCTTGACACACATGGGCCTCAGAAGATACCAGCGGCTAAACTCTGACATATCCTAGGCATCAGAGGGGTGTCAAAACACCATTCATGAGACCAGCTGTGTCCTTATGGGTGTTCTAAAGATCAGTGACAACATCCTGATCTTAGATACCCTGGAGGAACATCATCTTTGGTTCAAGGCAACGCTGGAGAGGTTGGCAGACTGTGGCCTGACACTCCACAATGCAGAAATATTTATTCTATGAAAATGTGATCAACTTCTTCGGGTACGTGTTCTCTAGAGAGGGGCTGCGAGTGGACTCCAGGAAGGTGGAAGGCATCGGTTTCATGGAATGCCACAAAGGCGAGGAACTTCCTTGGGATGGCCACCTACTGTGGCATGTTCATTCCTAACCTGGCCACCTTGTACAAACCCCTGAGAGCCCTGACAAGGTCGGATGCCACCTAGGAGTGGACAGAATGCACTGGCATGGCATTTTGACAGGTAAAGGATGCACTGCTGGCAGACGCCACCATGACCTACTTTGACCCCAGGAGCAAGATGGAACTTATTGTGGAAGCTAGACCCTAAGGGCTGAGGGCTGTCCTTTTGCAGGAGAAGAGTGAGGGGTCATGAGTCCCAATCATATATGCCAGCAGAGTGTTGTCAGGCACTGAGGCTCAGTATGCTCAGATAGAGCGTGAAGCGCATGTGATCTGTTGGGCCTGTTTCCATTTACAACTATACTTGCAACTGCAGCCCTGATCATTTGAAATAGTGTACCATACTGGATTAAACAATCCAGCTGACTACCTGTCTTGCCACCCACAATAGCAGCTTGGCATAGGCAGGAGTGAGCTGGACGGAGAGGCTGAAGGGTTTGTACGCATCGTCCTGCATAAGGCATGCCCCCAAGCTCTGTTGGGCGATGAAGTTATGGAAGTGACCATGATGGACACAAGTCTGTCCAAGGCCAAAGAGGCACTCCTCTGGGAGCAGTGGCAAAACTTCCTAGATGGTGCTGAGTAGTTAAATCCCATTGTACAAACAACAATGACCAGCTCTGGAGGTTCAGGGAGAAATTGAGCACCAGCAGAGAAGGATTGCTGTTACAAGGGAGATGCATCGTAATGCCCAAGTGCCCCTGGGCAAGAGTCGCCAACCAGGCTCACCTTGGACAATCATGTTGTCATTCAGGACTGTCACTCTGGGGGGAAATTCCATACCCCTTTTGTTAAGGAAATCTGGAAGATCATGGACATCCAGAGAACTATTGTTACTGTCCAGTGAAGCCACACCATGGAATCTGGGAACGTGTCCTAATTCAAATGAGTACAGCCCTCACTCAAGGAGCAGATTGACAGCCAGGTGAAACGGGACAAGATGTTTGAAGCAACTTCAATATCTGGCCCCTGTAATGGTGGTGCCGAGGCCACCCCTGCAACCACTAGGACATGTCTTTGGCAGGGGGATCTGTTACCATCAGTGATCATCAGCGCCCAGACACCACCCCCAGGCCACCCACATTGGTTGCCTCACTGGCTGGTGCAAAAGAAGATGTAGATCAGAGGAATTGTCTTCGACCTAATCCAGCACCAAGCCAGGTGATCTGAGACTATGTGTGCATGGTGTAAATAAAGTTTGGTGTTCATTTCATAAAAGTTGGAAGGGATGTAGAGTGCAACCCGACCTCTCGGTAGATTGCAGGGGATTGCACCCCGAGGGCCAGGTGCGGCCCCGGGGGATAAATAAATGCCGAAGCAGCCGCTCATGGCACTCCCGCTACACCACTACCCAGCCTCAGTATCCTGTGATTTGCAGCTCTCGCTACCTGTTGCCTATCTGTGAGCCCACGCCCTGGCAGCATCACAAGTAGGTGCTCTCCTAGGATTAAATCCTTTTATTGATATGAAATCGAGCATACAAATCACACATTTATTTCCCTACAACCCCAACTTGGCCGGCTGCAACAAATAACTGCATAGTAGCAAGCTGTCCCTGGAGTGTAAACCAGAAGATCTTAAGATGATTGGGGAAATACACAGCATGTCACCTACAACCCAATCGGGCCAGCCGCCTTAAGGGACAATCCTGGGGGAGGTACAGGCCAATGAACTTCACAGAACCCAGTGGGGGCTAACAATTCTCATGTCTTTGCTATGCTGAGCGCAGTATATACAAAACGTTGCACTAAAGAATCAAGACAAGTTAGCATCACAGGATCTAAACAGAAACCCCCCCTTACCCTCCCCTCCTTCTCTCCTTCCGACGGCGCCCGCCCGATTGTGGGCGTATGTTAGAGAAGCTGAAGTGTTCCAAGGAAGCTGTGCAGCGGCGACCCTGCAACTCCCTAGGCCAGCAGAACCAATTTGAGGACACGTAAATATGCCGGGCAGTTCAATTCTCTGAATTCCTTGATAATGAAAGGGGACCAAATCTTTGTGTAGGTTGAGGGGTCTGTGCTAACCGGCATAGACAGCCGCTCCATGCCCAATATGGTCCAGAGATGGTGGAGCCATTGACGGTGCTCTGTGGGCACTCCAAAGCCAGGTCTCCCTCCAAATGTGTGAGCCTGCTACTGTTTGGTCCATAAAGACCCAGTGCTTTTTGGTCATGGGGCAGTTCCATTCTACCAGAAATCTGAGCTGGGCGGCTTGGTAATACCGCAGGATGTTGGGAACTGCCAGACCGCCCTCCAATTTTGCGCATTGTAAGATTTGTAAGAGTTGTTTTTGTAGTTAAGGTTTTGTCCCACCCCAGATGAAGCGATCTATGCTCTGCTGGAGCTGTCCTAGTTGCCCAGGCGGTGGGAGAGCGGGAGCGCCTGGAAGACATATATGGTCCTCTGGAGTACATTTATTTTTACTCTGACAATCCTAACCAGCCACGACAGAGGCAGCCGTGGCCACCAATCTAGGTCTCTATGGATCGTGGCTTCGAGGTTGGAGAAATTAGTCTTGGCTATTTTAGTAATGTGCCCAAGTAAGGGAGGGCTGGCTCCACCCATTGAAACTCGTACCATGCTCGTAGAACACGTTCTGTGAGCGGAAGGGTAGTGAGATTCAGGATCTACAATTTGGTCAGTTTCATCTTGAAGCCTGACACAGCTCCAAAAGCTTCAATTCAGAGATAATCGTTGCTAGCAAAGACAGAGGCTGAGCGACGAAAAAAATAATGTCATCAGCATAGAGGTTGATGAGATGGTGATCTGGGTGGTCCAGTAGTCTCTGAGCAAAGAGTTTCATATAAATGTCAATCAGGAGAGGGGATAACGGGCAACGCTGCCTGGTACCCTGTTCCACCTGCAATCCCTCTGAGCTCACTCTATTCACCCGAACAGTTGTGCTATGTTCACTGTATATGCTACAAATACAGTTCAGGAACCGGTCCCCCAACCCAAAGTGCTTAAGGCTTGCGAACAAATAAGGCCAGTTCACCCTGCCGAACGCCTTCTCTGCATCCACTGCTAGCAAGAGGGCCTCTTTGTCCATGAGGTGACAGAGCTGCTTGGTGTTGTCCCCACATTGACGTGAGGGGATAAAGCCCACTTGATCTGGGTCGATCAAGCCCAGCATCAGGGGATTGAGGCTATGTGCCAGAATGCCAGTAAATAGCTTTGTGTCTACATTGAGCTGGGATATTGGGCAGTACGAGCTGCAAAGCCCGGGATCTTTCCCTGGTTTTGGGATCACAGAGATGGACGCCTGTAGCATAGTTTAGGTGAGTGAACCGGTCTCAGCAAAGGAATTGAAGAGTCTGGTCAGGAAGGGGGCCAGCTCCTTGAAAAAAGTCTGGTAAAAGGTCACACCGAAGCCGTCCATAGGTGCTCCCTTAATGTATGCTGAATACCCCAATGGCAAGACTAATTAATGAACAGAATGATATACAGGAGGCATTCGTTAGTACATGTATTTTAGATAAAACATGATTAAGTTGTACGCAGTCCAAGAAAAAATATTTATGTTCCATATGGTTTATTCTTCATCTGTTTTTTCATTTATAGCTTTACAGAACATCCAGCTGACACATGTTTCGCGGTTATCATATGTTACTGCTTTCCCAAAGCCTACGCACACAAATGAGCTATATTTTGACAAGAAAGGATGACGTCCTTTTTCAGCTTGTCACAGTTTAAAGCTGTGAACAGGCTTTTTATTTGGATTATGTTCGTAGGTTTTTAGATTCATGAATATGGATATCAGGAATTGTTTTCATGCTTTTAGTGTGGCC
The DNA here is from genome assembly GCF_964261635.1 of Lissotriton helveticus. Classification (NCBI taxonomy): domain Eukaryota; kingdom Metazoa; phylum Chordata; class Amphibia; order Caudata; family Salamandridae; genus Lissotriton; species Lissotriton helveticus. The sequence continues at coordinate 1,349,888,445 of NC_136068.1, read as the reverse complement.
ATATCATCAGATCGACTTATTGTGTGCACATTAGAAATACCGAGAACTGTTGGAAGGACCAGGGACAGAAGTCCCTTAGGCATTATCTAAAGCTCGTCCACATTTAGTTAGGTGAGTTTCCATTACTTAGTAAAGACTATTTTGAACTACCTGATGCATGTGACCCAAACATCTGTGTTTTGGATGAGGTTTGCTTCTTTCAACCCTTCCTCCAAGCTGTAGGAGCTTCACGCACTCCTTTACCCATAGTATGTACACGTGGAGGATACCGATTGTACACACGCCTACAGTCTTAGGTTATGTGCTGCTCGGGTTGGTTTAATAAGGATTATTAAGGTAGATGGTATTGCGAGTTTTTCCGATCTTTAGCATGGTTGAAGAAAAACAGATACTAGTATATCTCCTCTCAAAATGTAATTGTATACCTTGTTTATCAATGAAGCACAGAGCACTGCAATATATATCTCTGCAGTCTGCATGAGCGCATTCCTAAGTGGGACCAGTCACCAATAAAGAGTGGCGTGAGTGAAAGTAGGAGCACAGTGGCTGGCTGCTTCACAGTGACCACTTGGTGCTGACCTTTGACACAGGGAAGCCTATTCACAAAGTCATTTTGGAGTACTTATAGCAGTGCTTTAAATTAGCCGGTACTGTCCGGTACAGAGCACCAGCACTTTTTTATTTTGAGGAGAGTACCGGCACTTCTCAGAAACAAGCAGGTACTCTGGTACAAAGTACCTGCACTTATATTTTTCCGTTTCAAGCACTGACTTATAGTAACATTCCTGCACTACTCTTTTATATACTTGTACATGACTTTGTGAGTTGACCCCCAAACATCTAAAATGGGAATAAAATGTAAATGCATATTGAAGGAATTTTCACATAGAATTAATATAAATTGAAAGGACTTTATCGTCTTTGTGCTTTTACCAGGGGCGTAACACAGGCCCCCGCAGCCCCCGCGCTCCAGGGGCCCCCTCACTTAACGGAGCCGGCTGCAAACAAGCCTCTTAAGTCTTTACAAATTAAATCAAATGGTGCAACTGCACACTGCCTCACCAAGTCCCCATAAAAAAAGCTTGTTTAAATGTATTAGTCTAAGAAGACTGTACTTTCTAACACCTGTGCAGTGCCGTGGGAGTGAATAACTTGTAAAAGGCTGATCTAGGAAGCGTGGAACGTTTTTGACGAGATCCACCCCTCACAATGGCTCCCTGCCCTGCCAAGGGAGTGAGAGGTAGTTATTTACACATGTGCTTTGCTTGTTTGTACGTGTTGAGGCCAATCACATCGATTTGTCATTATTTCACGTGTTCACTGGTGCAGTCTCAATGATAGACATATTAGACTAATATTTTATACATTTCGCCAGACTCCGGAAGGTGCTGGGACTTTAACCTTCATGACAAAGTTAAGAATATAGTGCTAAAAATTAGGATTGATAAAACTGATAAAATATTGATGTTAATAAAAAAGATAAAACTGAACAGTTTGCTGCATGACATCGTTCGTTCGATCCAGTTTGAGATTCACAAATTTCCTTGTAGGTTTTATCAGTTATAATAATAGCCACACCACATAGCTCAGAGGGTTGAGGGGCAGCTACACAGCTCCATGTATGGCTACTGGTCTGAAATCTGGGAGTGTTAACTTAGCCCTCGATCCTTCAGTGTTCGATACCGTGACTATGATTAAACTGGGTGATAACAACGCCTACTATTTTTGTGACAAAGGTTTAGTAAGCCTGTGGTGTATGCCATATAAATGTTACATCACGTGCGTTTGTATAGCACAGTCCCACCAATTGTTTGGTTTCGTAGCACTTTCTGAGACTGGGCACCATTTGCAGTTCTGGGATTCTGGTTGACTGGAACAAAAGTGAGCTGTTGATATTGCATTTGGATATGTTTCATTTCATTTAGATGGGACTAATTTTTGAATGGCGCTGGCAGGATGGTGTGCACTAAACTATTGTTTACTGGTGCAATAAACTATCTAGTGGCTGACTTGATCTTGTATTATATCCATGTGAAGCATTATGTGGGTGGATAGATGTACTGAAGGGCCTTGTCATTTTTGTTGTTGTTCTGGAGTATACCGGATTCAGGTGATTGTAACGTTTTCAGGCACCTTTTACCATTTTTTGGTTTGAGGATATGCAAGGTGGCTGCAGTAGTTTTAAAGGAGAAGGACACTCACAGTACATGACCGTCTACTATACAATGCCCTTCCATTTCTTGTGCTTTAAGATCTTCTTCAAGTTTCTTCTTGTTCAAATGGGTGTAATTTCTGATACTTATATGTTTTGATCGTCTTCATTGGGTAATTTTGTTTGCAAGAAAGTGTCACTCATAGACATTGAAATGTCATTCATAATTAGACTGAAATTATGAAAATGTCATACATGGCAATCAAACCTTAGCAGCTATGCCCGCAGCAGCCCCTGTGTTCCAGCCTCCAGGGGCCCACAGCGCTGTAGAGCACGCAGGCAGCACTAAACTCTCTTGCCGGCGTTGCTTGACCAGCAGTGAGTAGCCACTTGCCTCATAACATTCCTGCCTTATAAATTAAATGGTGCGTGCCATGTGCGATGGGTGCAGGTGAACTGAGGTTCCAGGCCCAGCAGCAAGGGGGTTGAAGGCAACTGCCTTGAGGCCAGAGACAATTTGCATATTTTCATACCTTTGTAAACTGGTTACTGAGGCTTATTTTTATTTTCTTGTTCCAGTAACCTCTGGGCCACCACTATGCATATTCCTTACTTTTGACATTATTGGGCCAGATGTAGGTAAAAGCATTTTTGTGATTCATCAATATCAATTTTTAGGGAATCGCTATTAGGGACTCCCAAAATGCCATGTAGGTAGGCATTGCAATATTTTTTGCGATTCCTTAATATTCCTTAATTGCGAAATACACATTGTGATTCGCAATCAAGGAATACCTTCCCATTCATTCCTATGGGCATAGAGGCCCATAGGAATGAATGGGAATTGCACACGCAATTTGCGAGTACCCAATAGATACTCGCACATTGCGTGCACAATTTCAAGGGTGCAAGGGTTCTGGAGGGACACCCTGTTGCACCCCTGAAATGTGCATGTGTGCACATGTGGCGCACATACATGCCCTAAGGACATGAATGTGCGCCACATGGCAGTTTTAAAAAGCAAAAAAGTGCTTTTTAAAGGAAGTCGCTAATTACCAACAACTGCAAGTTGGTGGTAATTGGCGATTCCTTAGAGCTAAAGTGCACTTTCTTTTGTGCTACTTACATTGCATTTAATTCCTTAAATGCAATCACAAAATAGGGAATCACAATTTTAACGATTCTTTATTTTGCAAGTAGGTTTAATCTTACCTACATTGCTCAAAGCCAAATTGCGATCGCGAAGGCTGAAAATCTTTGAATTTTGGCGTTTGCGATCGCTATTTGGCTTCCAACATCTGGCCCACTGTTACAAATGGCGTAGCTTATATGTTAAAAGGGTTTCATACTTTCTCATTAGAACTTTGAGAAAGACAATATATAGGCATTTAATTTCAATGTTGGAGGTTTCAAAGCAAAATATGCCAGATTTTTGGGTAGTGGGGCAAAGTGGTAGGTGGTGGGTCGGGCCACCGGGGGGCCCCTTCCATGTGCTTTGCAGTGGGCCCCCTCAAGTTTCGTTTCGCCACTGGATTTTACTTATAGGGAGGTGGATTTTTCAGCACGGAATCACAAAGGCATGCAAGATTCTGTGACCCTTAATTTGTGGAGAAAGCTGCGAGTGCAGTAATCTGCTTGTGATCCGGTCCCGCTTCCACCCCTGCCAGGACTACAAGCCCCTCGTGGCTCACCGGTAACCAGGGGGCCAAACACCAGCCCTTGCTGTCAAATCCCCGTATCTCACCACAATGCCAGAGCGGTACCTGTGACCCGAAGTATCCCGCCCCTCTTTCCCTTACAGGAACCAATCACCGGCCGCCGCCAGCAGGAAGCACTTGGTATCGACCCCGGAAGTCCCGCCCCTACAACAGTGACAGCACCAGTGAAAAGCACACCCATTGACCAGGACGCGGTCGGAGCATCGTGGCAGGATTCTCAGGCAGGCGGAGAGGACGGCGGAGAAGAGAAACCCGAAGAAGACGTATGGTCGGAAGATTGGTGGAGTCCCTGAGGAGGTGGCTGAAGAGCGGCCGTAGTCCACTGGAGGGCTACGGCGGACCGCATGAGTACCTAGGACCCCTTTCTGAACTTTCTAGGTGCTCGGTGTATATAGTGTAAATCTCTCTTCTTTAGGCACGGAGCACGGTAAAAACTCTCACTGTAACGATTGTAAAGCACCCTCACGGCATTGTCCCTTTCCCCTCACGCACCCTTCGGACACCCTTACTATTCCCTTCCCCCTCCTTCGCCCTCTCTCCTCCCTTTCCCGCACTTCTCTTCGTTTATCGGTCCCCCACGAATCCGGTGTTGGTGTCAGGAGACTCGCTGTCTCTAAGTACTGTTCTAACGGTCCCTTCTTTCTCGTATTGCCCTCCGAGGTACCTCCCCGACAACTTACCCGACCTGAAGGCCAACCAGACGGGATCCGGACAAAGAAAGAAGGACCGGACCGAGACCCTCCCGACGGAAGGACAAGACCCGATTCCCTTCCCCCGGAGCCATACTTCAAGTTGTTAACGGACATTTTGAGTGCTTTAATAAACCAGCATAGCCCATTACATACGGCCTCCTTGCCTGCTATTTGAGCCCGCGACAACCCCCCCTTCACAGTTGGTGTCAGAAGTGGGATCAGCTGAAAGCATGGAGGCCGTTATGAAACGTATGGCCGACTCACAGGAACAGCTCGGGAAATTGATGGAACAATTTCTGAAGACCGCAGAGGATGACAGGGGGCAGCTGCATGACGTGCTCAAGGGCCAAGGGACAGTGCACGAACAGGCCATGGGCAAACTAGCTGATGTCATAGGACAACCGAGACCCATGGCCTCCCTGCCTTCAGTTGTTCTCCAGAAGTACGTCCCGGGGGAAGACCCGGACTACTTCTTTACCAACTTCGAGAGGTTAGCCCAGGCCGCGAACTGGCCTGTTGAACGATGGGGCCAATACCTCGGTCCCCTTTTGACAGGGGATTTACAGGCCGCCTACCAACAGGCCAATATCCAGGGTAACAATCCCTACGCCGACATTAAACGATGTATCCTGGAACGTCTTGGTGTAGATGACGACACCTACCGGATAAGGCTACGACAGGCAAAAGAAGGGCCCCAAGAAAACCCCCGGGCTCTGTCCTTCCGGATCAAGGATCTCACCAACAGGTGGCTGAGACCAGAGACCTCCACCAAAGAGGACATCCTTGAAAAGATCTATCTGGAGCAGTTCCTGAACTCCCTACATCCACCAACCCAGAGATGGGTGCGCCAACACACCAAACTCAACCTCGAGACAGTGGTGGAAATAGCCTGTGCTTATGGCCGTGCCCAAGACATGCACCGCCACAAGGAAGAACCCGTCCACCGGCCTCATCCCATGAACTCCCTTCGCCCTCCCCGCCCTCTGCTACCTCGAAGACCGGAACCAGCTCCTCTTCTGCCCTCTCCGATCCCGTACCGGCCTCCCAATCCTGGCCCTCAGTGCTATAACTGCGGTAATTTTGGACATATCGCCCGCGTGTGCCCCCAGAAGGAGGTGCCGATGGAAATAGGCCTTGTTAGGAACTACGTCTGTCATACGCCTGGGGCTACACCCCCTCCCTTCCATTGCCCCGTGTCTATTGAAGGACAGGAGGTCCTCGCCCTTGCTGACACTGGTTGCCGTCAGAGCGTCCTCCGTCCTCAAGACCTGACTCTCCCTCCGGGTGCCCCTACAGGAGTGGTGGCCATTCAGTGCGTCCACGGGGACACTAAGCGGTACCCCACCACTCAGGTATGGGTTCAGCACCCCGGTGATCCTGGTACTAACCTCACGGTCGGTCTTGTGCCGGCCTTGCCCGAACAAGCCATTTTGGGAAGCGACTATTCCGGACTGCCTAAGCTCCTTCAGGACACCACCGACTCGCTTGTCCAGTGGTGGAAAGAGGCCCCTTATCCCCAAGGCTTGTCTTCCACCCCCATCGAGACTAAACCAAGGAAAACAAAGAACCAGAAAAGGAAGGAGAAGAACAACCCTACCTATGCCTTCCCTGCGAACATTGACGAACACCCATGGCAAACCGACCAGGAGTTCCTGGCAGCGCAACAGGAGGATCCACTCCTTCAAGAGGCATGGGGAAGGGCCCTAGACCAGGAGGACCCCACACAAGTAGGTCCCTACTTCTTCAAACAAAAGGGGTTGTTGTATCGGAAGGGAGGGCCTCTTCAGAAGCCACAGCTATTGATCCCGGGCCCCTTCCAAGACAAGGTCCTTTTCTTAGCTCACAGCCACCTGTTAGGGGGACATTTTGGGGATGAAAAGACCAGTCAAGCGGTCCTGGACAAGTTCTATTGGCCTGGGGTCCACCAGCGTGTAAAAGCCTACTGTCGCGAATGTGCCGTATGTCAAAAAACCAGTCGGTACCGACCACCCAGAGTACCCCTCCAACCTCTCCCTCTCATAGACGTCCCGTTCAGCAGGATAGGGATGGACATCATAGGACCCCTTCTGCCCTCCCGAAGCGGGTGTCGCTATGCACTGGTCATAGTGGATTACGCCACTCGCTTCCCTGAAGCCTTCCCGTTACGTCAACCCACTGCGCAGCACATAGCCAAAGCCCTGATAACGATGTTTTCCCGGGTGGGGTTTCCCCGAGAGATCTTAACCGATCAGGGCACGCCTTTTGTATTGTCTCTTCTTAAACAGGTCTGTGCACAATTGGGCATCAAACAAATCAGGACGTCTGCATACCACCCGCAAACGGACGGACTAGTGGAGCGCTACAACGCTACCCTAAAACAGACATTGAAAAAACTGATAGGGTTGGAAGCCAGACGGTGGGAAGAGATGTTGCCGCTGGCCCTATTTGCGATACGCTGTAAAACGCAAAGCAGTACAGGCTACTCAACCTACGAGTTGTTATATGGGCGGCCCCCTCGTACCCTCCTGGACATGGTACAAGAAGCCTGGGAGGCAGAACCTGATCGCACTCGTCCTTTGCCCGAGTACGTAGAGAACCTGAAGACCCATCTAGCCGAGATACGTGAAATAGTGAAACAGAACCTAGAGAGAGCGCAAGGCGCACAAAAAAGACAGTATGACAAAGGAACAAGAGCCCGTGTTTTCGCCATAGGGGACTTAGTCCTTCTAATGATGCCCTCCTCAGACCAAAAGCTCTTGGGACAATGGCAGGGTCCCTACGTCATCCGGCGCCAGGTGACCCCAGTCACGTACGAGGTAGAGCTGGATCCCACAAGAGGCACGACCCAAATATACCACGTAAACCTCCTAAAAAATGGGAGGGACCCCGTCCAGTCCTCACCGGGTCAAGGCTTCCCTCTGCTTATCCCTTTGACCCCTGCCTAGATCCCGCCTTGTCCCCTGTCCAAACCCGAGAACTCCGAGACGCACTGTCACCCGTCAGTGAGGTCTTCTCCTCCTGTCCCGGACGGACCACGGTTACCACACACAGCATCAATACGGAACCCGGGAAAGTGGTACGACTAAGACCCTATCGAGTCCCAGAGGCCCGTAGAGCAGTTATCCGAAAAGAGATCGAGGACATGCTCACGATGGGGATTATCGAGCCGTCGGTCAGCGACTGGAATTCCCCCATCGTCCTTGTGCCTAAACCCGACGGGTCTGTCAGGTTTTGCATTGACTTTCGGGAGGTCAACAAGGTGTCCACATTCGACACCTATCCCCTACCGAGAGTGGATGAAATGGTCGAGAAGATAGGGAAGGCCAAATACATATCCACCCTCGACCTCTGCAAAGGCTACTGGCAGATACCCCTCAGAAACCAGGACAAAAAGAAAACTGCCTTCTCTACTCCCGAGGGGCTGTTTCAGTTCATCGTTATGCCTTTTGGGCTTCACGGTGCCCCTGCTACCTTCCAGCGAGCCATGAACCAGGTCCTGCGCCCACATTCCCAGTATGCCGGGGCCTATTTGGACGATATCGTCATTTACAGCGATAGCTGGGAACAGCATCTAAGGCATGTGTATGAGGTGGTATCTTCCCTGGGTTCTTTTGGGTTTTCCATTAACCCCGCCAAAACCACCCTGGCTGCACAAACCGTCCAGTACCTCGGCTTCCTTCTAGGCGAGGGGCTGATCCGACCCCAGAAAACCAAAACCGAGGCTATCCAGACCCTACCCTTCCCACGAACAAAGAAAGATCTCAGGGCGTTCCTCGGACTCCTGGGTTATTACAGGAGGTTCGTTCCCAACTTTTCCCAGAGAGCAGCCCCCCTTACGGATCTCCTGAAGAAAGCCACTCACACAGACCTCGCCCTTAAGGAACCCACTCCCGACTTATGGCAGGCATTCACCGACCTGAAAAGAGCGCTGACCTCCACCCCTGTCCTGATCAGCCCGGACTATTCTTTGCCGTTTATACTACAGACAGACGCCTCTGAACGGGGATTAGGGGCAGTCCTATCCCAAAAAGATGAATTAGGGAACGAAAGGCCCATCCTCTTCCTCAGTCGCAAATTGTTCCCCAGGGAAAAGAACTATGCCGTTGTTGAGAAAGAGGCCCTCGCAATCAAATGGGCCATCGAGAGTCTTAGGTACTATCTGGAGGGACGGGACTTCACCATATATACCGACCACGCCCCGCTGGAGTGGATGGCCAGGAACAAAGGACATAATGACCGAGTCCTCCGATGGTTCCTGTCTCTCCAGCCCTACCACTTTAGCACAAGACACCGGAAAGGAACAGAACAGGGCAACGCTGACTTCCTATCCCGCTACCCCTCCACCCCAACCCGTACAAGTAAGACAGCTAGGGGAAGGGGATGTGATCCGGTCCCGCTTCCACCCCCGCCAGGACTACAAGCCCCTCGTGGCTCACCGGTAACCAGGGGGCCAAACACCAGCCCTTGCTGTCAAATCCCCGTATCTCACCACAATGCCAGAGCGGTACCTGTGACCCGAAGTATCCCGCCCCTCTTTCCCTTACAGGAACCAATCACCGGCCGCCGCCAGCAGGAAGCACTTGGTATCGACCCCGGAAGTCCCGCCCCTACAACAGCGACAGCACCAGTGAAAAGCACACCCATCGACCAGGACGCGGTCGGAGCATCGTGGCAGGATTCTCAGGCAGGCGGAGAGGACGGCGGAGAAGAGAAACCCGAAGAAGACGTATGGTCGGAAGATTGGTGGAGTCCCTGAGGAGGTGGCTGAAGAGCGGCCGTAGTCCACTGGAGGGCTACGGCGGACCGCGTGAGTACCTAGGACCCCTTTCTGAGCACTCTAGGCGCTCAGTGTATATAGTGTAAATCTCTCTTCTTTAGGCACGGAGCACGGTAAAAACTCTCACTGTAACGATTGTAAAGCACCCTCACGGCATTGTCCCTTTCCCCTCACGCACCCTTCGGACACCCTTACTATTCCCTTCCCCCTCCTTCGCCCTCTCTCCTCCCTTTCCCGCACTTCTCTTCGTTTATCGGTCCCCCACGAATCCGGTGTTGGTGTCAGGAGACTCGCTGTCTCTAAGTACTGTTCTAACGGTCCCTTCTTTCTCTTATTGCCCTCTGAGGTACTTCCCCGACAACTTACCCGACCCGAAGGCCAACCAGACGGGATCCGGACAAAGAAAGAAGGACCGGACCGAGACCCTCCCGACGGAAGGACAAGACCCGATTCCCTTCCCCCGGAGCCATACTTCAAGTTGTTAACGGACATTTTGAGTGCTTTAATAAACCAGCATAGCCCATTACATACGGCCTCCTTGCCTGCTATTTCAGCCCGCGACAACCCCCCCTTCACACTGCTTCTTGCAGGACCTATGTGAGAAAGCACGTGCGATATTGGGTTATTTCACCCTCTTTATTGCTGCGCATCTGCAGTCTATGCACAGCTTGTTCGTGTGTCTGAAAAACGCTGTTTCGTTTCTGGGGATTACTGAAAATATTTCATGTCATAAACTGAAGTGTTATTTTACCTTACCTCAAAACCTTGACATAATTGCAATCAATTAAGTGAGGATAATCTATCGTCACTTTCCAAGGACGTGTGCATGGAATTATTGCTGCAGGTCAGGCCACATTTGCCTGCCCAGCAGTCCTGCCAGCAGCAGAGCCATGTCTGACTTTGATACAAGGTTATTGCTTTCCCAAGTCTATTCTTAGCAAAGGTTACCGTGCAGCACTCTAGTACATTTTGAGGAAAACTATAATACCACTTTCTTCTAGTGAAAGCTTTTCTTCGAATTATGATTATTTAGATTTCTTCTAGGTATTGTTTTAACTTTTATAATAAAACGTGGCACAAATGCGGTGCAAAAAATGTCTGGCTTTGTCTTTCTGTGTCCACCACTTTAAGTCCTATTGGCGGTCAACACAAAATCTTATGTGGTTGCTATGCTTTTCTTAATAAAGACGCAGGGATGTGAAAGATATGATTGGCAGAAAGGACACAAGTTCACAAATAAAACAATTGACAATCCCCTAGGCTCGTTAGCTCACACCATTCTACTGCAGGGGTTCGAGCCACTGCGCAGGGGAAGAGTTTCTCTCCCATGCTATCTATCCTACATCTACAATGACTTCAGGGTGAAGTTGGCGGTTTATGAGAACAGATATATGATCACACATGAATCAATGCACTCTAGCAAACCCAAGTGGAGTCATTGTCCATGTTTAAAAGATATTACTCAAGTCTAATGAAGGTCCCTGCAATCTACCATCTAACAGCAGTGCAGCAAATTACGATCAGTCAACACCTAATTTGTGAAAGAACTAACTGCATATCCCAAATTGCATGTACCTGTGGAAAGGTATATGTTGGCAAAGCAAAAAGAAATGCCAAAGTTCAATTTAGCAAACAAAAAAGCACAATACTATCTAAAATTGCGAATGCACTTGTTGTTCACCATTGGCTAAGAGAATAACACAATCTCATCTCGATACAGTCCCATATCCTAGAAGTAATACTGCAGCCTTGCAGGGGGAAGACCTAGAGATCCTCTTATTTAGGAGAGAATATTACTGGATTAAAAGACCGAATGCAATGTACCCTATAAGACACAATGATAACATTGAGATTAAATGTTTTTTGTGAAATTCCAGTCAGATAAATTGTGATGAGCATGTCAGTGTGGATATAACACAAAAGAAATTAATAGTCATTTAGACTTTGAGATCAAAATAAATAGTAGTGGGTTTTGTTAAAACTATACACCCCAATTTGGAATGGAATGTACTGAAGTTCTAAACTTATGAAGATAAACAGGGAAAGATGCAGAAACCAAACCATAGTTAGAACAGTACTCATCTGAGATTAATCCAGCTGGTAGGTATCCACACCATACAGATCGATCTCTCAATGTTATCTAGCTAAAAGAAAGACACGTCCTCATTTCTCAATGATATTTGTAAGGATGCGCAGTAAGAGAGCAGACACCCACCAGCATCAATGAGCTGTCAAAACTAAGGGAAGCTGTGAAAAGATATGTATGATTAGAATCCACATATCACTTGTTTAAAATAGATACTTTAAATGCAAATCTAACCTATGAGGTGCAAATGCCATTTTAATCAGGTGTAGTATTCTAATAATTAAAAAAAACACATGGGAGTCTTTTTTTTTTTTTTTTTCTAAAACCTTTATTTACGCAAGAAGGTACACCGCTATTTAGCCGAACATCCCAGAGGCACGGCAGCATTTCAAAGACATGGAATCACGGCATACATCAATCACAATACCGGATAAATGAGGTTTAATTTTATGTTAAACACAGGATGCCGTCTATAACGGAAAGCTCCAGTATAGCGAAAAGGAAACGGGAATCAGGAGTCTAGCCGTGAGTAACAAGCATATCTTGAACAATCCAAACAAGAAGTCCCGCAGAATGAAGGTAACCACTAGGAAGAACTGGGCAATGCAGCAGAGATACAGGAGACATATGCATACAATTATCACAAATATCAATTAAGCTCCGGCCCAGTTACACCAACAATGCAACAACCGCTAGGACACAGTTTACGAAAATCCAATGAAAAAAGCAAAGAATAACCCATCCGGCGACCCCCAACCCAGAGAAGGAAGAATAAAAGGAAAGCCAAAAGAACGAAGAAAAAAGGCCATAGAAACAAAGTAGAAAGAAAAAAGGAAAACCCTTCCCCCAACCCCCCACCCTGCACAACTGTAGATGGCTATGGCCTACACCCCTTTAGCAGCGTGCCTGTCGCCCAGTACCTAAACCCGAAATATAGAAGAAAAGTCAATATAAAAAAGGGGAAAAAGAGAGAGCGGAGGAGGAGACAAAATCAATAGGACAGCACCCAATCATCCATCCCCAGAGCCCAGGATCACAGAGGAAACACAGAAGCGAGAGCATTAGCAGGCAAAACAGAGCGCGTCCATCTTAGTCACCAGGTAAACCAACACCATCAATCCGTAAGGCAGATTCAGCCCTGTCCCGTGCGCTCGAGCGCACCAGTCAAGTACATCCAACCAGCCAGCATGATGAGGATAGCAGACGACAAAGAGAGGCCAGTGGGTCGTTGTCCGACGTCCGCCGTCATTGACAGTGTATCGTGAAGGGCGACAAATGAAAGTTTCACAAACAGCACCAGTCCCAAGTACCAAGCGAGATCAGATAGGTCCGTGGTCGTCGCGGTAGACTGGCCCTTGAAAGCCGCCACATCCACCAGGCAGAAATCGGCAGACCGCTCCAGTCCAGGGTATGGCATAACGGCCCGAGCGCACGGACAGTCCAGCAAAGTGCGTCCGGACGCGGGAGTAATGGCCTCCAATTTGCGCCTCAGATCGCGAGCACTGCGGATCATGACACCACGAAGGGTACCGAGGGCAATCAGAACATCCCGGACCCCAAGCGATGTCTCAGGAGCACGGTCCAGGGCGCTCACCCCCTCCATAGGTTCCACAGCAGGTTCCGCCATGTTAGTCTGGGCGTCGCTGACCCACACACCAAATCGGGCACCCTCTCGCGCCTCACCAGAGCCCAAATAAGTCATCAATGCAAAGGTGGGAAACTGCAAGATGCGAGCAGAAAAGGAGACGAGGGCAGTGTCAGCGGTGGGAAAGTCACAGTCCCGCACCAGTGCGCACAAGTTTCAAATCACCGACCTCCTGGTGTACAAAATGGCGCTCAGACGTACCTCGGGAGAGATGCGGGGAACGGCCGAGTCATAAAGTGACGAGAAGTCCCAAAGGGAGTCTACCCCCCCGGATTCCTCAAAGCGCCACCGGCCCGGAACCCTCAAAGTGTACCGGAGAGCGCAGCAAGAGGCAAACGTGTCGGGTAGATCATTTCGGACGGCCAGCTCTGCCCCGTCACAGACGATCACCACCAGGATAGCGGGGGCCGGCCGTTCTGCGCACGCAAGACCCCGGATCAGCAGCCATGGAGGGCCGGACAGAAGGCGAGAGCATATCTCCGGATCTACGGCCGATGGAGAGGCCGGGAGCACAGCACCGAGGACCGCCTCACTTCCCCTCAACAAGAATGCGGCTCGGGGACAGGATAAGATGCAGGATCAGTGCACACAGAAGCGAAGTCGGCGGAGCCGAGTGCCTACGCGGCCATCTCGGTTCCCGGCTAGGCTCCTCCCCCTGGGAGTCTTTTTTTAATCAGTAGCAGCTGGCATGTTGATAGAGTAGTGGACAGGGAGGAGGGGGGCAGGCAGACGAGAGAAATAAAAAAAAAACACTTACTTCCCGTATCCTGCTCCTATCTTCTGCAGGCACAGGCTTCCAGAGTGCACTGCGCCCAATCGTAACGCTGCTTTCATGCTGCTGGAGGCAACGTCAGAATTGGCCTGAGTGCAGATGATTTGTGCTCCCGTTTAGACTACGAACCTGTGCCTGCTTTCTTCAACCTGACAATGCCGCTTGGGTTGGAGAGAGCTTCCGTGCACATGACAGTTTGGCTGGCCTTAGATAGCCGGCCAGACATTCATGCGCACTGAATAGGAGTGCAACAACTTCTCCACTAACCTGTCATCACCCTGGCCTCGCCGCCAAGCCTCAGCTCTGAGAGAAAAAAGCGAACGATAATAAACAAAGGTTTTTTATCGTTTTATTTTTCATGTTTTGGGCTGCTTGCAGGTGACGGCAGAGCTCCTCCACCATACGGAGGGGCCGCTGCTGCTTTCAATGTAATTTTAACAGCATGAAGTGATTTAAAGAACAGGTTTAGGCTATTGTCATTGAGGTACCTAAACAAAGAAGTAGAGGAAAGACACAACTTTGGGCAGTTGGAGAGTTGAACCGTGGATTCTGAGCGATCTGCCCTAATATGGAAAGTCAGTTAAGAACAACATTTGAGTGGGATATAGCCTAAGATGGGTCCTGCCTGTGAAGATACACCTAATTGTAATTACTAGATTGTGACTGGGGCTTCCCTTTTTTGGTGTCCATGTAATAGAATGCAGTGAGATGGAGTACAGACACTAAATATTGGGGGGGGGACTTGGGCTGACACTGACCTGGGAGGTCTTCGTTTGGGCTCTCCGTGTACCACAGCCCCAGCGCTGCATTGCTGCAACACCCAACACCCACCAGGCTCTCCACTTCCCTGCTGCCTGCGAGGCGGCAGACCGGGGACTACATCCCCCAGCACCGCTTGCGCCTAGGAAGGCGTGCATCCTGTCCGAGCCCCCGGAGGTGCGCATAAGGTCAGCGCAAGCCCCGGGGGAGCGGGGGAATTGGGCTGACACTGACCTGGGAGGTCTTCGTTTGGGCTCTCCGTGTACCACAGCCCCACCACAGCCCCAGCGCTGCATTGCTGCAACACCCAACACCCACCAGGCTCTCCACTTCCCTGCTGCCTGCGAGGCGGCAGACCGGGGACTACATCCCCCAGCACCGCTTGCGCCTAGGAAGGCGTGCATCCTGTCCCGCCCCCGGAGGTGCGCTTAAGGTCAGCGCGAGCCCCCGCGTCGCGGGATCGCGCGCGGGTCGGCGCCCGGGGCTAAGCCCGGGCAAAGGGCGGGCCCTCTGTGGCCCTCAGAGGCACAAGGAGGACGGGACGGGCCACCCCACTTGATTTCATCACAGAAGGAGGTATTGTGCTGCAATTTTATTGACCTTTCTGGCGTATTTACTATCATAAACACTATGTCCATTTGGGAAGAGCTCAACGCCCTGTGTGGCACAAAGTACGTCCCTGATGCTATAACCTCCCCTACTGTGGGCATGTTTTGTGATAAGTCTAATGGCTCCCCACGGGTCCTTGCTCCTTCCGTAAATAAAGACTACAACCAAGTAAATGCTGCGCCTCTGGGTTCCAACAATAGAGGGACAGCGAAATTGACAATGGGAACAATACAAGTACACAAAATCTGTGCACCAGCGCAATATTATCTCCCGCTAACCCAACAGCATTTATGGAGGACCCGGCCGCGGACAAATTAGAGGACCCTCTTTTGTCTCCCAAATTGACTTTATCGTCTCAAATTGAGCAACTGCTGTTAGCTGTCATCTCTCCCTTGGTCACAAAAATCAACGATTTAGGGGAAAGGCTGATTAACATTGAGACAGTAATCAGAAAGTATCCTCTTTCATCTAATATAATGGCCACATCCGTCTGCCCTAACCCTCCCATCGCCCCCGAAAAGTATAAGTCTGGTAACGGTGTCACTCAAATACAGCCTCCCTGTACACCTACTCCAACAGGCCCCAAAGTAATCTTAAAACCTGCATCAAAAACTCATACAGTGGCTAGATCCGCTTTGGTAAGAATGCCACGTATCAACCTGCCCCCTGAGGCCGCCCCGTATGTGTCTGTCCTCTCTGGGGTCCCTGCCCTCACCCAGGGAACACGCGAATCCCAGCAGGACCTGCTAAATAAGTCCATTTTCTGGCTAAAAAACAATAGACCCTTGCCACCTGAGTTAGATGGTGGTATCTTGAGTGTCAGGAGGGTGGGATGGTTAGGAACGCTGCCCAAAAACATCGCTAGGGACCTGGTACTAATCAAATTCAAAAACAGGAATGTTTCCCCCTTTTTACGATTTTGCCCCCCCAAAGAAAGACAAGGCACCATTCGTATTTTGGATCTGTACGATTTCTACCCGAGCTCCCCACATATTACATAGAACCAACTTTTTAGCCTTTAATGGTTATTGAACTTTGGTTAAGACTCCACTATTAGGTGGCCACCCATAAGTTTGAGTTAAACTGATAGGGTAGGCTGTAACTGATAAGTATATTGTTTTAGCGTTGTTTTATTGATAACGAAACTCCTACATATTGATCAGCTGATTCGTTATATTTATTTAATCTTGTTTTAATAATCCTGTAATGATCTTTTATTGTGCCTATGAAATGAAATGTTTACAGTTTTTATTTATGTATTGTTGATGCTTTTATGATTTTTAAACTAAAATCGAATAAAGCTTATCTGATCACTAAATATTGTTGAATTATTCAAACATAGAATTAGAGAAGAGTCACAACTGCAGATGCTTAGTGAGGTGAATCAACACATGCAAGTGAGCTACACCAATAAGGTAAGACGGCTACAAACCTCATCTTGCAAGTACAAGTTTAAGGTGAAAACTTATCTTTGAATGTATATACACAACTGGTAGGTATTTAACCTCTCAAGTTTTAAAGATTATGAACAATATTCAGCATGATTTGTGGTTAAAGGACATTTTGCATTAAATCGCTTCATGGCAACCTGTACCTGCCACCCACAAGCCTAAAATAGGGTATATCAGGGATTACATTGTGATCACTATCGAGTTTGACAGAGATGTTCTTCGGACGTGATGTAGAGTGAAACAGAACTTTATTTAGACCTCCATGATGATTCACTACACAAAATGGAAACTTTGACTCAAAAGAGTTTGCAGCACATCATAACAGCTTTTTAGAAATACAACATATGAAGATGAACTAGATGTAATCGCTGTCAGTTTACATGCCATTGTTTGGCTATGTGTAGTGTACTTGGGATCATATCCTCCGATTGGTGTTTTTCATGCAGACATTGGTATTAGTTGCATCCTGACTGTATTTGTTACAAATGAGGTGGGGAGAGGAGTTGGCCTAACGGCTAGGCTGGGCAGTCGACCTCGAATCTGGGGAACTGGGTTCGAGTCTCCGCAACGATGCCTAACATCCTGTGATTCTGGACACATCACTTAATCTCCCCATGCCTAACAAAAAATGAATGTGGCCTCATATAACGCAACCCGTGCTATCTTAAACGCTCTGATACCCGATACCTTTGGGTCAAGTTCGCTCCATATAAAAAAACTCCTCTTTTTTTTTGTTTACCCTTAAAATAGGGAATATCTTGGTGTCTTCTTTAAGTGCTCCTGCTCTCTTTCGCCTAAGTATATTTCTCCTTCTCCTTCTCCCTCTCTCTTTTTCTTTTTTAGGGGGCTTAATCCTAGCGGGGGACACACACCTTTGGGTGTAATCAGGTGCTTTACAAAACGCTAAATAAATACATTATATATGTACGCCCTACTCCTGATGAACCGCTGATGAAGGCCGTAAATCCATTTAGTTTTACTGTTTGCACAGAAGGGCTTGGTGTCCTCTATAGTTAATAATACATAAATAGACGTGCTATAATCTGCACAAAGAAACTTGAGGAAGTTGTTTATATTTGATTAAATCGTTTGAACGAATACAAAAACGTAAACATATTTGTGAATGAAGGCAGGTAAATAAAATCATTATGCTGAATGCAGGGAAATTTTATTGTATCGACATTTGTAAAGCGACCTGTAACCCTACGGGCATCCTGGCGCTATTAAATCAATTAATCAATTAAATCAATAAAACATATTATGTTGCGCGCGCTGCATCACATTTGGCGATGCAGCATGCGCAATGAAATTTGTTTTATTGATTTGATTGTCTGTTTACCTGCATTCATCCGTATTCCGGTGTTTACTAAATGCCCACCCAGCCCCTCCCCTGCCCCACGTCACCACCCGGTAGCACTCCCACCAGGGCCGCTACTGATTCTCTTGGACAGTATTATTGATCTAAAAATGTATAAGAGTAGACATGTCTAGGTTGGGTTTCTTGAGCAGGTGGATAACAACCCATTCTTGAATCTAAAGGGAACAACACTATGTGAGAATACACACTCAATCAGGAATTAAATCTGGGGGCTGGGGTAGTTAGTTCTGGGGTTTGATCTTTCTTAATAGCCAAACTGAAGCTAGATTCATTAAGGCATCTATTGGTTTAAAAAATTTAAATAGAGTTTCCATTTCTATGCCACTCGGTGGGATAAATTAAAAGGTATTGTCAGTGAATGGAAGATAACATAGTAAATCAGTGGAACTGGAAATATATCTGTAATGTTCAGCTTCAAATTTACTTTATTTTATCCATAAAAAAACAGTGACTTCTCATAGATTACCTAAAGGGGGCACTGTTCGGTAGCAGTGTGTACCGTAGAGCGTCAAAATTGACTGGTTTGAACAAACCATGGGACTTACATTAGGAGTTTTCTCAGTCCTGATTTTTTAGGTCGAGCCTGGGCAGCACGTGCGCTGCTCTGCGAGGCATGCTGTATTTGAGTATTGACTTGAAACCCCACCCACTCTCCACCCATATTTTTTATTGGCTTGTGTCATTGTCCTTCATAAACACTGGCTTCTTATTCATTAATAGGTTTGTTAGTCCCTCTTTAGTACTGCCTTGTCTTCACTTGTAACCTCCAATGAGGACTGGCCCTTTTTAGGTCGAGCTTGGGCAGCGCATGCACTGCTCTGTGAGCCATGCTGATTTGGAGTCTGTACTTGAAACCCCACCCACACCTTGCCCATATTTGGCATTGGCTTGTGTCATTGCTCTTTGTAAATGTTGGCTTCTGATTCGTTATTAGACTTATTAGTCCCTACTTAGTACTGCCTTGTCTTCATTCGTAACCTCCCATGAGGACTGTCCATTTTACTTCTGCTGTTCCACAGTACGTCTTCTTCAGTCTGTAAGCACTATTTTCTTTAAGGAGTTTCTCTTACTGCAGGAGGGCAGGAGGGTCTCTCGTGCACAGTTGTGACCACGGGCTTGTTTATTTAACTCATAGCAAACAGGGAGCTCTTCAGGGGCCATGGGAGACAGAAGGGGGCAACTCAACGATGCCTTCAAGCATTTGGAATGTAATAGGTCTTGCATTTGCAAGAGTTTAAGCTATTAGCATTGTAAATGACAATGCCTTTTATTTATGCTTTAAAAAACAAACATAAATGAAAGGTGTTGTCATTCACAAAGCCAATAGCTCAAACTTGCATAAATGCGAGACCTATTTTTTTGCAGATGCTTGTACATAGGTTGTTACATGGTGTATCTTATTTAGTCTGTCAGCACTACTTTCTTTAATGAGTTTCTCCTACTGCAGGGAAGACCTGCAGGCAAGACATGCTTTCCTGCAACAACAGCTGCTGCTCTCTCACTCCTTGGCTACTGCCCCAACTACCTCCCCGAGGTCTGTTTATTTTTTTCCTTTTAATTTCTCTTCGCTGATCCCAACTTGACCACGCTTTTTAAAAATAAAATGTGCATTAGTAGATAGATTGTGATTTGATGTTAAGCCAATGCCGAGGCTCGAACACTGGTCCCCCGCGCCTTGTTCATAGCTCTGATGCTGAGCCATATCTTCGCCTACTGAGGACAGCACAATATTATATATATATATTTGCTTGTTTTACACTTCAATGGCTGCTGCGCTGCTTTCCTTAAACGAGCTGAATCTAAGGAAGGGGGCGCGGTCGCCATTAAAGTGAAAGTACAGCATGGGGGCACTTTTACAAAAAATAGCATTTGTTTGTCAACTTGACAAACAAATGCTTTTGTTTGGTAAAAGGGCCCCATACCAAGCAATCACTTTAATGGCAGTCACCCCTTTCTTTAAGTGTAAAGAAGGGGGCGCGGCCGACATTGAAGTTAAACCGCCGCATGGGCGGTTTTACAAACAAGCATTTGCTAATGCAATTGGAGTCGCATTTTTTTTGCATTTTTTTTTATATAGCGTGAACTCGACCCGATGGAGCGCTTTAAATAAGCACCGTATTTACATTACACATTTAGGCACAGTGAGATTAAGTGATTTGCTCAGAATCACAGGATGTGGACGCGACCTTGAGGCTCGAACCCGGTTTCCAGCACCAGCGTCGGGCGTTTATCTTAAATGCGAGACCCTATTGCATTGCAAATGCTTTTTTTCTCATCTTTTCTGACAGCTCATTATTTGCCGGTAGATGTTCCATCTGCAACGCTGAACGTGTGTTTATGGGTTCTCTCTCCATTTTGCTTCCTTCCTATGACGCTGTTGTTGAGGGGATTTGAAGTAGAGTTAAAGCAAAATGCTAATTGAGATTGCAAGCTGGGTATTTGTGCCTGAAAGTAAGTGCACAACAAGGTAACACACCCACAAATGCACATCAAACAAGGAGCTAAGAGGGAAATAACCTAGGTCGCCCTCCACTCAAAAAGTCATCAAACCAACACTGACCTAGGTCGCTTATGGGCATTCAATTTTAGACCGAGAAGGTGTATTGCTTATCACACTTTTTTCTCAGCAAAACTACCTCCCACTTCTCATCATTCAAGGGAAGGTAATACACCAGTCAGCAACCCATCTTAAAAACAAGCCTGCTCCCTATCCAGACAGGAAAGAAACCCACACCCGTAAAGTGATGAAAATAATTGTGCAAGAGCGCGATAACACCTCACGGGCGCACCACCAATGGGACCCCTGGTAGGTACTCACCAGGACGGCCCAGTTATCATTATCGGTGTTATCGGGCTAAAAGAAAAGTGTCCGAGTGAAACACAACTGTGTTATAAGTGCAGTGGAAAACATACAGTAATGTCCCAAAACATACACACATATAAACAACTAACAGCACGAACCCACAGTTTTATTCTTGTTCTTTTATGCTGCTAGTGTATATTAAAAAAGTGAAAATGGCTACTACCTATAGAGCCAGATTCTCCCTGCCAACATGTTTCATTGCCATGGTGATATTCAGGCAATTTCTTCAGGGCAACAACTTTCTATGCCACTGCATTGGACACCAGGGTTTCGAAATACTGTCATGGAATTAAAAACATGAAAAACGAGTTTTACTTACATGCACCACATGCATATACACAACGTTATAAAAGCCACATAGGCACAGGGTCATAATTACCCTCACTCGGCAACTGTCTCTCATACCAGCCGAGAGGTCTTCAGGAAAAAAACTTTTTTCGTTAACTCCATCCGTGAGTAACCTGGCCACTCCTTCCGTTATCTTTAACTGTGAAGACAACATGGCACAGCTGTCAGCACTCCTCACTTACCCTGTTTCTTCGTGGGTATCGTCTATATAAACCCAGCCCAGCTGGCCCCCTTTCTTATTCTGTTTTACCGGTAATAGGAGCGTGGTCGGCGTTCTATCGTCCCTCGAGCACCTTCCGAGGTCAATTGATTTATATTTATGTTCGTGTACTGACTGCTTGAACCAATCAGATTGGGGATGCTATTCTCGCGTTAGTTGGCGGTCATTTTACATTGGGATACCATGTTAGCAAATCTGGTATGTTCTTCAGATATTCACGGGCTACCTAGAGGGCCCGTGAATATCTGAAGAACATACCAGATTTGCTAACATGGTATCCCAATGTAAAATGACCGCCAACCAACGCGAGAATAGCATCCCCAATCTGATTGGTTCAAGCAGTCAGTACACGAACATAAATATAAATCAATCGACCTCGGAAGGTGCTCGAGGGACGATAGAACGCCGACCGCGCTCCTATTACCGGTAAAACAGAATAAGAAAGGGGGCCAGCTGGGCTGGGTTTATATAGACGATACCCACGAAGAAACAGGGTGAGGAGTGCTGACAGTTGTGCCATGTTGTCTTCACAGTTAAAGATAACGGAAGGAGTGGCCAGGTTACTCACGGATGGAGTTAACGAAAAAAGTTTTTTTCCTAAAGACCTCTCGGCTGGTATGAGAGACAGTTGCCGAGTGAGGGTAATTATGACCCTGTGCCTATGTGGCTTTTATAACGTTGTGTATATGCATGTGGTGCATGTAAGTAAAACTCGTTTTTCATGTTTTTAATTCCATGACAGTATTTCGAAACCCTGGTGTCCAATGCAGTGGCATAGAAAGTTGTTGCCCTGAATAAATTGCCTGAATATCACCATGGCAATGAAACATGTTGGCAAGGAGAATCTGGCTCTATAGGTAGTAGCCATTTTCACTTTTTTAATATACACTAGCAGCATAAAAGAACAAGAATAAAACTGTGGGTTCGTGCTGTTAGTTGTTTATATGTGTGTATGTTTTGTGACATTACTGTATGTTTTCCACTGCACTTATAACACAGTTGTGTTTCACTCGGACACTTTTCTTTTAGCCCGATAACACTGATGATGATAACTGGGCCGTCCTGGTGAGTACCTACCAGGGGTCCCATTGGTGGTGCGCCCGTGAGGTGTTATCGCGCTCTTGCACAATTTTTTTCATCACTTTACGGGTGTGGGTTTCTTTCCTGTCTGGATAGGGAGCAGGCTTGTTTTTAAGATGGGTTGCTGACTGGTGTATTACCTTCCCTTGAATGATGAGAAGTGGGAGGTAGTTTTGCTGAGAAAAAAGTGTGATAAGCAATACACCTTCTCGGTCTAAAATTGAATGCCCATAAGCGACCTAGGTCAGTGTTGGTTTGATAACACACCCACAAAACCATACCTCTCAAACAGCTTATTGCTGCTTGCAGGAGCCCTTTCTTCACAGCGAGCTGTATGTCTAGACTGCGTAGCTAAAGTGCGAACGGGCCTCAAAAGAGAGGAAAGAGCGTATGAATGAATCACCATCCGGCGCGAGATTGAAATCTCACAAAAGGAGAGGCTAATTATTAATTGACTAATGGAATCCAGAACGCTGATAATGAGTTCCATTTTTCTGCCGGGAGGGACAGAAACTTAGATGGCAAGTCACAGTGTACCAGCGAGGCAAAGGCACGTTAAAAAAAAATGACCACCCACGCGCATGAACTGTCGGTGCGTGTTTATAGATCACTGTTCCTCGCTGCCACTCTCCGCCGACGGATAATTAGAGCCGGGAGAGGCCACAGCGAAGAGGCAGAAGCGCTGCTTTGCGGCGCGAGCCGGAGTTCTGTCAGAAGCAGCGCCTCAAGCCTTAGCTCGAAGTGTTATAACATCACAAAGAGCGTGAGTTCATCAACAAACACGCACGATTTGTATTACAAATACCAGCGCACCTGCGCCTTTTGGTTTAGTCAGAAGATCAACAGGTGTGGTGCACAAAAGGGGCAGAAAACCGCTGAGTTTTGCAGGGCTAGCGAGTCATGTTGCATGTGGGAGTTCTTGTTTTCAGGCTTCTGTCTTAGCATATTGAGGGGTTGTGCAGGCTGGTGGTTGCTGACAGTCACAGGGCAGTCTCTGTTGGATTAGAGACCAACAGGCAGCTCACCGCAGTCACGCAGGAGGCAGACAGTGGGTGAAGCAAGTCACAGACTAGTAGCCTAGGTTCGGGGACAGTTCATTGCAGGAAGTGGCCCTCGACTCCACGTGAAGTCTCGTGCTCACTGAAAATGATGTTGTGAGTATTGGGACCTTTGGGTCCGTACAGTGCCCCAAGTGAATAGCGGAAGCAGCAGTTGTCTGCGTCCTGTCTTGGCATGGGTCTAACAGTCTTAAAGGTGGCCAGGCCACATTCTACACTCACTTCTTTTTTTAAAAGTAAAGAGACAGGCTGCGCCAAATCCAGGATCTGTTCCATTTAAATCTCTTCTTTACCCTCCTAACGCTAAGAATGATGTCCTGCTTATGCTAACTAGACCTGAAGAATGAATATCCATCAGGATCACAGAAAGTTGCTTTGCTTCACTGTGGTGGATCGGTGATACGGGCATAGGGCACATGTTTTTGGCCTCAACCCAAGCCAAACAGTAGTAGGAAAAATATTTGCAGCATAGATATCGAAATGTGGCTGTGTGCTGCAGTGCTTAACTTGAGCCGGTGGTGTCCGGTGCTCGGCACCAGCACTTATTCATAGCGTGAACTCGACCCAAAGGTATTGGAGCGCTTTTCATGAGGACCAGTTAAGGACACATATATTTTTGTAAGCACAGGGACATTACGTGATTTACCCAGAATAGCAGGATGTTGAGTCTATGCCGATACTCAAACTAAATTCCCCACCTCCGAGGTTGGCAGCTCTGGCTGTTACCCCACATTCTCTCCCCCCTCCTCTTCAGGTATCATGGTTAGTAGTTAGTTCTGTTATAGGTGGGACTGAGAGAAGCAATGGGCTAGTGCAAGCTGCCTCCTGACGAGAGTCCCAGCTCTCATTTTGTCACAAATCAACCACGGGTGCTACTCCTACCAAGGAGCTTGCTGCATTCAATTTGGCCCTTACTACCCAGACCATATTTGATCTTTGATTCATGAGTAACTTCCACAACTCTTATTCCATCAGTAATGGTCCAATTAAATGGAGCCACTCTGACCTGGCCATGGGGAAAGCATTTATTCTATTTGAACGACCGGCATCACTGAGATAAACAAAGGATGTACTCCTGTAGAGCAGCTTTATTACAATTTGTTGCACAAATGCTGAGGCACACAAAAAGAAGTCCAAAAAAGTGTAACTCATATTTTTGGAATAAATGATTCATAAAGAAAATTCAAGATTGCTCTATAGACTTCTTACCCATTTGAGTGCTAATAGCCTGTTAAACTATTTTGGACTTATTTTTGTGTGCCTCAGCATTTGTGCAAATTATTGTTCAAACCTCAAGTGGGCTTCTCCATCTTGGGTGTTGATTCCGCCTCCTACGAGCAGAGGGAGGTTATTTGCTTGGAGAGCACAACATTTTACTTCACATCTAGAGGAGCGACTGCCCGACGGACGAAAGGGTGGATGTGCATTTGTGGAATTGGCATCTCTGCTTTGTTACTTTCTTCGTGTATTGAGCAGCTTAATTACAACCTGGTGGATTGATAGACTTCTGGGACTTCATATTCCCTGCAAAAGACATTGTTCTCCATGTCAAGTTGCCCATGGGAGCTCTGCAACTTCACCGTCTTCAAATCTATACTGCTCTACTAATCTCTAGAGCCGCCATCGTTCAGGTGATGGGCTTGTGCTGTTTATTGAGATGTCCTTTCAACATGTCACACCTGCAAAATTCGATGAGCCCCTTCACACATGCACAAGCATATATACATGCACACATACATATGCATGCACATACTAATGCACACTCACCCCCAAACATTTACTTACAAATACATTCACGTGCATACATGTTCATTGGCATGGGTTTAACTCACATAATTTGCCTAGGTGTAATTATGTGAAATTACAGCAAAATTATGAAAGATAATGCAGAATTACACGAGGAACATAACCCTGCATTTAGCACTATTTTGTGTGCAAAATGCACCCTTGCATCTAAAATGGAGCGGAGGAATAATTTTGCGCTTAGAAAATAGCTCTAAAAGCAACAGATCAACAGCACCTGATGCTCCGTTCCTGTGCTCTTAGAAAGACATTTTTACTCGAAATGTCGCAAAATTTTACCAAACTGGCATACTTGCATAGCTTTTGGTAATTCCGCATCACAAGGATTACGTGAAATTACTCTGATTGCCCAGCGTAATCTAAATTTTGCCCAGACCTAAAGCTCAATCAGAGACATTGAACACTCTGCCTTGCCTAAGCTCCTCATCCCTACTACTTGCCTACTGCCTGGAGGCAGTGGTTATTCTGACTCAGTAGCCATCGTTCTGCCGCTCCGCCAGGTCCTCTCTTGCAGTGTCCACCATGGCCAGTGGTGAGGGGAAGAAGGGGTTATATAACTCCTGCTGCCCTAGCCCTGTGGCACTAGAAGGCGGAGACCAGGTATCCTAGTGCACGCTTGTGGGTTCCCCAGTGGGGTGTGTGAAAGTGGAAGGGGGCTCTGGAGAGAAACCGGGTTGGCAGGCCAGGGGGTTTGATCCACCCTACTGCCATTACATGGACGGCGGGCACACCTGCCCCAGAAGAGGGTGGGCCTGGGGACACTAAATCTGATTTCACATTTCACCACCTTGTCATAAGGTGGGGACCTTTGCCTTCTACACTGCAGATGTCCACAGCCCCATGCCCAAAGTGTGACTGAAATGTTAAGCCATGGTCTGCATTGCTTGTGTGGGGTTCAGGAAGGCTGATCCCCTACACGCACAGAGGGCCTCCTCTTCCCAGGCTGCAATGCTGGGGAGAGGATGTGGTCTGACGGCTAGATTGCCCACTTTGGTGCTGGGAACCAAGGTTCGAGCCTCGGAGTCGCGTCCACATCCTGTGATTCTGGGTAAATCAATTAATCTACCCCTGCCTGAATGTGTCCTTGTGTAAAATAACCGCTGCTCATGTAAAGAAAGCGCTCCAATATCTTTGGGTCGAGTTTGTGCTAAATAAATCTGCATTAAAAAAAAAAAAAGCTAAAGGTGAGACTCAGCCCATTATTGATATGTGAACAATAGAGCTCGCTGCCCCCTGTTTTCTCAACATTATTAGGCTGCAAGGCCACGGCTGGACCGACCCACTTGCCCATAGGCACGAGCGAGGACTGCGGAGGCTTCGATGGTCTTGTCTTGGCAGTATCTCTGCTTCTCTTCGAGGACAATGAAGAGGGTATCAAAGGGCGCCCTGGCCTTTACCACGGCCTCTGCCAGCGCAACACGTCAAGGCTTGGGTTACTTGGTTGGTCCACTTCAGGCTGAAGGCTGGGTGCACCGCCTGGGTCGAGGCAGGGTCAAGGGTTGGATAAAACGTTCTATCTGGTCGGCGTGGTTCTTATAAACAGCAATCAAAGAAGACAAATGTGGCTGCCTGAGGTTCCTGCCCAGGGCTGTTTCGTCTTGCTGGTAGGCTGGTATCAGGGCTGCAGTGCCCACCGACAGCAGCCTAGAAATATATTAAATCCCAAATTTAAACTGTAAGCAGAGAGCGAAACCATCTGTGTTTAAGATGGTTATCGTAAGCAGAATGTTTTCAACAGAATTTCAGAGAAATCCATATGTTTGAGCCTAGCGACAGTTCTGAATGAGCGCTCATTAAACTAGCTAAGACTCCATGGTCTTCTACAGTACTCAGGCGATTAATTCATCATCCGTGTTTTACAGAGATCGATAGCGCTCCTCCAAAGCAGACAAATGTTTGTGCCACCGAAAACATAATATTTGTCTGCTTAAATGTGCCCCATAACAAAAAAAACCATGCCATCATAAATCATGTGTTGTTAGAATTAACATCTGTTCCAAATACTGAGCAAGGAGCCTCAGAGCATACACTATTAATGTGCAGAAAAAATATGTATATATATATAGACATAGATATATTTTGCAAACTTTTACTAAAAACGGAGGTTAGCAGCCAGAGCGCAGAAGGTTTTCGGAGGGCGGGGCCCTGAAAGGCGTCAGTCACGGGCAGGCTTTCATTCAGGGAGCTAATAAACATTCTGCCGAGAGCGCATGCACATTTGTCATGTGTCAATACTGCTTTTTATTGTGCAGGATGAAAAGGGATCACCTTGATTGGTTTTGTTTGGCAGCAGCAGAGGTCGCTTCGACTGAATATCTTAAGAGATTTCGTGGAGGTGGAATTCAATTCCAGGAGGATATTCCATTTTTTATGTAATACAGATGAAGAAGCACAACCCCCTCTCTCTCGACCATATTAACTGAAAGGAAAATTTAGGCCGTTGTTGATAGCAGGGCAAATAACAGGGACGGGGGTAAAGGTCAAGGGGGAATTACTAGGCTGTTTATGTCCGATTTGTAGATATGCCCCAGCCCCATCTTTTTTTTAAATTATTTTATTGCGGTGGTTGTAAAGCACGAATCTAGCTCCAGGGGGCAGCAGAGCACCGGGTATAACCACAGGATATGCAACCAACACATGATGACTGAAAGACAGTTACTTTTACAATGAGAACTGCAGGCTAAAAGTGCATATAGGCAAAACATGGCATTACAGCGAGGCGAGGAGGGTATGGAAATGTTTAAGACTATACCTGGACTGCACCAATGAAGAAGCTAGTTTAAGGTGGAAACAAAAGTTTGCCCGAGTTTCGCTCAATATGCTAAAAAAAACACTGTTCCCGTATGTGGTTAGCAAATGTAATCTTGAGTCTGTAATTCCCATTTATAAATGGAGCATTTGAATTAAAATTAAAAGTTGTGGCCGATGCTATCTTTAGTCGAAAACCTTTAGTAAACCTGGAGTATTTTTTTTCTCTTTGAGTTTGAAGGCTTTTGTTTTAGATGCTATTCCAATCTTGTATTGTTAAAAATTGTCATATTTAGACAGTGAACATGGTTCTGGCGTGTGTCCAGTTCTCACTTGCCACAACCCAATAGGCACAGCGTATGACCATGCACAAGGTCACCAGTCAGAGGGCATTGCAGTGGCACCTTCTAAGCCACAAACTACTTGATTGACCTAGGATATCAATTGTTACTAGGGCTCTTACTTCTCACAAAGAAAGGGTTACTCTGCTTGTGCTATGGGCTCTGTTGGTCCTGACTCTCTCTGCAGGATCACGCCCAAACGTTTTGCTTTCATGTATCCTATTTTGCTGAATCCGTTTTTGCTGGCTTTAAGACTTGGTGCACTTTACCACTGCTGCCCTGTGCTAAAGTGCTTGTGCTCTCTCCTTTCAACAATGAAAAATTGGTTTACACCAAATTGGCACATTTAATTTTCTTAAAAGCCCCTAGTAAAGTGGTACTACAGGCCTGTAAATTAAATGCTACTAGTAGGCCTGCAACACTTAGTGTGCCACCTACTTATGTAGCCCTTTTAAAAATGTATTAAGACTGCCATTGCAGCCTGTGTGTGCAGTTTAAAACTGCCATTTCAACCTGGCATATAGACCTTTTGCCAGGCCTTAACCTTCCTTTTTAATACATATGAGTAAGCACTAGGGTAGGCCCTACATACGGCTGTAGGGCAGGGTGTAGCATATTTAAAATATTGCAATAATAAGTGAGAGGGGGCACAAGGAGCTAAATACAGGTCCAGTGACTCGTGCTCCTAAAAACTAGAATTATATCCTGCAGGAGTCACAGTTCCTGTAGCAGAAGGGGAGAGAGGAAATTGCGGTCATTCTCAAATTATGGTGTCTGGGGACAGTGTGCCCTGATCTTGGACACACTGTCCCCAGACACCATAATTTGAGAACAAACACAGTTTCCTCTCCTACCCTTCTTCTACAGGAACTGTGACCCCCCAGGATATAAAATATTTAAAATATTGGATATGCTCTTTTAATGTACTATTAAGTATTACTCATTTCTTGGTAATCAATAACTCTCACATTAATTTTTCCGTATCGAAGGCCTGCCTCTACCATACAACAAGA
The DNA here is from genome assembly GCF_964261635.1 of Lissotriton helveticus. Classification (NCBI taxonomy): domain Eukaryota; kingdom Metazoa; phylum Chordata; class Amphibia; order Caudata; family Salamandridae; genus Lissotriton; species Lissotriton helveticus. Next base: position 1,349,858,953 of record NC_136068.1, on the reverse strand, counting down.
TTGGGTTAACTTATTACATTTAATAAAGAATAACTTTTGTTTGGGGGCAGGCAGGCATGCCATATTTGGTGTTTGAGAAATTACAATTTTAAACCCTCTGGTAAGGTCACAATTCTGAAGATACTACTTTTAGAAAGTTGGCATTTTCCTGTCCTAACCATTTAGTGCCCGCAGCCTGTTTCCTGGGTTTTATGGCTCGAAGTAGTTGGCCTTTGGGTATTCCTCCCAGACAGTCACACAATAGAGGGCCTGGGTGTTGACATGATGGGACATCCTGACTTGATGGGGGAGGGGGGTGGAGCTGTCACCTGCCACACTTGCACTCCAAAGGTATTGGCCTAGCTCATACAAATGACTCCACAGTAGCCTATTGTGCCCCCAGACAGACTAGCACCAGAGCAGGGAGGCAGGAAATTCTTGATACATCTGTGGAGGGAAGACTCTAGAAGCTTCTCCCACGTCAAAGGGAGCTCCAGCTATAACAAGCATTTGCAATGCAATAGGTTGCGCCTTTGGGACCTTATAAGGATTTTGTAATGCCGCACAATGTGTGGCTCGGAGCTTTTAGTGTGCCAAGTTGCTGATGAGCAAGGGGTGTCCTGCGTTTTTGGGCAAATTACTTTAACTACAAGCAGCGATCGCAGAGGGTGGTGGGCGGGGTGAAAGGCTAGAGAGAGATGGCACATGGCGACATTGCATGTTTATGATTACTTGGATGTTTTAGTATGTGTGGTGGAAAGCAACCAGAACAGCAGCATTAATTTACACTCAAAAATTATATGGAAACGTAAAATCAGTGTGAATGATTTAAAATGTGTCAAGCTTGCCAGAAAAAGAGAGTAAGTAAAAAAACACTTTAAAGTCAATTCCCATTAGAGGACATCGGTCCTAATGGTGTGTGTGAATACTTATTCTGAGATTCCGCTTCTACTACATAGGTGTAAACTCGTCCAGAAATGTCAGCAATTTGACATAACTACAGATGAGCTTTTGATAGAAGGGAGATTACATTCCTCACTGGATTCGCAATGCCACTTTCATCTGTTCACAGTCAATGCACACTTGCACCACCACGGGCACTTCCCTTTTGTGTATTGAAAACAATGCATATTGAATGCACCTCAAAGGACTGCGTGGTTAGGTTTCACATAGCCCCATGTTATGCGTTTTAACATACTGAAAATTGTAGCCTGTACCTTACCTATAATGAAAATCTAAATAAGGGTATCACTAAGGAAGTGGGCTGGGTTGGAGAGGGGGCATCTAGCAGTTTGTATCCCAACACCCTGCCCGCAATGTACAGGCACACAAACTAGTCCAGCTATTTTATACCTCCATTCTTATTAAACTTTCATGCCTTTGGTTAAGTTTCATCTGTTTTTTTTAACTCTCAAAACTGTACATCTGCTACAACAAAAACCCCGAAAATAATAATGCCCCACTGGCTGCAGCATATTAGTCATTTTCTACAGAGGGCTTATTTTGCTAAAGCCCTCGACGCTTCGTTATAGGTCTCTTCCGAATACAATGATCTTATTTGCATTCTGCGTTCATGATGAGAAGTGATCAAAGGCAAATATAATGAGCTATTGGCATTGTTAGTGACCCCTTTTTTACTTCTGTTTTTGTGTTTGCAAGCATTTAAGAATCATGCACTGGCAAGAGGTGTAGTAAGAAAATGAAAACGCTGAAAAAACAGGATACATGCGCTCTATGGCTAATGTAAACACTAGTATCTCGGAACTCGAGAGATAGTGGAAAGGCAAACAAAACCAAGTGTGAGTACACCCGTGTCTTATCCCTACCACCAAGCTAGTACTACAAGTGCGCATGACATATTGGTATTTATTTACTGGGCAACGAGATAACCGAAAAACAAGCAGAGCGGGAGCGGAAGGAGAAAAATACTCACATAGCTCACCTCCACCCAGAGCCACACTTTCATTTTAACAAAGAAACAACAATGGCTTCTCATCCCTGTGCCGGTAGCCAGCCAACCGCCTTTGATTGTGAATGTCCTGAACTTCACACAGGCTACGCCCACACCATTAAAGGGATTGCAAATTGACTGAACTTATAAAATAGCAGCCATAAGTGCGTGCTGTGCTGTTAAGAATGTCATCAAAATCCAAGAATTTAGGGGCATATTATCAAGAAACGGAGATAAGATTATTGCCGCTTTAGCAGCAGGAAACTGCCGCTAAAGCGGCGATAATGGGCTTGATAATATGCCTTTGTGAATTCCCATAGAAGCCCACGTTCTGGTGTGAACATGGGCTTCTATTGGATTTCTCAAGGGCATATCATCAAGCCCATTATCGCCGCTTTAGCGGCAGTTTCCTGCCGCTAAAGCGGCGATAATCTTAACTCCAGTCTTGATAATATGCCCCCTAATTCCTTGTGATTTATCTATTTTGTATATGTCTATCTAATAAGGAACAGGTTTGGTCATTTAAAAAATACTGTTTCTACAAATGGAAAGAGTGGCGGATGTATAGCACATGTGGAGCTGAGGCAGGGAAACACAAGAAGAAGAAAAGTAGTCAACAAACAAAGACATAAACACCTAAAGCGTAAGGATATAGTAGTTAATTGGTGCTGCGTCAGAGAAAAACAGAAATGAAAAGGAGGGACAAAGAGGGAGGATTGCCCATTGGCAAGCAAGTATTTGTAAAGGACACTAACAGAGACAAATAAAAAGCAATCGGCAAGCAATGGACAGAGTTCAACTCCTAAAGCAAACACAACAGGTTGCTACGCAACAGAGCAAGCGCTGTTTGCTTGACCTAAAAATGGGACCCTTAAACCCACTCTTCAGATTGTTTCTGAACCTGTAGAAGACTCAGAACAAGGACTTCCCTGCTGCAAGAAGGACTGCTCTGCTGCCTGAGAAAGGAAGTCTTGACCTTCTCCTTAAACCCACAGCCACCAGAGTGACTCCAAGGGATAGCTGGCTGGCTGGACTCCTGTTCTGCGCTACAGGGACATAGCGTAATATAGAGAACTGTTCTGAGTCTGCCCAGATTCAACTGGTGCTACCTGTGCCCTGCTGCTGGCCTGTCCTGAGCATACTCTCCTGTCCCAACTGTGGGTTCCCTCAGAATCGATGCAGCGTGATGCAACTCAATGCATGTAGCATTGGGGAACAGTAGCTTTTTTCATTCTTGGATCCTTTCTTCCTCAGCCACAGTGAGTCATTGTGGTCACATTGATGCATCAACTGTTGCCTCATTCTTCGAGTCACTCAGGGTTTCAAAACTTTCTTTGATTAAGTTTCAGTTAATTCTAAGGTCAACTAATTACATTTTTTAGTCTTCATTGTGAATGGCAATAGATTGATGTGCTGTATGTCTTTAAACTGTATGATGCCTCTCATGTTCTACCCAGCCGGGGAACATGCAGGGTGAACATGCCACATATGGAGCTTGTAGCTGATGTCTTTATTCATCTGCATACGACATTCAACTGAACCTATCATTGTCTCATAACCATTAATAACCACACCTTAACACCTACCAAATAGTTTTTGTTTTTGCATATATCTTAATTAGATTTAGTTCTTGTGTAGTGTTCACATGCAAGATAATATCACATTGGCTATTCAACAATAACCATGTCATGCAACTCTGCAATCCATTTATGAAGGATGTATGACATTACAACGCATGCCCTTACAACGCGGTATTTACAACGAATACCTTTACCGCATAGTGCTTTGGGGCGCTGGATAGTGAATAGTTTAATTTACTATTCCAACTTCAGTCCCCGTGGATAGTAGGGAAGGTGTTGGATAGTAAATTAAATCTATTCCCTATCCTAGAGCGCCCCCCAGCACAATGCGTTGTAAAAGTTGCGTCGTAAAGGCACTGCGTGGTAAAAGTTGCGTTGTAAAGGATGTTTCCCATTTATGAACCAATAGAATAAATGAACACTCAATGTCCCCTCCCGTCTCGTGCTGTGAATTCTGATTGGGGTTTAACAAGTCCTGTAGCAACACTCCCCAGGCAAGCAGTTTGTCACCCTTCCTCGTGTTTCTCATATTTTCCTCCTATGCGGTCACCCACTCGCTTAAATCTCCCTCCCACTTGTCTCTGGTGGGAACTCGAGAACTCAGCTAGTGTATTGCTAAACGTCTTTTAGCTACAGTTAATCCCAGCACTGCAAATTGTCTACTAAGCTTATGTTTTGAGTCTCTGGGCAGTAGTCCCAACAGGCAGCTACCAACAGTCAGTGGGAAATCCCAGCCAGTAGCACGGTCCAATACTCTGCCACCAGCGGGCAGAGCCAACCCATGTGTAGGAAATCTGCCTAGGCGAAAAGACACTTGGGGCAACAAGAGTCACATGTTGGGTAAATGGCATGTAAGCATCACCGGGGCAAATATGTCATGTGTGTAATATGTTATATTGAATCTGATTGAACCTTGCACACACTGACACTCTCTGAACATTTGAGTGAATGTGGGATCAGTCTTTCGGAGGAGAGAGGCTCACCTCAAATGACCTGCCATCTCCCCTCTACTTTCACCGGTTGAGCTTTCTCTCTATACATAGTGACCGGTAGAGGTGAGTTACAAATTTGTGCCTGCCCGCCATAGTGATCATAGTGTATGAGTGGGATCAAGGGCCTCTGTAAATGTTGGCCATAGTTGCCGAGCTGTGGCCGCAATCTTTGCGTACTGTAGGAAATGTCCAGCACCCAGAGCAAACATTTCTTATTGCATCTGGTAATGCGATAAATCTAATCTTGGGGTATAAATTGGACATCATTAGCCAGCCACCCTCTGTTCAAAGCCCCACCGACATCGCCTACGCTATTTGAGCAAAGGGGCGGACAATCCAAATAACCAGCTCTGGGGCATAGGGTGCCTTTTTTATTACCTTCTGTGCATTTCCGTAGCCTAGCCATCAGTCGATCAAAGGGGGGGAATGACCGTGAAAGGTTCCTACTGCTCATCAACAGTGTCCCCAGTTGGTGACTGCCACACGTACCTGTGACCAAGGATTTCTCCAAATTTGGGTCTGTATCTAAACAATGTATTGCATGTTGGAGCTGCGATGACAGATAATATAATTGTGTGTCTGGCATCTACAAACTTCCCCGATCACAAGTCTGTCTCATTGTGTCAAGTCCCACTCTGCACCATTTTCCGTTCCACAGTAGTTTCACCATGAGTCCATCCAACTCTTTAAATATCCAGCGGGGCAGTCCCTAAAATGTCCCTTGCATAACATATATATGCATCTTGGCAATCCCATCTTTTTAATCAGGGCAATTTTGCCCATCAAAGTCAACCTCAACATGTTCCAGAATTGGATGGAGTTACGCAGTCCTGCTGTGATCCGTCCCATGTTCAGGTTATAGAAATGGTCCTCCTAACACATTATAAACATCCCCAGATATCGTACCCTGTCCATCGTGCAGGGTAGCTCAACCTGCAGGAGCCGGGGACAATGCCATTCCACAAAGCCCAACTGGTGGGAACAACAAGGATTGAGAGTTATTGATCCAGAGTCCCGAGGCCTCACCAAACTCCACCAGCTCCCCCAAAAGCATTGGGACAGAAGTTGCCTACCCCCTCAGGTATATTAGGGCATCGTCGGGGTATAGAGACCACATGTTATGTCTCACCTATCCTCATGCCCCATCCCTCAAGCTCCTGTCTCAGATGACTAGCCAATGCTTCCATGACTATGGCGAACAGCAAAGGAAAAAGTGAACACCATGCCTGGTTCCATGCTGTAACTTCCATTGCTGCTGATACACATCATCCGGTGCGCAGTCTGGCCATAGCCATTGTGCAGCAGTGGCTCCTCCATTAGGGCGAAGATGCGCTGCCCCAATGCTTTCTCGCAGTGCGAGAAGCAGAAGCATAACATTTTATTTTTGATACCATTTTATGTTTTTGCTTCTCGTGCTGCGAGAAAGCTGGACAGGGGTATGCCTGGTTTGGGGCGGTTGCGAAGATATGCCTGGTTGGGGAGGGCTGGTCGGGGAGGAGTGGCATGCACCACTCTGAGTACCCTGACTGTTTGGTCGGCCCTGGGGCTGACCAAAGCAGTCATGCGCATTCTACATTTTCTCTATGTAGGCTGCATGCAGCCCACATAGAGAAAATGGCTTCCCTACAGGTGCCCAGCTGGGCGCTGTCCGGGACTGTGCACCAATCACAACCCTTTCATTGCAGTGTTGTTATTGGCTTCCAGGAGGGGAGGGAGACTGCCTGTTCCTGTTTCACTTCAGGGAAACGTGGTAAGCGGGACCTGGCCGAGGAGCAGAGGTGGGGCGGGACCGAATGAGGTAGGTTTTCTTCTTTCATTTTAACCCCCGCCCCTGTGGTAACCCCCATGTGAACCCCAGCGCCCCCCTGCACCCCCACCCGTGAGTATTGCGAGCCCTGGCTGCCTTTGTGTAAAGTATATTTACATAATCTAGAAATTGGGAGCCCTTGCCTATTTTCTGAAGTTCCTGCCTGATGTATTCCCAGCGCATAGAGTCAAAGGCCTACTCTATGTCTAGAAATGCCAGAGCATATTCATCTTTTGCCGATTCTAAAGTCCGCATCACAGGAGCCAATCTACAGATGTTTTGGAGGTTGTTTCTATGTGGTATAAATCCAGACTGATCCTCATGGATGAGCTGGGGGAGAAAAGGCAGGAGCCTATTCGCCAATACATGGCTGAAGAGCTTGAGGTCTACATTTAACATAGAAAGGGGTCTATATGAGCTCGTCAATACTGGATTTTCCCCTGTTTTGGCTCTATGACTATTAGAGCCTCCCTCATGATCTGCGGTAACTCCCTCCTCTACCAGGTTTCCAAAAGAACCTTCAATAGCCTATCTGTTGACAGGCCAGGAAATTGTTGGTAAAATTCATCTGGGAAGAAATTGGTACCAGGTGACATAGCCGGTTTTAAGTCTTTTATCTCATCCATCAGTTCCGACCTACTTATCAGGACGGCAAGGGTCTCCTGTGCTTCCGAGTCAAGACAGGAAAGGAAGATACCACTTAGGTATGCCAATATCGCTCGGGCGCCCGCAGTGTTCTGCGGCTGTGTAGACACCAAATGAGCAGCAAACACAGCATTGATTTCTTGCTGTGTAAATACTAAGTCACCTCCCCTGTCACATATCTTGAGGATAGATTGAGGTTGGTGTTTAATTCTAATTAGACTTGTCTGGTAGGCACCTGGATTTGCTACCCTCCAGATACCAATGCCTCCGGCTCTTGTTTCTTGCATACTTGTCTAGTCTATCCCACAGCTCTCTGACCTTCTGTCACTGAACATTCCAGTTCTGGAGGACAACTCTTTCTACGTGGATTGCCACCTCCATGGCTGCCAGTTCAAATTCCTGTCTGCCTGAATCTTCTTCCAGGTTTCGTTATACACCAACCACTATGTTCATACATACCCCCCTGAGGACCACCTTCATGGCATCCCATTCTGCAGCCCTACTATTCACGATCTCCCAGTTTGTCCCAAAGTAATGCGTCAACTCCTGAGATACAGTGTCTCGTAAGATCGGGTCAGTAAGTGCATCTGTATTTACCCTCTATAATGGGATTCTAGGAGTAAGTCTGGGTAGTGTATACACTATCAATAATGGAGAGTAGTCTGACAAATAACGCGCCAAATATTGGGAGTCCGTAACTCGGTGGGTGGCTGTTGCTTGTACAAAGAAATAGTCTTAGTGACTGTATGTATCCGTTGCTTGGGTATGACTCAAATATGCATAGTTCTACAGATTGTGCTGTCTCCACATATCTATCAAGCTTATGCTACTCTGCGCCTGTCTCAGATCCTCCACCGTCTTAGGTTTACTGTCCAGTCGGGGAGGGTGTCTATCCAGGGCCCCATTCAATACACAATTATAGTCTCTCACCATTATAAATTCCACCTCAGCAGTGAGGTGTGTGTGTCTAAGCACCGATCCCAAAAATTCACCCTCATCAGTGTTTGGGCATATATGTTCAGTAAACATAAATTATGTGCATTAAGTGTACCCTTACCAGCACATAAAGGCCTTATGGACCCAAACAAGTCCTTGTGGGCTTAAAAGGGACTCTCGGCGCCACCCATATTAGTATACCTCTGGCATAGCCGAGTAGGATGTGTAAATACAACCAGAGAGGAAGGGTACCAAGAGCTACTCTCCTACCCCTAAATCATAATTCTCATCAACAAAAGAAAGCCTATCATTGTGAATACCTAAAGACGTTATGTCCAAGTGACGAAACACACAGTGAAATTAATTAATTAATTACAGTAGGTAGTCAAAAAACTAAAGAGACAGGAAAAAATTATTATTTTCTAAAAGAACCCTCACTCACCCTAGTGGTGACATGCTATGTTCCAACCTCCTTTTTTAGGGAGGGGACGGGGCAACAGGGGGAAGCGAAAAGGACCCAACCAGGTCCACTGGGAACAGAGCGAAGCAGTCAGCAACCAAACGAGGAGCAAGACCGCGGAACAGAGACCGGGCCCAAGCAACCAGAGAGTCTAATCACTAACTTGACCAATGTCATTCTGTCTAAAGACGAGGAAATGATTTTGGAAAAGGGGTTAGGGTTTGTCCCGACTCCCGGTTTTGATGTATTCAAATTACGTTGTGAACTCTCAGACTTTTTTAGAAAGCTACGGTTAAAGAGCTATTTTGAAAAACAAGTGACAGATTCTACGCAGAGGATAAAAGGTGATACAGACTTTAGACCGAAGTCTACATTCACCCCTCCTCCACACAGTGTTCCGCCGGAAATACTGGCTTTTGAACAGGCTGTGGTCAAGGAAATTGAATCCATCCAGACTCCAAGTCCTTATAAAAACCTGACATCTGGCGAATTTAAGACAATACAGACACTACAAAGAAACTCTGATCTAGTGATAAAGAGTGCGGACAAAGGGGGAGGAGTAGTTATCCAGCATAAGAAAGCCTATGATCAGGAATGCAGGCGGTTGTTGAGTAATACAACCAACTACGTTCTGCTTAATGAGGATCCATCTGAGGATCTCAAATCAGAGATAACTGAACTTGTAGCTTCAGCAGAGCAGGACGGATGGATTACTAAACATGAGGCTGACTATCTAACAACTTCAGAAGGTAAAATTCCTTATTTTTACACCCTCCCTAAAACACACAAAGGTATCTCACCACCACCAGGGAGACCGATTGTCTCGGGTCTAGGTTCCTTGCTTGAACCGTTGTTGACTTTTTCTTAAGAACTATAGTAGAGACTACCAGTACCTACATCAGAGATACAAAAAGTTTGCTTGCTCTATTAGAGACAGTAACCTTATCGGAGGATCATTGTTTTCTGGCGACATTAGACATTGAGAGCCTCCATACCTGCATCCCACAAGATGCAACTATTGATGTAATAGCCGACACACTAGAGACCACCACGTGGAATTACAAAACATCAAAATCCTTTGTGACCAACTGTGCATCTTTAGCCCTTAAGAGGAACTTTTTCCAATATGAAGACCAGTTATATTTACAAGCTACTGGTACCTCGATGGGCAGCACATTTGCCCCCAGTGTGGCGGGGTTGTATGTTTTTAACTTTGAGAGACTACACATTCTACCTCCTGACAATCCCTTCTTTGACAACATCATCCTATGGCAAAGGTACATAGACGATGTGCTGTTAATATGGAAAGGGAGTGATGAGACACTAAAAGCCTTTTTCAACTGGGTTAATGGTTGCGATCCTAATCTCAAATTCACCTATGAATACAACAACAAATCTACTGTTGTATTTTTGGATGTGACCATTACACGAGTAGGAAATAAGTTAAAGACAAAAACCTACTATAAACCAACCAGCAAAAACAACCTTCTACACTACACCAGCTTTCACCCTCAACCATTGAGGGAAAATTTACCGTTCGGACAGTACCTCCGTATTAGGAGGAACTGTAGTGATGTAGAGGATTATAAAGATCAATCCAGGGATTTGACTACCAAGATGCACAATCGGGGCTACCCACAACATCTATTAACTAGGAGCTATAAAAGAGCGAGAAATCAAAATAGAGACTCCTTGTTAGAAGAAAATCCTCGCAATGAGAACAATGAGCCACCTCTGACATGCGTTACTACATATAACACAGCGTCCAACGTAGTGAGTCGCTGCATTACCAAACATTGGAGAATTCTAACTTCCAACAATTGCAACTGGGAAAAACCTCTCTTTTCATATAAAAAGGCTAAGAGTCTTAAAGATTCCCTGGTCCATACTCGACCTCGAAAGACACAGGAGTCTACCAGATGTGTCTTGAATGCATGGGGTCTACCGCCTGTAACAGGGCATTACCCCTGTGGAGGTTGTAGCGTGTGTCCATTCACCACCAGTTCTAAATCTTTAGCATTGGAACCCAATAAGATCTGGGAACAGAGAAGCCACACTAACTGTAACACTGCCAATGTCGTTTACTTAATTTCCTGCCCCTGTGGTTTGCGATACGTAGGGATGACCAAAAGGATGGTCAAACTCCACATTTGTGAACACAGGAGCAGTATAAGATGTGGTAAGAGTAACACGAAGATGACGACACATTTTTTAGAGCAGAAACATTCCTGGGATGACATTCACTGGACAGTGATTGAACATCCTCAACACAGCAATGAACACAGATTATTTGAATTGGAACAGAGGTGGGTTTATCGCCTATCTTCAAACCGAACGGGACTCAATGACGATATCCCTTGGGGCAATATACGAAGATAGAGCCCCTTCTGTGGAATTCAATATTTTTGTGTACTCTTTTACTGAATTTGCGACCAAACAGTGCACTGAAACAAAGTAGGATGCCCAATATGCAATATGGATCCCAGGATTCATAAGAAGTAAATAAAAGAAAGAATCTTGTTGCTATGTACCATACATTGCTTAGTATCTCCCACCCGGTTATCGCACATTAACATCAGTGGGTTAAAACTTACATCACACTCACCGTACGATCGTGATCAACCGAATCACGAGGTTAGCGGTCTAGCAGTCTGGAGGACACTACAGGAAGTGTGAACTGGGAAGTACTGAGCACTACCGGATGAGAATTGTTTGTGTTACGACTGTGTGGCAAATATCATTTATCGATCTGTTGGTCGGACGAATTTCGTAATTGCAAGAAACTGGGAAACCTTTGTTTTTATGATACAATTGTGCATACATGTTAAAATGGTAAAATCGAACCCTAACGATAAAAATATAAATCCTATTTCCGGTCATGTGACTGATGACGCATTAACACGCGAGCCAAGTTATTTAAACAATCGCAGCGCCACTGAAAGTAACTTCCGGACGCCAGCGAGAAGAGAAAATAGGTTCCAGGCGGCGAGCCGTACCTGATTAAGTAAGTGGCTAATTCGCTGCATATTAGAGCTCTAGGAGTCAGGATATGATCGAGATATGACCGGGCATTTGAATTACAACTTGCTCTGTGTTGGCTTGTTTGAATAGATAAATACGGGACGTGAAGAGAATGCCAGACTGAGCGTCCATGCGGCACGCCAACTCTTCAAACTGAGTGAGTGTTTTAATATTGATTGTTCGAACTTCCGTTACTTTTTTGTTTCTGAGGCCCTGATAACTCCCGAGAGGGGGCGGTCAGGATCCGGATTTTAATGAGCTTAATACCCGGTACTTGTAAAACGTGTAAATAATTACTTTAAAGGAAAAATTTTGTTTCCTATACAAATGAAACGACCAAATTTGAGTCAGGAACCTGTAACTTAAAAACTACTTGAGACAACAGGTCAAAAACGATTTGAGATAACAGATCATAAAACCTGATATAGAGACATGATTTAATTAACATACATACAATTGAAATGTTTGTCTTTTATGTTTTAGATGGTATCCAGGCAAATTGCAGGATTATCGAATACGGGTAAAACCGTGACCTAACCGAGGAGAGTTAAATAGTTTTTGATTGTTTCCTCTGCCGTCCTAACGGTGTGGACACTCCTTAGCGTGGGTGGACCCCCGGAGGGCGCATTTTTTCTTATTTAATATTGGTCCTGAAGAAAGCTGAGCTAAGATAGCACACAATACAGCAGAAACATGTTGACCACCCACACCAGGTCACCAAGGTTTTAATTTTAACCTTGCAGTGATCACACTATTTTACTGTGAACAATTGGTCCTTTAAATAAAGTTGTTGGGGATCAGTTGGAATCTTTTATTGTCACCACACATTCGCGATTTTCACATACTTCACTGCTGACATACCTGCTCCGCTGCAATCGCAGGCGTTGAAGCACACAGGGGGGATAGCCTGGCCCCCCTGTGACGAACCCCATGATGAAGCATGTCACCACTAGGGTGAGTGAGGGTTCTTTTAGAAAATAATAATTTTTTCCTGTCTCTTTAGTTTTTTGACTACCTACTGTAATTAATTAATTAATTTCACTGTGTGTTTCGTCACTTGGACATAACGTCTTTAGGTATTCACAATGATAGGCTCTCTTTTGTTGATGAGAATAGCCGAGTAGGATGTCGCAAATATCTCCCCACTCCATCTCCTCTGTACATATTTAATACAATCCAACCACAGATGAGTTTCCTGAAGGAATGCAACAGAAACCCCATATCTACGCATGTAAGCTGAAAACCGATTGCGTTTAACATAATTATTAAGTCTATGGACATTCTGTGTCACAAATTTATACTCATTTCTTTCACCCTTCATGTTATTGTGTCAGAAAGGTGGGAAATCGTGGGCACTGGGATGAGGCACCCGAAGTGGGACAGTACAGGCATCTTCTTTATGGAAGCTATCCCCTCCCTCAAAAACAATCAACCCTATGATTCTAAAATATAGCAAAACACTGGAAGTAGAACACATCTGCATTGTCACCCCCTCTCCCTCTCAAAGGCAGTAGCCGCCCATTCCTTCTAGCTCAACAATTAGCACAAGGGCAGGAAACCCCATCCCAGAGCAATAACCTCCCACCCACTCCAAAAACCCCACTTAACAACCCAACAATGTCACTGGTTAAACAATTTGAACAGTCCACCAAACCGAAAGCTGCCATGCGAGACCCAGCGGGGGGCTCAGCAATGTGCCCAAGTGGGGTGGCTGTACTATCCTATGGTTGCTACAGTGGCGGAACCATCATCGTGCCAATAGAAGCATATAGATCAACGGTTGCCACCTCGATCAAGTGGCAGTACAGGCTTCATGCGCCCACTCAAGACATTCCCCTAGGTTACCTGCGGCCAGAGGCGAATCTAAGTGCCCCTCGCTAGCCTCCTGGAATGTCAGTCTTTATGGGCCCCATCTGTTTGAGGATCCTGTACCAGACAGAGCAGCAAGAACTTATTTTTTAATAATAGTGGTTGTATCTCTGCTCTTAAAGTGCCATCAGCGCCAACTAAGATGTAACCCATAGTTTGTTTCTCTTGAGTGAGTGCGCTCTTCTTTGCAGATCCCCTATATTGGCTCCATCATCATCTATTCTTCCTCCGTTTTTCACTCGATTCCTGGCTTTGCTCCAGGCCACCAAGGCACAAGGAGTCTATCCATTCCATTGCCTCCTGTGGAGTTTCATAGAAGTGGACCTTGCCATCATGCTTAACCCTGAGTCTTGCCGGGAATACTAGGCTATATTTGAGGTTTTGCTCACAAAGCCTACTTTTGACTCTCAGGAAGCCATTTTGGCGGTCCTGGACCTTCCTAGTATAGTCAGGGTAAATTTGAATGGGGCGATCTTCATATCAGGGGGCGGGGCATGCGTCCAGACAGATTGCAGGATTATGTCCCTGTCTCTATAATTGAACATTCATGCTATTAGCGTTCTAGGAGGTATTCCAGGGTGAATGGGGTAGACCCAACACTAGGTGAGCCCTCTCAATTGAGAAGAATTTAGAGAAATGGACATTGCCAAGAGCAGTCACTAACCAGTCTTATAGAAACAGTTCAGACGAGGGCCTCTCTGCTGTTTGAGGAAATTCTGGGAAATATAGGTTATTCCTCCTCGATCGCCCCTCCGCATCATCTACCCTGTCCTCCATTTGGGTCGCTATGGTCTGGAGGGACGCCACTGTGTCACGCACCATCTATACATTTTTGCGGAGCGATACAACTTCCTCCTCTGTATTCATAACTCTCTCAGCAACATTACAGAGATAGAGATGTAAATTATTATTGTCCATTGCCATACTTTCCAGCTTAGATTCCAGGGCCACACAGGAATCTTGAATAGCCTCAAGAATGTCAGCCTCTTGCCTGTGCACTTTGTTCAGGGCCCATCACTTACCCTCACACTTGTTCTCCAGGTCCAGGGACCATGTAATGCACTATGTTGGTGGCCTGCGCACCTCTCTGGGTTTTGTCTTTCACCATCCTTAGGTGCTGCCTACTGCAGCCATCCCTGTCTTTTTTTAGTACCTTTGTTTGCCACGCGGACACACAAGGTCGATTCAGTGAAGGTATAGGGTAGTTAGCTTTGCATTTACCCACGCATTACCCCTCGGTGTGCTCTACCCTGAGCATAAATTCAGCATAGTCCAGTCCACTGACTTCCCTATGGTGCTTTACTGTTTACTTCAGTGGAGGATCCCACAGTCCTACCTACATGTTTACTGAAATCTACAGCCAGCTGAGGGATTCTTGCCACAAGATCTCTTCAGTCTGAGGCTGCTCACCTCTTCAGTATTTTGTCACTGTAGGGCTTTTCCATGCATGCCCCACAGTTGTTCTCGCTGAAAGGCCAGTGCGGCAGTGGTCACAGCTGGGTCCCCTCACTGCCTTGGAAACCAGCGAGCAGTCCACCCATTGCAGCGTCGCTCACCTGGCAGCCCCAATCTGCCCATCGAGCACTCCTCTGCTCTGGCCAATCAGCACAGCTGCATCTTGGAGTGGGCTGCAGTGCCCCCCCATGCCGAGCTGCTCCAGTTGTCCTAGTGCGGGTCAACAGTTTTGGCCGAGGCCCGTGGCTCTGGCCCTCATCTCCACCTCAAGCACAAGTCTTCAGAAAGGCAGTACGTCCCTCTTCGTGGGCCCACCTCTGGCTTACTGCAGTCAGGGCAGCATTATCTTGGGCCACTGGTCTCAGAAGGCCGTCGTCCGTCCGGTGGGTTACCAAGCCCCATGTAGGCGTCTCAATTCTTCATCACCAAGCACTCTGTGGGCCCCTGGTCCCTCAGTCCTCTGTCTGTCCTAGGGGAGTCCCCCACCTCCAGGCCCCAGATCAGTACCTGCTGCAGCATAGGTCAGGCAGCACCACAGTGTCAGGCACGCCCCACTCTGAAATGTTGCTTAGGTCAACTGGTGGCAATAAAAAGATAATTGTAGTTGTCTGTTCTGCCAGGATGTAGCAGAATATTCATATTTGGGCAGAAGCTCAGCTCGAGCCCGTCTACCCGGCCACCCCATTAGGCCACGCCCCCACCACCCAAATAGATATTTAATTCCTTCATGAGTCTGCCAAGAACCGCGGGGTCCTAGCACATAGTCTTAAGACAGCCGGTGACTGCATAAAACTTAAAAGGACATTAGAAAAAACAGTTAGGCTGTGATAGGCTTACCTCTACCATTTCATGCATACTATTAGCTGTTTACAGAATGTCAGTGCGTTGGTGATTACAACTTGGACGACAAGATGGTAACGCTGCAATGTCTTCTCCTGTCGGGTAACAGGTAAAAGGTAGAGTAAGCACCGTTCAAAATACCAAATACAAATATTTCCTGTCTTCTACCCTTCACCAACCAACTCTGATGCCTTGTGAGCACAGCTTGGGTATCCTCATAGAGAATTACCTTTTCCTCAATCATCCAGGAAATGGAGTTGATATTCCACCCACTGCACGACAATTACTGGACCCGACTGCCTCAACTACATCCTACTAAACACACATTCCCTACACAAACATGCGTTAGAGATCTAGGACCTGCTCAACTCTTTCGACCTGATATCGCCTTCCTCATGGAAATCTGGATAAACTCCACCTTTGCCCCAGACATGGCCACTGCCATCCTGGATGGCTACAAGATCAATCACAAGGACCGTATCATCAAACATGGCGGAGGCATTGCCATCATACACAAAAGCACCCTCCGCCTCACCATGCACTCAGATGACCGCTCGACCAACATGGAGCACCTCCACTTCCAGGTCCAGGCCAACCGGAACATCACTCTCCGCTGCACCCTCATCTACACAACCCCCGGATCCCTTCGGCGATTTCATCATTGACTTCATCGCACTACTCGCGTTCGCCTCTAGAGACTGCCTCCTCCTCAGCTATCTCAACTTTCACCTGGACAACTCCAACGACAAAAATACCGCATCCCCTCTGGAGAACCCCACCACCTTTGGACTGAAACAATGGGTCACATCCCTAACCTACCTAGCAGGACACACGCTTGACCTCATCTTCTCTGCCAGCGACAACATCACCTTCAGTCACCCCATCAAGCTCCTGTCGACCGACCACCGCTGCATCCACTTCTCCTTCACTAAACCCAACATACACCACTGCACCCACTGCTACCCTTGCAAAGGTTGGAACAAGTTCACTGAAGAACAGCTTACCATGTCCCTTAGCAAACCCCCCCTATGACATCCACAGACGCAAATACCTCAGCATGCAATCTCCACCAATGGATCTCCAACTGTGCCAACACTCTGGCTTCCCTGCAGAACCCCCCAAATAAGCGACACTCCAAGAAAGCCAGCTAGTTCTCTCCCGCCCTTCATGAGTCCAGACGCACCTGTAGATGGCTCGAGAAGAGATGGAGGAGCAGCAAGACACCGGAAGCCCACTCAGCCTCCACAACCATGTCACTGCACATCACCACCTCATTAGAATAACAAAGAAAGCAGCCCTACAAGAAAGGATCAATGCAAGGCACTCAATAGCAAATAACTCTTTGCCTTGGTCAAAGAATTCACCAGACCCACCACAGAGAGCAGACATCCCACCCTCCCAACACCTCTGCAACAACCACGGCACCGTGTTCCACTGCACGATTAGGAAGATATGCGACAGTTTGGACAGCCTCGATATCCAAAACCCTCCCACCCCACCCGCAACCACCACACCCAAAGACACCCGACCCCAGCAGACCCAACTCAGCTGCTCGTCCCTCACCGCTGAGGAAACCCTCAAGCTCCTGAAGAGCATCCACTCCGGAGCCCCCTCATACCCCTGCCCACAGAACATCTTCAACAGAGATTGCACCACCATTGCCCTCAAACTTTTTCACACCATCCACTGCTCCATCAACTCTGCCATCTTCCTGAAAGACTGGAAACATGCAGAGATCAATCCCATGCTGAAGAAATCCTCTGCCGACCTGAAGGACCTCAAGAACCTCAGACCTATCTCTCTTCTACCCTTCCCGGGCAAGGTCATCAAGAAAGCCATCAACGCTCAACTTTCCGAGTACATCAAAGTGAACCACGATCTGGAACACACCCAATCTGGCTTCTGAAGCGACCACTGCACAGAGACCGCCCTCCTCGCCACCACCGATGACATCCGCACCCTCCTAGACCTAAGTGAAACTGCATCCCTCATGCTCCTGGGCCTCTTGGCTGCCTTTGTTACCGTTTCTCACCACACCCTATGCACAAGACTCCACGATGCCAGCATCAGCAACAAAGCCCTGGAATACATCTGCTCTTTCCTCACCGGCCGCATACAGAGTCAGACAACCACTTTTCCATTCTGAATCCAAAGAGATCAACTGTGGAGTGCCTCAGGGCTCCTCTCTGAGCCGCACTCCCTTTGACATCTAAATGGCCCCGCTCGTAACTATTGTCAGGAACCAAGGACTCAACATTGTCTCCGACGTTGACGACATCCAGCTGATTCTCTCCTTCACCCATGAACCCACAGTTGCTAGGGACACCTTTCACAATGGAATGAAGGCTGTCGCCTCCTGGATTAAGTACAGCTGCCTCAAGCTCAACTCAGAGAAGACCAAAGTCCTCATCATGGGCTCCACCCCCTTCGCTTTGGACGACTCCTGGTGCCCCACAGCACTTAGAACCCTCCACAGAACACGTATGGAACCTCAGCATCGTCCTGGACTCCTCCCTCACCATGAGCCACCAGATCAACGCCACCTTTTTATCCTGATTCCACACGCTACGCATGCTCCGAAAAATCTTCAAGTGGACACCCACTGAGTCCAAAAAGACAGTCACCCATGCACTAATCAGCAGCAGAATCGACTACGGCCACACACTCTACGCCAGTATCACCCCCTCAGCAAACTGCAGAACATTCAGAACGCCTCCGCCAGACTCACTCTCAACATCCCCCACTGCAGCCACATCACAGCCCACCTGGGAGACCTCTACTGGCTCCAAGTTAACAAAAGAATCTCCTTCAAGCTTCTCACACGCGCCTACAAAGCCCTACATGACGTGGGACCTGCATAACTTAAGCATCGCCTTGCATCCACACATCCACCAGAGACCTCTGCTCCGACCAACTGGCACTGGCTACCATCCCTAGTATTCGCAAGAACACAGCCGGAGGAAGATCCTTCTCCTACCTCACAGCAAAGACCTGGAACACCCTGCCTCTCCACCACAGGCAATCACCGTTACTGCATCAATTCAGGAAGGACCTCAAGAACTGGCTCTTTGACTGTGCCACAGTGTCTATGATGGACCAGCAGGCCCCACCCCCTTTCCCAGTGCCTTTAGACCCTTACGGGTGAGTAGTCGCGCTCTATAAGCCACATGATTGATTGATTGATTGATGTTTTTCGCCATGTGCGACTGTTATGGGGTGTCTTCCCCTCTGTGATCTCCTCCAGAAAATTGCATTGGTCATAACCTTAGTAACAGCTCACTTGGATTAATTAAATAACTGTTTTACTGGTGGAAAGTGCTCAGTAAACCAAACACAATCCAATAACACACTGCCTGTTTCATACTAGAGGCCTCATTATGTTTTTGGTTGGAAAGGTACTGAATGGCATTCGGATTCCCGTAACCCGTGTCGGAACCTATGTTTCCGATCGACTGAAAAACATTTCCGACCAACCAATTACGATAGAAGAAAACCATTCAATCATTCCAGCTCGGTTCCGACTGGCATTCAGAGACTCTGAGTCAGTCGGAACTGATTCATACTGCTCAACCAACCGATTACGATATCGGATTCTAAAGCCTTTCCCGACTCTGTCTGTCCGACACGAAAAGTCTGTCAGAAACTAGCTTTGGGAGCCCGTAGCAAGCCCCCCTTCACCCGGAGGCCGCCAGTTGGGGCCCGTGGAGGTACCCATGCGACCCCTCTTTCAAACCATGCACAGTGTGGCAGGCAACGTGGTGTGCCCACCACATGGTGCAAGGTTTTCCGCAACCACCCCTTTTTGCAATGGGAGCCTGTGTTGTCTGTCGGAACACAGGCTCCCATTGAAGCCAATGGGAGTTCGACCGAAGAGTGTTCGGAACCATCATAATCGGTCGGTCAGACTCCCCAAACCCAAGTCGGTCCCAAATCTTTCCGACAAGGAGTCTGTCAAAATGCTTTCCGACCTATATCGTAATGAGGCACTAGGTCTAAAATGCTTGATCATGTGACAGATGATATCCAATTGCACCATAGACTTTCATTGACTCTGGAGATCTCCATTCAACACGCTTTCCATCGTTAACATGTCCATTCACTACCAAGCCTCTGACAATCTTACTGAGGTCTTCTAATTGTATCAACAATCCAGGATCCTGAGATCAGGCTCTTTAAATTACTGATGATGGCCTCCTCCGGCTCCCTTTGAGATGCCTTGAAACCCAACTCTTTGGTTCAGCCTTTAGCACAAGTATCTTATTCTTAGTAATGATCCTTTTGTTCTTGGCCTCAACAATGCCCACATACATGCCTTACTGACAGTCAAGCGTAGATTGTATGTCAGAATATTATCAGAGATAATGTTTAACATAAATATTGAGTTCGAAATTTCATTTCCAAAAGTATAGTCCCATTCGGTGTAGATCTACTATTATTACTTCTAATGGGGCAATAGTTTTGTAAACAATATTTATGTAAGATGATATTCTCACCACATCCAACCACCTGGGGCAGGCACTCATCTTCTTGGGATCCTAAGTTCGAGACTTTATCTAATACGGTTAAACTCTAAGGTGTCAAACAAGGACCTCATTAGCAAAGAACTGTGAGGTTGTTCATCCGATTCTCCTTGTACACCATTCTTCTTACAGCATTCCGAAACTGTAGCTAGGTAATATGCAAAACTTTTCAAAAAACAAAAAATAAATAATGCAACCCAGCTCCAAACAAGGCTATACGAACTGTGAAAAGAATGAAGTATCTTCTTGATGACTCAGTTAATCCTGGTTTGTCACTTCTGTCCTATTTGCAGCCTATGGAGCCTGTACCATTCTACTAGGAAGATTGGTAATGGCTTCGCTCCACAAATTTGGAGCTTTACCCAGCCAGCTATGCACATGTGTTTGGACAAGTAGGTTACCAATCCTTACCTCATACATAGGCGTGCTTTCTCTGGAGGGTAAAGTTATTAAAAACACTAGACATGTGCTACTTTTGGAAATCTGTAGCTATAGCCCCCTCTTCATAGACGATATCGCACCTTTTGGTGTCTTACTGTGAAAGAGACGAGAAGAACAACTAGTATTTGCACACTAGCGAACTTCTTAAATTGTCTTCCGAGAATAGAAAGTTGTCACCTCTGAAAATCTTGTGGAAATTCTGCATTCCACTGTCCACCAGGGAAAATAGTTGGTTCTGAATATGATTACATCTGTATTAGGCAAGTTGGTCCCTCAGAAAAACATCTCTTTTAAGCATGAATATTTTAATTTTAAATACTTTGCTCTGCTCCTTTTAAAATTGCCTTGGAGGAACAACTATACTCACGTTAACATGGCTTAAATTAGACAAAAGAAGAATTATAATAATTTAATCAGAGCCTCAAAAATCATTATTTCCCTGAAAAAAGAAAACAACTAAGCAGATAACATCCATAGAAAATCTGTAAGACTTCAGATGTACCTGTGGCCTTTATGGTCCTACGAAATGATATAGTGCCTTCAATCATCTGGTAGAACCTTTGTTGCAGTTTTTCCGTACTAAGGTGAAGAATTTTCAAGAGGACCTTACAAAAGAGGCAGTCACTGCACCGCATGTTGTGCTGTACCTGCCATGTGTATGTGGCAAGCAGTAATGCAGGCCTTTGAGTGCTTCCATGCCTTCCCTTCAGAATGTGATGCTCTGACATCCTCCAGGAAAGACCGGCTCGCCAGTGGCTGATGTCCAAGCTCTCTTCTTCTGCAATCAAATAGTACCTAATTGCCACCGGGTGTTTCCTGTGGGCACTTTTCTTTTTTAATTTAAATCTGCACTCATACAGACTCTCCTGAAAAGCATTCTTTTGATGCCAAGGAGCTGGACAATTTTGGGCCTGTTTCACTAATACTGTGTGCCGCCTAGTAGCGTTAAAGGGCTCTAACCGTACAACTAACGTTTGTAGAAGGGAGTCAGTGCTCATAGAATAGACTTTCATTATGCTCTGGGCACTGTAACAGTTCTAACAACTGTGGTTAATGACTCCACGATGATCATGGTGTTGGGATATTGATTTTACGAGCTCTGATAGCCGCGTTCATCACTCTCTGCCATCAATTACTGTTGCAGTGTTTAGCAGAACACACTCTGCTCAGGATAAAGCTCTGGTATGGAAGGTGGATGTCCCCCCTCCTAGCAGGAAATACGAATAGAGCCTTTTTCTGTCTTGTTGCCTAAACTGTATTTTTGGGAAACACGACAAGCTTACCACTCTTTCCATGCTATTTATTCTGAACTCCTGCCCTTTGGCTCAGCCCTCAGATCAGTTCAATCTTTTTTCTTGTACTTAGGAAGATGGCACACACCTTCTATTGAACATTCAGGGCAGCAACTAGATGTGAATCTCTTGCCTCCCTCAAGGCACTCCTGGCGTGCGGGGATGGGCAATGACTTTTTAAAGATCACACTGCCTAAAATATACATTATTTGAGACAGAGTAGGACTGTGAAAGTAGCCTCTGGCCCTCTTCTCTTATACCCTTCCCTCATCCTGCTCCGAGATGGTCAGAAATTTGACCAAACTTGTCGACTCGGACCTTTCTTTACTCAGCAGGTTTCAGCAACACCTAAGGTATAGTTCTACCACTGAAGGTTAGGGAGGCATGGCATTATCGCTCTGAGGATAGTGGTATTAAATGCAGTTGTCAAGTCCCAGTTTAACATTGGCAATACTGCTTATTTAGGCCTTCGAGAAAACTGTAATCTGACTTCAATATATCCAAAATGCTAAACCTAGATTTGCTCTAAAAAAATCTGTCAACAATGCTGATTGTGTATCCGATGAATTATTTTAGAACAACATGCTTTATGCTACATATTTTCTACAGTCTGGATCTGGACTTCCTTAGGAAGGAGTTTACTAAACACACGCCCTCGGCTAATCTGCACTCGGCCTCGAAGACTTTACTTTCATTCTCCAGATGGAGAAGCTGACCTTTCAGAGTTCACGATGCATGGCTGTCGACTGCTTTGCCTCTATATTAATAAAGATCGGTGGACAGACAGACAGACATAGGGAGGCAGGCATACAGGTAGATAGATAGATAGATAGATAGGTAGATAGATAGATAGATAGATAGATAGATAGATAGATAGATAGATAGATAGATAGATAGATAGATAGATAGATAGATAGATAGATAGATAGATAGATAGATAGATAGATAGATAGATAGATAGATAGATAGATAGATAGATAGATAGATAGATAGATAGATAGATAGATAGATAGTACCGCTCTTTTGAAGTCATCTTTAGGGATATGACGTACATCCTCAGAATTCTAGGGGGAATGGAATGTCCTGCTTGCGGCTGCTCACGTGGCGTATCCGAGCATTGGAAGAGCGTGGCCCAGCAGGCAAGGTGCACTGGGGTTTGTGGTAGTGGCAAGGGAGAGAGTGTGGCTCGGCTCCACTTGCCCAAGCCTTCCTGGAGCCTGGGTAAACCCTCCTCATGAGCCCTTGACGTCTTGGCACGCCTGCTGCAGCAGTTTTCTCTCTGGGTTGCTACTCTTTGGCACAGCGCTGACTCGATGTGGTGATATTGTCAAGAAGCATTTGCAATGCAATAGGTCTCACATTTACGCGAGTTTGAGCTATTGACATTGCAAATGAAAATGCCTTATATTTTTGTCTTTGTTTTTAAAACATAAATAAAAGGTATTGTCATTTACAATGCCAATAGCTTAAACTCGTGTAAATGCGAGACCTATTGCATTGCAAATGTTTTTTTTTTTAAGTTGCCAGGTCTGGAAACAGAGCTACTGTGGGGAGAGGAGGAGGTGATGAGCAGAGGGGGTGCTGAGGAAAGCAATTCTTAGGGAAGGGGAGTGCTGGTGAGAGGGCGGGTTCTGTGGGAAAGGGGTTAGTGGTTAGTAGAAGGGGCTGGAGAAGATGGGATGCTGGTGATAGGAGTGGGTATCCGGAGATAGAGGGGTGTTGCTGAAAAGAGGGTGCTTGGTAAGAAGTGCTGCTGTATGAAGGTATTAGAAAGGGGTGCTAGAAGAGGCACTCCTCGGAAGTGACAGTAGGTGTGGGGGGAGGGGTCCTGGGAAAGAGTGCTGGTGAGAAGAGGGTTGCTAGAGAGAGGGTGCCTTGGGGGAGGGGTGCTGGTAGTGAGAGGAAAGGTTCTCATAAACAGGGGCGGACTGTGTGGATGGCCTGGTGTCAGCTCTTTGCCTGGTGTTCATGACCCCCTGCCCCGTGTGATATGTCAGGCTGATCCTATTTGGGAGAGCGGGACAGGCAGTCTGTTCATCCTAGCGCCAGCTCCAGTTCACCACAGTCCAGCTCCGGTGCAGGCTGAAAGCTGCGAGGCCCCAGAGGAGGAGGGAGTAAAGATCCCCGGACAAGGCGAGGTGCGGACTGACGCAGGGCTCTTACCGCCTTCCAGGGCTCGATATGCAGGTCACACAAGATGGGAGTAAGCGAACTGGAGCCCCTGG
This sequence comes from Lissotriton helveticus, assembly GCF_964261635.1. Classification (NCBI taxonomy): domain Eukaryota; kingdom Metazoa; phylum Chordata; class Amphibia; order Caudata; family Salamandridae; genus Lissotriton; species Lissotriton helveticus. Next base: position 1,349,834,940 of record NC_136068.1, on the reverse strand, counting down.
CATTGTAACTGCACAGGCACGATCCTAAGCACTTCCAAGTAAGTGCCGGTGACACTGTGCATACTGGATACTCTCGCACTTTTGAGATGTTGCACCCACTGCACTGCGCATAGTAGTGCTGTTTGCTAGCATTCCGTACACTAAAAACTAGAAGTGGAGTGGATAATTTGATGAAGGGCGTGGCTTAAATCACGGAAGCTAAAAGTCGATGCTTTGCATAGTGTGCCGCCCGACTTGTAATTGAGGATTTCTGTCGTTGCATCAAGATATATGATGTTACAAGGAACATCATACTTACAACGGGTTAGGTCTATTAGCTTTGTCAATGGTTTAGTGGACTTTGGTGCTGCATGCACGCACATCAAACTTTTGGTGCATGTGTATAATCGTTATGTAAGGTAGCGCACGCATGTTAATGAGCACTATTTTAAATACGCTGTGTAAGCCAAGGAGATTGTAGTTAGGCAGTGCTGCTTCTGGAATAACCAAAAGTTACGTGTTGGGTGAAGAGCCAATAACAAGCCCGATAACAAAAAAAAACAAAAGTGAACTAATGGCAAGCGGCGATAAATTACCAAGTAATAGGCAGAGTTTCCACTCGCATTTAGATTACTAGATGTCTCGAAGAGACAGCACATGCGCGCTGCTTAGGCGTGACCTAAAAAACGAATGGATCCACCCTTATGGTTGGATCCCTTTGTTTTCTGACAATATAACTTGAGGAGGACGTATTCACCTCTTCTGCTCTTTTGAGCATTACCTTGAGCATTACCTCTTCACTCCCTTCTTGTGTTCCATGTGGTGATAGGCAGGGTAGGAGCTTGTTAGCTGCACTTTAGCCTTCCTGGAGAATAAGGGCAGTCGTTTCTCTGAGGACTCGCAGAAGCCTTTTAAAGGCAGGTTCTTAATTCCTCTCGAGTCTTAGTTTTAGCCTTTTCATTGAACCGATCAACAATGGCAGTATTTTTTGTTCCTTTCAATACTTTTTCCCCAATTCAGTACAAAGGCCAGTTAACTGACTATCGTTACTTCATTTTTCCTGTTACCCACTATAAAAAGATGGCATTTTTCTTCTCAAGCAGCATCGGAATGCAGTAGTAGTATATGTTTTGCAGGTTTATCGCCCTTTTGGTTACTGTTTTTGTCCCTTTTAACTTCTTCATGATTCTGATTCTGCTAGCTGGTTTCTTTCAGCCCTAAAGTCTTTTAGTGCTACTTGGTGGGAGTTCTCTAGTGTAGCTCCTCCTGGAAGCTCCCAGTCTTCCCTGGAATTAGAAGTTCAAGTCATCCCTGGAGTTTTTATATGCAGATGGCTTTTTCCTCCAGAATCTGTGGCCCTCCGTGCAGACACTTGTCCTCCACACATGAAATTATAGTGTGGATGGCACTGTGGTTTAAGGAAGGAGTTGCCTTTACCTCGGGCAGCCTAAGAGCCAGGAAAAGAAGCCACCATTGCATTTAGTCTTAGACAGAAGTGTATGTGCGCTTGAAAGTTTAGAACTTTTGTCTAGCTCGAAGCGCAGGGTCTTTGCACTGTCAATAATATGAGGTCCTTGGTCAAGAATGTTTAGTGAGTTTGACCTTTCATGCACTGGTATATTTAGCTAAAGATAACCATGCAACATCCATGTCTAAATGTCTTCCAGATTAACCCTGGGCGTAGTACTTCACGTAGTGTTGCCTACTTCGCCATTTGCGAAGTAGGCGTAGCAGGCAACACTACGCCCTAATCTGTGGGCGTAGCGAAGTTGCCCGCCACCCGCCTCCCTCCCACCCTCCCTAAATACTTAAATAATGTTTTTTAAAAGAATAAACACGACTTACCTTGTCGGCTGCGTCTCCGGGGCTCCTTCTGGTAACCGCGCCGCCATCTCGGACACGCATGCGCATTAGTATCCAAGATGGCGGCGCGGTTACCAGAGGGAGCCCCGGAGACGCAGCCGACAAGGTAAGTGGTGTTTATTCTTTTTAAAAACATTATTTGAGTATTTAGGGAGGGCGGGAGGGCGGGAGGGAGCCGGGTAGTATTTAGCGAGGGCGGGAGGGAGGCGGGTGGCGCGTAGTGGGGCTACGCGAAGTGCGTAGGTGGACGTAGTTTCTGGTCCACTTCGCGTAGCTTCGCGTAGCCCCACTACGCCTACTACGCCCAGGCTTATTCCAGATCTGGAAAAGAATGACGATATCCTCCAGTGAGTAGGTTTTTATGTAGAGATGAGTATGTGTGTTTAGTGAGAAGAGGCAAGAGAAAAAATGGGGCTGTAGTATTTTCACGGGCACTGTCATGTTCTTTGTTGCCCACAATAAACAATTAGTGATGACTTTCTATTTAATTTTCTTTTTATATGTCGGTTTTGAAGTTCGATCTTGCTTCAAGTAAGACAGGTAATGACTAGAGTTTATAGGGAGAGTGCAAACTCTCTTCTGATATATTTATTATTAATTAACAAATTTCAGAGTGCTCCATATCTTCTTTTGTTACTTTAGAGTTCTTGACAGGTTGTTAATAGCATGGGTGGGTAACAGGCCAGAGAGATGGGAAGCAATTGTGTTTGACAATTTTCCAGTGCCTCATCTTTTCTGTGTTGAGCTTAATTGAACACAACTTTCAAGAGTTCCGTTTACAAAAGATTTCTGAACCAAGTGTAAATGGATTTGGGTCTTAAGTTCAAACTAAAGGCATTCTAGAGTCTAGGCCCATGTATGCCCAGAGACCTTCCTCATTGATTCACTCGCCCAAATGAACATTGATTGGTCCGGACATTGACCAAAGGGCATGGGTTGGTGCAGAGTTAGGTGCCAGATTCTACAGGCATGCATGGTTTCTGCTCCAGTGAGATTTATGTCTGGTGCACAAAACCTAAATTTGGTCACGTGCCAGCAGGGAGTTAGTGGAGGGCTTTATGGGGCATTTGACGCGGTCCCTCTTGTTTAGGTTTAGTCAGAGTTTATGTTAGTGTTTTAAAGTCTTTGATGTCTAGCAATGAGTTTTTTGGGAATATCAAAGAAGATATTGAAGTAGTTGAGCGGCAGTAGGATATCAGTTTGACTCTGTGGTCTGTGAGGAGGATATTTTTGAGGATTGTTAGGTATATGCTTTCATCCCTTGCCAATATGTTGACTTGGAGAGTTAAAGGACGGGTGGCAGTGAAGAGAATCTACAGGTTTCATACTTTTGGCAATGGAAAGGTGAGTGTCAAAGGCCAAATGATGGTAGTTTATTGGGCTTACTCACTCCAGTAACTAGTATTTGAGACTTGGCACCAGTCCTGCAAAGGTAACTCTCCTTCATCTAGTGGAACATTTGAAACACATATTAAATAATACTGGTTGGATTCTCTGGTCCATTATTTATTCAAAAGTGGATTTGAGTGTGGCTACTAGATTCTGTTTGATGTGGTGAGCCCGGGAGCACAATAAGATGTTGGAAAGAAGACACGAGGGCTGTTCCTTGAGGAATGCTGGCAGCTAGGCACGTAAGGAAGTCAAATGAACCTATCCTGAATTTTGACTATCACTGGAGAAAAAGTGAACGGACCTATTGCTTTGCTGGTTCGCATATACCTGCTCATTCTATGACTCTCTCCAGTAGGATTGTGTGTCTATACAGTTGTGCAGGCAACAGTGTCATACGAGGTAGACAGATCAAGGAGTACAACAACTGTTTTATTGTTGTATGAGGAAGGGAGGAGTTCTTCCCACATGTTTTCCAAGACAATTTCGGTGCCTCATAAGGGTTTTATGGTGACTGTTGGTCATGGGACGGTTGGTGAATTTCTACATAATCTAGTCGTATTGGTATCTTTCTCTCTCATGAGCTTGCTGATGAATAGGAATGGACCAGAGAAGAGAGAGCAGTTAATGAAATTAGTTGTTCCTGTCACAAGTTGGGCAAATTGTTTAAAGCATGCTCTGTAGCATGGAACCATATGAGATTCGAGTGGATTTGTTTTGGATGCCAGATGCAGAAGCCCTGCAGGATGTCTTTGGTGTGAAAGAGTAAGGTATTGGAGAGGTAAAATCCTGGGTAGGCAGACGCTTTTGAAGAGTTGACTATGGAGTCATTCATTTTGGTAATCTGGCCTGCGGCCAGGCCCTCTGGTCAGCCGCCACCACAGGCATTAAACCTCTCCAAGCCAAAAGTATTCCTGAGGACCCCGGCCCCCTCCACGAACATTATTAGGCCCTGGGAACCCCACCCGGGGCCAAATTCCATAATTAATGGGAAAGGGGTGTGCGCCCCCTCTCACCGACCCTTTCTGGGCCCCAGGAAAGCCATCCCCTAGGGCCACAGATGTGTGCCTAGGTGTCCACCCAGGGCACCAACAAACCTCAAGTTGGGGGAACACCAGGGCACTCGCAGACCCAGCTGGCTCCCCACATAATGCAGGAGATGGCATTGCTCCTGCCTGGAGGCCTGGAGGGATCAGCTATTATTGCTTGCTCCCTCCGGATGGGAGCAATATCTCTTCTGTTTCCCTGCCCAGTGAATCAGTGCAGGCCAGGAAACATAAGTCTGCTCCCACCCGGTGGGAGCATTTTTGAATCTCCCATCAGCTGGGAGCAGACATGCTGCTGTAGGCAGGGAAGCCATGTTTGCTCCCACTTGAATGAAGATTTAAAAATACTTCCGCCAGGCTGAAGAAAACATGTTTCCTTGCCCACATCAATGCGGGCAGTGAAACCACTCTATCCTGGAGGTGGGCTCCCGGGGAGAGAGTAATAGAGCAGACCTAGGTGGAAGTTTGTAGTATAGTTCCTATACATCTATATAGGATCTGCATGTTTAGACAACATAAACTATGGGAATGTTGTCCAGACTGATTCTAGACACCCCCACAGGATATGTTCGCCTGTAGACCAGCTAGCTCACAGTGAAACTATGAGCCCCTCTTACCAAGGAGCGAACAGTTTCTGGCAACTATCGAACATGACAACCATGACCCCTCAGGGATCGTGGAAACAGTACAGTACCTTTCACTCTGTCACTCGTGCTCCCTTTGTCTCAGAGAGATACACAGAATAAACGGTGGGGAAGTTAACCATTAGGGGCCAGATGTAGGTAATTCCGATTTACCGACTCTTAAATACCGACTCATACCGAATCGGTATTTAAGAGTCGGTAAATTAGAAGGAGGCAGATGTAGGTAAAAAATTACCGAATCTGTCAGAGTCGGTATTTACCGATTCTGTAAATACCGATTCTGTATTTCCCATTGATTCCTATGGGCCTTGAAGCCCATAGGAATCAATGGGAAATACAGAATCTGTATTTACAGAATCGGTAAATACCGAATCCTGCAAGGGTGCACGGGGGTGTCACTTTGACACCCTCTAGCACCCCAAGTACAGGCTAGTGTGACATGTGGCACACATACATGCCCTAAGGGCATGTCTGTGTGTCACATTGCACAGGTGTGCATGCACAGATGTGCATGCACACCTGAATTCGGTATTTTACCACCCAATAGGATTGGGTGGTAAAATACCGACTCTTAAGGGCATGTGGCACTCTTAGGAGTGTCACCTACATATGGATTTACAGAATCGGTATGTTTACCGATTCGGTAAAATACCGAAGTGGTAAATTTACCGAATCGGTAAATATACCGATTCTGTAAATAATTACCCACCTGCATCTCAAAAGCCAAATACCGGTCGGCAACGGCCGAATTCGGCCGTTACCGACCGGTATTTGGCTACCTACATCTGGCCCTATGTATTATATACACATAGTAAGTGATTCTATAGACCTATACGAATATGACCAGGTATAATCTTGTGCTTCACATAGGCTAGAAAATAGGAATCATATGGACATTATATTCAATAACAGACGAAATATAGTGGAAAATGGCCGACATTAATGGGACATGTGTTTCTGATTTCAATAACTTTTATTGGTTTTTACAAATGCAAAAGAAATAAAGAGACACAGAGCAAAGGAAATAAAATTACAGTAGTACATCAAAGGTCAGATTGGATAAAGGCGGTAGATAATATAGTTTTACAAATGATACAGTGACGATGTATGAAATAACCAACCGAACTGATGAGGGTATTTATGTTTGGGTGACTTTCTTAGCAAGGTTCCAAATATCGCAGATGAACAATAGTTTACAAAAAGAATTATGAGACTCATGCTGGCTTAACTTTGCAGACCAGTGTCCATTAGGTCCGTTGGGAGGGTCTGAGTAGTGTTCAAGAAGGCCGAGGTTTCAAATGTACCTTTTGTATCATTGGTGAAAGCATATAGCATAGTATTAACAATCCTGGTAGATATCCTTTATCCTCCTTTAAGAATGAAGCAGAGGAAAGAGATCCAAATATAAGAACAATGAAAGTAAATAAATAAATAAATACTAACTGATGAAATAAAGTAAAAGAACAAGCTCGGGGACAAGGGGCACTCCTATTAACAAGGGTGGGTTGGTTCATTGTTCTAACAGTGTTCTGATATGTTAACCATAGGTTAATCCTAGTTGGGATGCTTGCTCTCTTGCTGGAAGGTCTGCGATTTATTCCGGTAGTAATCACCTTTGGGTCGGATACTTCAAGGGGGTTTAAAAACCATAGAGGTGGAATCAAGAGATTTCCATATTTTCCTGTGTTAAGGTTCCAAGGAGAGGTATGTACGGCAATATTGCCGCTCCTCTTATGAAGGTTAGCCATTCTTGCCATTTTTGGAATTACATTTTCCCAGAACCTTTCCAGTTACGCAGGAGTATTTTACATGCCAAAGTTAGCATTAAATCTAGCAGAAAGCAGTCATCTTCTCCCTTTAGGTCCGGATCGAGGAAGCCTGCTAAAATATATATTAACTCTTTAACTGGGGAGATGTTGAATGTCTGAGTGATGTATTTGAAGACTTTATTCCAAAAGTCTTGTAGCATTGGACGAAAGAGAAGTATGTGTGATAAGTCACCTGTTTGAGAGTTGCAGTTCCAGCATTGTGGGGACTGGACTAGTTTAGGCTCATATAGTCTGGCAGGGGTCCAATAGATCATATTTATGATCATGACTTTTGTTTATGAAAGAATAGGCAAAATGTTGTGTTGGTTGGTCATCATGTGTATTTGTGTACAATCTAGTTTAATTACTTTACTGTTTGGTTCAGCGTCCCATTTTGCTAAATTACTCAAATGTTTCTTACACAGATCAGGGAGTAATAGCTTGTAGATCCTTGAGACCGTGTGACCAGCGTTGAGCATTTGGGACAGTTTGGAGGGGAGGGAAGAGGTGAATGGATTAGAATTTAGTTTGGAGAACTTTACTTTAAGCTTCAGGAAGTCGTAAAAACCTAACTCAGTTAAGCCTCTCCTATTTTTAAGGACAGAGAAAGGGATGGGTGAGGTACTATAATAAAGCTTGTTGATAATGTTAATGCCTTTTCGAGACCATTCTCTCCAGAATATTCTTTTCTTGTTTATTTTTATCAAGGGATTGTGCCAGATCTCCATTGTATTTGAAGCACCCATTTTTGTCTTGGATAATGTGTCAAGCCATGCCAGAGCTTTCTTAGTATTTAATATAATGTATTTAGAGTACTCCAATATAGAGAGGATCTCCTTGATGAAATTTAATTCTACATCTAGCCATTAGGGTCTGTATTCAGGTTTGTTCATAAACCAAGCTGCACCTTATTTGTATAGGTATGCTATTTGGTAGTTCCTGAAATTTGGTAGGCCTACTCCTCCATTGTTCTCGGCGAGTCTAAGTTTTCCTAAAGAAATCCTTGCTTTTTTGCCTTGTCATAAAAATGTACTGATGACTTTATCTATCTTCTTAAAAAAACTTATCAGAAAGTGTCATAGGGAGCATACTAACAAGATAATTTATGAGGGGCGATATCATCATCTTGACTGTTTCTATTCTACCCCACCAAGATAAGAATTTGGGTGACCAACCGTCCAATAGATCCGAGATTTTTTTTATGAATAATAGTTTTGTTTTCCTCAAGTGTGGAGATAAGGTCGCTCGAGAATTCTATGCATAGGTATTTTATTTTGCCTGACTGCCACACCAGTCCTGAGTTTCTCGAGACCTCTCTAGAGCCGCATAAATTAAGTAATATTACTTCTGTATTATCCTTGTTGAGGGTGTAGCCCGATACTTCTGCATAGTCATGAATTGATTTCATAAGGTCGAGGATAGCTAAGGCCGCTTCTTTTGATACCACCAATATATCATCTGCATTGAACGAAGTTTTGCCAAAGTCTATGGCGGGAATATCTTGATTTGCTCATAGATATTGGAGGAATGGTTCTATAGCCAAGAGAAGAGGAAAAGAGATGGGGATAGGGGGCAGCCTTGTTTGGTACCTTGTTTTAACAGAAAGTAAGCGGAGAGTGCTCTTCCTGCTCGCACTCTAGCTTTTGGGCTATGGTATAGTGCCATGATCATCTGGATCAAGTTATCTCCTAGACTGAATTTCCTGAGTGTCGTTTGTCAGCGTCAAGCTTTATGGTAACACTAGGGGAGTTAAGTAATTTTGCTTTTTCCATTGTGTGGCAAAAAATTCTGGGGTTGTCACTGGACAACCTATGCTTTAGGTATCCTGTTTGTGAAGTTTGTATAAGTTTAGCGATGTGTTTTTGTATACGGCTGGATAAAATCAATTTTGGAAAAGGGGGTGGTGATGGACAGAGTTTCTGAATGATGCAGAATACTCCTACCAAGTCAAGAGATCATGGTTTTAATCCATCACCGTTTTTTAGCTCACTGCACCATCCCAGCTCAGAACCTGGCTATATGCAAATTAGTCTGTTCCTGTCCCAGTGCATGATGGGAACAGGGCAAACCAAACTACCAAGCCAATTCTTATACTGGGAAGGAAACAAGCTTCCGGGGACCGGTTTCTGGCATCACAGCCTTCGTCGGCCCGGCTTGCTTGAATCCTGATGGTGCAATGAGCAAGGGACTCACGTCTGAGTATACCCTCCCACACATAGTGTGGATAAAATCGATTTTGGAAAAGGGGGTGGTGATGGACAGAGTTTCTGAATGATGCAGAATACTCCTACCAAGTCAAGAGATCATGGTTTTAATCCATTACCGTTTTTTAGTTCACTGCACCATCCCAGCTCAGAACCTGGCTATATGCAAATTAGTCTGTTCCTGTCCCAGTGCATGATGGTAACAGGGCAAACCAAACTACCAAGCCATCTCTTATATTGGGAAGGAAACAAGCTTCCGGGGACCGGTTTCTGGCATCACAGCCTTCGTCGGCCCGGCTTGCTTGAATCCTGATGGTGCAATGAGCAAGGGACTCACGTCTGAGTATACCCTCCCACACATAGTGTGGATAAAATCGATTTATGAAAAGGGGGTGGTGATGGACAGAGTTTCTGAATGATGCAGAATACTCCTACCAAGTCAAGAGATCATGGTTTTAATCCATCACCGTTTTTTAGCTCACTGCACCATCCCAGCTCAGATTCTGGCTATATGCACATTAGTCTGTTCCTGTCCCAGTGCATGATGGGAACAGGGCAAACCAAACTACCAAGCCAATTCTTATACTGGGAAGGAAACAAGCTTCCGGGGACCGGTTTCTGGCATCACAGCCTTCGTCGGCCCGGCTTGCTTGAATCCTGATGGTGCAATGAGCAAGGGACTCACGTCTGAGTATACCTTCCCACACATAGTGTGGATAAAATCGATTTTGGAAAAGGGGGTGGGGATGGACAGAGTTTCTGAATGATGCAGAATACTCCTACTAAGTCAAGAGATCATGGTTTTAATCCATCACCGTTTTTTTAGCTCACTGCACCATCCCAGCTCAGAACCTGGCTATATGCAAATTAGTCTGTTCCTACCCAGTGCATGATGGGAACAGGGCAAACCAAACTACCAAGCCAATTCTTATACTGGGAAGGAAACAAGCTTCCGGGGACCGGTTTCTGGCATCACAGCCTTCCTCGGCCCGGCTTGCTTGAATCCTGATGGTGCAATGAGCAAGGGACTCACGTCTGAGTATACCCTCCCACACATAGTGTGGATAAAATCGATTTTGGAAAAGGGGGTGGTGATGGACAGAGTTTCTGAATGATGCAGAATACTCCTACCAAGTCAAGAGATCATGGTTTTAATCCATCACCGTTTTTTAGCTCACTGCACCATCCCAGCTCAGAACCTGGCTATATGCAAATTAGTCTGTTCCTGTCCCAGTGCATGATGGGAACAGGGCAAACCAAACTACCAAGCCAATTCTTATACTGGGAAGGAAACAAGCTTCCGGGGACCGGTTTCTGGCATCACAGCCTTCGTCGGCCCGGCTTGCTTGAATCCTGATGGTGCAATGAGCAAGGGACTCACGTCTGAGTATACCCTCCCACACATAGTGTGGATAAAATCGATTTTGGAAAAGGGGGTGGTGATGGACAGAGTTTCTGAATGATGCAGAATACTCCTACCAAGTCAAGAGATCATGGTTTAATCCATCACCATTTTTTAGCTCACTGCACCATCCCAGCTCAGAACCTGGCTATATGCAAATTAGTCTGTTCCTGTCCCAGTGCATGATGGGAACAGGGCAAACCAAACTACCAAGCCAATTCTTATACTGGGAAGGAAACAAGCTTCCGGGGACCGGTTTCTGGCATCACAGCCTTCGTCGGCCCGGCTTGCTTGAATCCTGATGGTGCAATGAGCAAGAGACTCACGTCTGAGTATACCCTCCCACACATAGTGTGGATAAAATCGATTTTGGAAAAGGGGGTGGTGATGGACAGAGTTTCTGAATGATGCAGAACACTCCTACCAAGTAGAGAGATCATGGTTTTAATCCATCACCGTTTTTTAGCTCACTGCACCATCCCAGCTCAGAACCTGGCTATATGCAAATTAGTCTGTTCCTGTCCCAGTGCATGATGGGAACAGGGCAAACCAAACTACCAAGCCAATTCTTATACTGGGAAGGAAACAAGCTTCCGGGGACCGGTTTCTGGCATCACAGCCTTCCTCGGCCCGGCTTGCTTGAATCCTGATGATGCAATGAGCAAGGGACTCACGTCTGAGTATACCCTCCCACACATAGTGTGGATAAAATCGATTTTGGAAAAGGGGGTGGTGATGGACAGAGTTTCTGAATGATGCAGAATACTCCTACCAAGTCAAGAGATCATGGTTTTAATCCATCACCGTTTTTTAGCTCACTGCACCATCCCAGCTCAGAACCTGGCTATATGCAAATTAGTCTGTTCCTGTCCCAGTGCATGATGGGAACAGGGCAAACCAAACTACCAAGCCAATTCTTATACTGGGAAGGAAACAAGCTTCCGGGGACCGGTTTCTGGCATCACAGCCTTCGTCGGCCCGGCTTGCTTGCATCCTGATGGTGCAATGAGCAAGGGACTCACGTCTGAGTATACCCTCCCACACATAGTGTGGATAAAATCGATTTTGGAAAAGGGGGTGGACTGGACTGTTCCTATGAGGCACAGGGTCAGAGCTGATTTGCATATAGCCAGTGTCTAACCCAGGGTGGTGTGGAGTGCAAAAAAATGATGGATTTAGGCCCAGATCCTTGTACTGAGGTGAATGTATGACATTGTTCTACATTCTGTCCATCAACTGTGTTTTTTGCAATTTTCACCCCGATAGGGCTGGGTATGCTCAGACGTGAGTCCCAGGCTCTCCACACCACTGGAGTCAAGCTATCCAGGCTGATGAAGGCTGATAGCCAGAAACTGGTCCTTGGATGCTTGATTCCGGTCTGGGAAAGACATGGCTTGGTAGTTCGGACTGGACTGTTCCTATGAGGCACAGGGTCAGAGCTGATGTGCATATAGCCAGTGTCTAACCCAGGGTGGTGTGGAGTGCAAAAAACGATGGATTTAGGCTCAGATCCTTGTACTGAGGTGAATGTATGACATTGTTCTACATTCTGTCCATCAACTGTGTTTTTTGCAATTTTCACCCCGATTGGGCTGGGTATGCTCAGACGTGAGTCCCAGGCTCTCCACACCACTGGAGTCAAGCTATCCAGGCTGATGAAGGCTGATAGCCAGAAACCGGTCCTTGGATGCTTGATTCCGGTCTGGGAAAGACATGGCTTGGTAGTTCGGACTGGACTGTTCCTATGAGGCACAGGGTCAGAGCTGATTTGCATATAGCCAGTGTCTAACCCAGGGTGGTGTGGAGTGCACAAAAACGATGGATTTAGGCCCATATCCTTGTACTGAGGTGAATGTATGACATTGTTCTACATTCTGTCCATCAACTGTGTTTTTTGCAATTTTCACCCCGATTGGGCTGGGTATGCTCAGACGTGAGTCCCAGGCTCTCCACACCACTGGAGTCAAGCTATCCAGGCTGATGAAGGCTGATAGCCAGAAACCGGTCCTTGGATGCTTGATTCCGGTCTGGGAAAGACATGGCTTGGTAGTTCGGACTGGACTGTCCCTATGAGGCACAGGGTCAGAGCTGATTTGCATATAGCCAGTGTCCAACCCAGGGTGGTGTGGAGTGCAAAAAAACGATGGATTTAGGCCCAGATCCTTGTACTGAGGTGAATGTATCACATTATTCTACATTCTGTCCATCAACTGTGTTTTTGGATAAAATCAAGGCATATATTTTACAGTCCAGATTTATGAGGGACATTGGTCCGTAATTCTTTGTCAGTAATTCGTCTTTACCCTCCTTTGGGATGAAAGTAAATATTGCTTCAGCTGGGTTACCAGTTATTTGTCCAGAAGAGGCAAATTGGTGGCAAAGGAGTAGCCGCGTTTCACACAGGTGTTCTCCAAACGTTTTATAAAAGGATGCATTATACCCATCAGGGCCCGGTGCTTTTCCTGTTTTGAGCTTCCTAATGGCTGCCTCAAGTTCTTCTAACGTGATCAGGCCATTAATAGAGTCCCTTTCCGGATCACTTATAGGGTTAATTTAAGCCTCCTCAAGATATTCCTGTATCTTATGGAGTTTCACTTTGGGGTTGGGGCTATGTAGTTTTTGGTAAAATTCTTTAAATGTGTCTGCGATTTTGTTTGGGTTTGTATGGACGATTTCTTTTTCATCCTTGATAGCATTGATCGCGTATCTCTGGCATTTGAATTTGATATAAGAGGCTAGCGACTTGCTGGCTTTATTCCCCTCACAAAGTCCAATTCTTTTTTGCTTATTTATCCAGATACCGGCTCTCGTACTAATTATCTTATTGTATTCGTATTTTTTATTTAGAATCTCCGTCAGAGTCCCTGGGTAATTTTTATGGATATGCGATTTTTCCAGCTATGAGATATCCTTCTCTAATTTCAGTACCTGTGAGTTTTTCTCTTTATTCGTGTTGGCTTTAATTTTTATAGCTACTCCTCTAACAGTGGATTTTAACGCCTCTCATCTTGTAAGGTGAGAGGTGTCATTCTCTTTATTCTCTATTAAGTCATTTTTTATTGTGTCCTCAATTAGTATTGTATTTTCAGGAGAGGCTAGTACCTCATCATTGAATCTTCAAAGAGGTTCCTTGTTCTGTGTGGTTGGATCTGTGTTAGTTGTGATCCAGGAATGATCAGATGCCACTCTTGGTTCTATTGTTGATTGATCGACCCTACTTATATTATTCACTGAAATTAAAAAGTAATCTATAATTGAGTATGAGTTGTGAGGAATAGAGTAAAATGTTTAATTCCATTCAGTCGGGTTCTGCAACCTTCCAGCATCTAGCATATTGAATCTATTAAAGAGATGTTTAAGCGCTTTGTGTGATTTGTTCGTTTTGAATTTGCAGGAAAAGTTCCTATCTAAACACGGATCCAGTGGGAGGTTTAAGTCACCTGCAATAATTGAGAGTGCAGTGTCTGGAATCATATTAATATTTTCCTCCAGATCCTCCCAGAATTCACTGTCATCATTTGTAGGGGCGTATATATTAGTTACGAAAAGTACAGAGTTCTCTTTCTGTAATTTGGAGATAATCCATCTCCCTTGTTTATCTGTTGAGTGGAAAATTAAGTCTATTCTAGATCTCTTTGAGATCATGGTTATGCCCCGTTCTTTTTCCCTATGGCACTAGAGCATAGAACCTCAGTGTATTGACTGGCTTTATACGATTCTTCGAGTTTAATGTTAAGATTTGTCTCCTGCAAGAGGATGATGTACGCTTTCTGCTTTTAGTTATAGTCCATCATTTTTTTCCTCTTGACCGGGAGGTTCAGATTCTTAGTGAATAAAAAGACAATTTTGATATGTTTGATTAAAGAAGTCATTATTATGTTTTTTAAATGCTGTTATCTGGATTGGAAGGATTAAGTCTCAGTAAGAAAACGTAATCTCCCAATTTAAAATGCGCCACAGTTGTGAAGGGAGGGGGCGGGCCTGATGTGACAAGTGTGCAAAAGCGCTCCATGGAGCATTTTAAGTTGGGGGATTAACTCCCCTTGAATCCTGAGGGTCCTTGGGGGACAACTAGCCCACCAGGTACCTCCTGTAAGTGCAACAGAGTTGTGTTGCAGAGTGATGTAAAAAGGGGCATAGCCTCAGTCCACCTCTCTGCAATGCAGCCCTGTGGCGCTTACTGTAGGTACTTGGTGGGCTAGTTGGACCCCAGGGACCCTGAGGTTTCAAGGGGACTCAATCCCCAACTTAAAACGCGCCACGAGGCGCGTTTGCACAGTGGTGAAGGGAGGGGGCGGGGCTTAATGTGAATTGTGTGCAAACACGTCCTGTGGCATGTTTTAAGTTGGGGTATTAAGTCCCCTTGAATCCTGAGGGTCCCTGGGGGCCAACTAGCCCACCAGGTACCTCCAGTAAACACCACAGAGATGCTTTGCAGAGAGATGTAAAAAGGGGTGTGGCCTCGGACCACCTCTCTGCAGCGCAGCCCTGTGGCACTTACTGGAGGTTCCTGGTGGGCTAGCTGGCCCCAAGGGACCCACAGGATTTAAGGGGACTTAATCCCCCAACTTACCCATTTACACAGTGGTGAAGGCAGGGGGCGGGGCCTGATGTGACAAGTTGCAAATGCGCTCCGTGGCGCCTTTTAAGTTGGGGGATTATGTCCCTTAGAATCCTGAGGGTCCCTCTGGGCCAACTAGCCCACCAGGTACCTCCAGTAAGCGCAACAGACTTGCGTTGCAGAGAGGTGTAAAAAGGGGTGTGGCCTCGGACCACCTATCTGCAACGCAGCTCTGTGGCAAAAAAAAAGAATCAGGCCCCAAGGGAAGGGCGGCTACACTAACCTCCCTTCCGGAAATAAAAACGAATCGGTTTGGGATGAAGTACCCTTCACTCCTGAGGGTCCTTAGGGGCCAACTAGCCCACCTGTTACCTCCAGTAAGCCCAACACACTGGGATTGCCCCTTTTCCCCCACTCTGCAAATGCACCTATCAGCGCACTGCTGGTGAGCCGATGAGGTCCCTCTGCGTCCTTAGGCCCTCAGGACTACAATGGACTTTATCCCCCCAGCAGCAGTGCCCCAGGAGGTGTGTTTGCAGAGTGGTTGGGGAAAGGAGATGTGGCCTCTGATCGCCTCTCAGCAATCCAGCTGTATGGGGCTTACTAGAGGAGGCAAAGGGACCCCCAGCAGCGAAGGGGACTTCATCCCCCAACCAAGAGCATGCCAGGAGGCGTGATTGCAGCAGTGCTTAATTTGTAAAATATTAAGGGCAGGTGCTCACATTTTTTAGGAGGCCACACCCACTTCCCGGGCTCCACCCATCTCCTGTAATGGCTCCACCCACAAACTTCAGAGCCACCTCCTCACTTCTTGAGGTCTGCAAGAAGCTGAAGACATGGCTCTTCATATAAGCACCTCAGGACCTCCCACTTACACACCTATCCAAGCACCTGGATAACCTCTCGGGTGATAAGTGCACTATACAAATCAATATAACATTTTATAATATAACATGAAAAGCCTATGACAACAACTCAAAAGTTAACTCAAATTAGAGAATGTGTGTACATCTCAATATGCAGCGTTTGGAAAGGTCAATTAAGGACTTGAGGCAACATTGCAAACTAAAGAAAATGTGCTTTTATTGTGCTTTTTAAAAGAAAGGAAGGGATGAAGGAAGAAATACATTAAAGAAGTCAGCAACAAATGCAGGCAGGAAGGGGAGTACTAGAGTGAGGAAATAATTAGGTAATTGATGAAAAAAGGAGGAAATAAGAAAAGAATGTGAAAGGAAGATATGGGATAAAGGGAGAAAGGATGTGAACAATGTGTGATGGATGAATAGAAAGATGAAAGAAGGAAGAAGGAAGAAAAGCAAAAGGAAGGGTTAAAAATACAAAAAGCAAGAAATTAAGTAAAAATGGAATGAAAACTGAAAAAATAATGCTCCAAGGAACGAAGAATGGAGAATGAATGTGGATAGAAGGAAACAAGAATGGAAAGAAGAAAGGAGGCATAGAGGTACTGGGACAACGAGGGATAGAGGTAATAATTAGGGTGTAATATTTCAAAGAAATTGAAAAGCAAAAGATTAAAATGCATTTCTGTGTCCTTAACACACCATGTATGTTTGTAAAGCACAAATTTACCAGAGAGGGCTTGACACAAAATTAAACATGTTGTTATTCAGCTCATGGCACTAATTTTATCGACCTCAGAAAGATGAAAGACTGAGTGGCCACACCAAGATTTAAATTTATGTTCCAGTGCTCAAACATGGATTCCTGGAGTGAATATAAAGATATGTGCAAGAAGGAAAAACATAAAAGGTAGAGTGAGGAAGTAGGAGAGGTCTAAAGGCAAAGATAAATATGATAGACAAGGAATGTGACGAGAAGTGGGGAAAGCAGAGATTGGGAGTGCATGATTTGAGTGGAACATGATGAGAATTAAAAGTGGAAAGAGGAAAAGGCAAGGGAAGAAGATAAGACGGCTGGGAGCACATGAAAGGAGAGTGGAAGGGAAAGATGGGAAGGTAGAAAATGAAGAGCAGTTAGTTTGGGGAGGCGGCAATTAAGAGGAAACACAGACATTGGGCAGAAAATGAGGGGAGAATGGAGACAAGGGAAGGAGTGAGTTGTGCAGGGGAGGAAGAAAAGCAGATACGGGGAGAGCAAGAGAAAAGTACACCTCAGCTTTATTAAATATGCAGTAATTAATGTTGTAAAGTTGAGGGGTGACAGGGCTTTATTATTCCTGGGCCTGTCTCATCAACGCATAGCTGTGCTGTCCAAGACACAATAGCGATTTTTTAACTGTTAAGATTTTATGACATCAAAGATGTTTTGTGGCATCACAATAGGTATTCTTGATAAAAGATAAGAGTGTCAGTTATGCCATCAGGATTAAGCTTTGATGGAGAATCAGGCTCTCATGCTTCATAACAAATAGTTGTATTACACAATCAGGCTATAAGTCACAACATCCCACCACCACCTGTTTCAAAATTAAATCATACACTCAACTCCATTCATAAAGGCCACATGCCCATTTGAATAAAGCACAAAATTAAATAAAGTCTGCCCTGCTGTTGAGATGTGAGCATATACCCTCCTCCCCTCACACCTCCACCCCAAATGTAATTGCCACATTCGCTGCACTTTCTAGGATTGCCACCGGATCAGTTTGTAATGGCACCAATGCTATTTTAATGTTCTGACCGGTACATAAATAAGCAGAATCGCCTAAAGCCAGTTTTTTTGCCCTTATCTGTACATACTTTAAGAAGTGAGCGCTGAGTTAAGGATCCTTGACTAATAATTAAGGAATAAAAGCTAAGTGTTAGGTTACAAATAAATAAATACAATTTAGTGTCAAGTTTTTTTTATATAGTTTTATATAGCGCAAACTAGACCCGAATCGGGTATCAGAGCGCTTTACATGAGCTCCAGTTTTGTTACACAAGAATACATCCATTTTTGTTAGGCACTGGAGATTAAGTGATTTGCCCAGAATCACAGGATGTTGAGCGTCGTTGCCGAGACTCGAACCCGGTTACCCCGCTGTGAGGTCGAAGAGGCTACATCCTCTTCCCTAAAGATCTATTTAGTATCACGCCTGGGTTTTTTGCAGACTCTTAAAACAACAACAAATGGTCGGTATTTTACTCTTGGAAGTTTAACAATCCACATGTTCTAATGAAGACCCCCTTCCCCCTATTCATGCACTCCAATTCAAAGGGGGTTATTTCTACCTCTCCATGAAGACAGGTACACTTTTTAAAGCTCACAGAGAAGAGGCTGAGTCCTGCACACACCTCTCTAACCTAAAGCACTACATTCAAGCATTATATATCAAAGATTGTTGGTTTCGTACCTTTGAAACAAAGCACAGTGTTTGCTGAGAGCCCAAAGTGCAAGGAGGTGGCAAAAATCACACAGCCTCACTTTGTGCCTCTTCCTCTTCTGACACCATCCAAACAGTGGCATAACAAATCCTTAGCACACCCCCCCCCCCTCCCCTTGCAAGGTATCCTATTGGGGCCCCTGTCATATCTACAGTTTACTAGCACGCCGCCAAATTGCACACCCCTGTGAAAAGGCCTCACAACATGCAACTGACTCACAATTTGTCATTAGACAGCAGAGGTATTCCCCAGGCAACACAAGTTGCAGGCTCAGGCGTCCCAGAATAGCTGCATGTAAAGAGTTACAGAATGTTCCAAATTTAGCTTTAGACTTCAGAGCTGTCTCAAAGATTCCACTGATCTCACAAGAGATTTCTTTAGACTGAAGAGTGTATTACGCACAAAGTATAGCAGTTGCAGGTTTACTTCATAACAACGCCCTGGAATGTTAACATGCCTGCTGCTTAGCGGTGTGAAAGATAATGTCACGCTCCATCATCCATGTATCATAGCTTAGCAGGTTCATGTGCTTGCTGCTGTGATTCATGCGTAAATTTCAGCTCACAAGGCATACAGTTTAATCTTTAATGCGCTACGTCAAGCTTTCATAGTTGGTTTCAATGTCAGTATAGTGATAAAGAAAACAAATTCGTCACCAAAAGTGGAAACAATAATGTCCTGAACATCTACTTCATCAGCTGCAGAAATGCGTTCTACAGTTGCCCTACTGACCCGACTGATAATGAAAGTATTCAAAGACAGAAATCCCACAATAGAATTAGGAGAGACCTTTTCATATGATGTTTTTCCTAAGAATCCTGTCCAGCCTTTTGCTTAGCGTTGCTAACCTTCCCAGAGAAAAGTAAAGATCACGAGTTCATGTTTTAATGTTCTGCAGAGTCAAGAAATATGAAATAAAAATGAGGCCAGCAGGACAGAGTTGTCGCAACTTTGATTTACCTGATTTCAAAGCAGGAACGTGGAGCAGAGTCTCTTGCAGCACCTCGGAGTTATGTGCAGATGGAAACCATGTCTGAAGGTCAGATCATATGCTTTTCCAGCACAGCCCAGCTCTTCAGTTTGGAGTAATCATGTGTGTGAAACTAAGTTGTAGCTTCAAGGGGGTAGTACCCGGGGCCCATCAGTTTATCCACTGAACCAAGGGAGGCCACAGCCACTCCTAGAAGGAAAAGTCCGGGCCACCTGCCCCAGGAAATAGATACATTTCTGTTCCTGAAATGACATTACCAGCGCAGGGTCTGGCCTGGCAGCAGCAGCAGCAGCTGCGATTTGTTTTTTATAATAAATTTGTATTTCCAGGCTGAGAAGAGTCCCTCTAGGAGACCTATCCTCTTCCCCTCACCCCGCACTGCGTGACTGCGGAGACTTATGTTAAGCCACTCACTGCATGCCAAAAATGCTGACAAAACGGAGCAATGCTTTCTTCTCTCCCCCACCAGTTCGCCCCAAATATGTGCTGTGTCTGCGCAGCAGAACTTCCTTTTCCCTCTCAATCGCACTGCAAGTTACCACTTAGCTTCCGCTTCCGTTCCGAGTCGGAGACAATACTGTGGGATGCAGAGATAGAAAAGGGACTATGAAAACATACACCTTAGCAGCCAACAAGCATTGGCAATCATAAGCAGTGTCATGAGATTTAATAGACCCGGCCCTGTGAATTAAGTGCCGGTGCTGAGCA
This sequence comes from Lissotriton helveticus, assembly GCF_964261635.1. Classification (NCBI taxonomy): domain Eukaryota; kingdom Metazoa; phylum Chordata; class Amphibia; order Caudata; family Salamandridae; genus Lissotriton; species Lissotriton helveticus. The sequence goes on along the minus strand of NC_136068.1, from coordinate 1,349,814,998 downwards.
CCGGAAAGCACCGGCACAAATTAAGCACTGGATTGCAGACAAGTGGAGAATGGGGTCCAGGCCTGCGAACAGAACTCAGCAATCCTGCTGTGAGGGACTTACTGGAGGTAATAGGAGGGGTAGTTGGCCCACAAGGACGTCCTTGGGGCCAACTACCCCTCTCATTACCTCCAGTAAGTACCACACTGTGGGACTGCTAGGAGGTCTTCGGAAGTCCATGTTGCCCTTTTTCCACCACTCTGCAAACGCACCTCCTGGCTCACTGCTGGTTGGGGGATGAAGTTCACTTTACTCCTGAGGAACCTTGGGGGGGCAAGAAGCCCTCCTGGTACTTCCTGTAAGTCCTATGCAGCAGAAGACCTGAGAACTGGTTGGAGGCCCAGACCCCTTTCTCCACCACTCTGCAAATGTGACTGCTAGTTAAAAAACTTAGGAAATTCAATGAAAAACAAAGGTTATAGGAATATTATAGTTAGGAATCAGCATTTAAAAACAACTTAGAAATTCACTGGAAAAAACAAAGGTTCCATTGACATTATAGTTAGCAAACAGAAATAAAAATACCGTAGAAATTCACCAAAAAACAAAGATTACAGAGTCATTATTGTTAGGGTCAGATTTTACTCATACTTTATAGTTAGCTGAGTTAACTATAACTCACGCCCGCAATGCACAGCTTATGACTTCACCTATTACATCACTCATGACATGGTCATTGACATCACTCATGACATCTCAAATGGCATCACTGATGACATCAGTAATGACATCATCCACAGCATATCTAAGGCACCCACTCGGACCCCTATAGAATCGTGTACACACCCACTGCCACTGTCACTCCCACACAGTCATTCACAAACACATTCACAGTGTGATACCAGTACTTACACACCCACTCACTGATTCATTGATCTGCATACACATCCACTCGCTCACCCATACTGCCACTCATAGACCCACTCACTCACTAATACAACCATTGACAAATCCACTCATACAGCCATTCAGATGCTCACACACTGAGTGAGTCACACATAGAACTATTCACATACCTAGACACTCACCCATACAACCAATCACACACCCACTTACTCACCCAAACAGTTACACACCCACCCGCTTAGTTACTCATACAAATAGTAACACATACTCACTCAGCTATACAGTCACTGACAGAATCATGCACTCATTCATATAGCCACACTCACATTCACTAACTCATGCATACAGTCACTCATATACCCAGTCACTACCGTATACTGCCTTTCACATACTCAGTTACGCACCCATGCTGACACAAGCACTCAATCACCGACACAACCATACAGACACTCACTCAGCCATACAATTTATCATGCAAGCAACAGTACACCATACAGCCACTGGCCCACCCACTCACTCATCCATACAGGGAGCCACACACCTCCTCAGCCACAAACACAGACACTCAGACAACCATAGACATAGTCAGACAACCAATCAATCAGCCATATAGCCATTCCAGTACATACTAACACTCATACACCGAGGGTGGAACTCACAGCGGGTGCTACTGCTAATGTGAGGGTAGGCTCACGAATATGTGCATTTCAAAGAAGACTGCAGTGCACTCATGGGGCCAATGAAAAGTGTCTTTCATCAAACAGACGCATTTCAGCAAATATGACTTCCTCAGTGTTTATCGATCAAAGAACTTGTGGCACACAGTAGCTCCTCTCTTAAAAAGTTGAATTTTTACTCTTATTGGAGGGTTCCAAATCATAACAAGCGGTGAAGGACTACAGTCTTTTTCCACTATTATTGTTGATACACGGGATACAGAGGAGACGCCCACATCACGTGAGACGCGAGAGAGAGCAGAGCAGAGCAGCAAGGAGCGAGGAGGCGAGGAGGCGAACGAGGAGGCGAGCGGCAGGCTCCCGCAGAGTTGCAGCGGAGTTGCGGCGGATTAACCAGAGTGCCGGTGCCCAGCAGCAGCAGCGGGGGACTTACGCCCCCCGCACCGCCGCACCGCCATACCGCCGAAAACCGCCGAACCACCGAGAACCGCCGCCGAACCGCCGAGAAAATCCGCCGCGGAACACGTCGGAGACCTTGGTGGTGAGAGCCGACGTGAGCTGACGCGAGCAGAATGCGGACGGCAGGAAAGAACACGACTGCAGGTTGCAGGTGAGCACAGGCAGAAGGCGGCAGAAATAGTGCTGCCGCTAGTAATACTCCGCCTTGGTTTCTTCCTCTGCCTCAGCCACACTGCCCTAGTTACAACCACAGCCCCGCCAGTTTCTTAACCCCTTCAGTGCTAATGACAAGGGTAACTCGTCATGGAGTTTCCATTGATTTCAATGGAAAGTCAATGGGAAGAGGGGGATGTACCTTAGCAGCCAAGTGGTTAAAAGACCCTATTACAACCTGCACTAAAATCACTGAACAACTGCTTAAAGCCCACACAAGAGCGGCCACATCTAGCCGGACTTTTCCACGACTCCAGGGGTTACAGGGGTCACAGTGGCAATTAGGAGCCCAGAATACAGCCCAGAACACAGCACCTCAACCCGGTTGATAGCAGCTGTACAGTTCATGGTCCAAGCCGCGCGAGAGGAGTGTGCAGGCTGAGACCTTTCGGGCAACAACCAGCACTGGGTCGATCCCAAGCGGACACACTGATACATAGCTTCCATCACCGCTCTTTCCGCCAGGCTCAGCAACATCAAGGAGGAGAGGGGTGGCTGCAAAGACTTCAAAAGACTGACGTGAGCGCGGCTGCCGTTAGAGGCGGTCGCTAAGTAAGAGCCGGGGGGTAGACCTAGGCAGATGCGACTAGGTCCGACTCTGCCGGCAGGTCTCCCCTGTGTGCTCCGCTCATATCCTGTTCCGCTTAAAGCCTCACTCTCATCCCCACCCCTCCCGGCAGCAGCCGACCTACACAGCTTTGACCTTGAGCAGTGCGAGAACAAGCACGGCACTCATTGCAACCATAGCATCAAAGCCCAGACGCCACAGCAAAATTAAGGCGATAGCTAAGCACTTACGGGCGTTGACCCACCATGCGGACAAGGAACGCCGGTTTGACACAACCCCACTCTAACTACCGTCCCCACAAAACAGCGAGACGCCAAAAGGCCCGGATGTTATATCCTGTGGACAACACAAGACATGACTCGACTGTACAGGATAGGCCTATAAATGTTGGGGAACAAGTGGGGATAGAAAGAGCCAACTCCCCTTCAGTTTCTGGGCATATAAGGATAAGCGGGGCTACCGGCACCTCAGGAACTCCATGTTATAATGATGACACGGACAGCAGAACTTGTAACAAAAACACAAATGCAAACGATAGCCATATCACTTGCAATAGCAATAGCACCAAGGGAGACAACGACATTAGGAAATATTTGCAACAACAACCGAACCAAAGCAACCGTCCAGCACATGGAAAATCAACCAATACATCTCCTGCAGCCCTCCGGCCGGTCACTCATCATTTTAACGACAACAACTCTGTAGGCATTACTGAAAAAACCACACCAACTCACAACTCCCCACTAGTCGTCCCTCTCTCGCCAAACATTCTGATTATTAAAGACAAGACGAAACAAATTGAAGAACTTCCAAAGGAGCATAACCAAAACAAAGCTAACGATGTAGGAGCCAATACATTGGTTCTCGAAAGCTCGCCTGACGAACCCCCAGAGTCACAACTAAATACTGCTGTCCCAGGGGGTAGTGAATTAAACAAACTACTCTACACCCAAACAGAAACCTCCGCCCTCCCCAAAGCCACTGGGGCATCCCCGGGATCTCAAACGAGCCTTCCGACAATCCTGGCAACCCCGCAGACATCTACCAACCTGGGGGTAGAAGACGACGAGGCGAGACCCCAACGAAACGAACACTCGGTTTCCGGGTTGGAGGAAAGCATAACAACCTTGAACGCACATTTGTCAGTCTGGGAATCCAGTCTGGTCCCACAAAGGATGGAAAACTATCTTGCGGTAATTAACGAGGCTCTGATATCTATGGGAAATGCAGCACTAATGCATGCCGACAAACTAGACATCCAAATAAACATCTTGCAGTCAGTAGCAAGCTCTATCTCTGGAGTGGACTCAAAACTGGAACACCTAAACTCTTTAATACGCAGAGCGCAGGCGGACACAGAAATAACGATGAAACCTATGGGCTGTGGGTGCTCCCCGATACTGCAGTCCCTGGAAAAACTTCCTGAAATAATGAACACCCTAGTCATGGATCTTAAGCAAGAGGTGAATAGGACGAAAACATCAAACCCACAGATCAACTTGCACCCAAACCAATGCTCAAAGGTGACCTGGAACAGTCTAGAGAGATCCAAAGAAACCCCCAGCAACACCAACTTTGAGTCTAATAGCCAACGGAGCCCCAACCTTCTGAATTCAAACGCACCCTCACAACTCAATCAAACAATTAACATTAGCTCCAGCAACTTGGACGATTTAATTTCACCACTTTCAGCACAACAACCTTTATCAAGGAAAAATAAGAAAAATTTGAAAAAACTCAATAAAGCAAAAAAAGGCAAAAGTTACGCAAATGAGAAAATTAATCACTGGTTCACACCAGTAAACAAGGCGAACAAAGCACCGAACATGGAGGAGGAGAAGGGTCGGGGCACAATCCCCATAGACCAAAAGAAAGACATACAAAAACAAATAAACGAAACATCCACCATAACAATGGCTCCCAGAAGCCCAACAGGTGCTCCCAGGGAAAACCTGCCTGAAACTTCAACTGATAGAGCTCCCGTGCCATGTAGCCCCCCGAATCACGTATTGGGCATGCTGGCTCACAATTGTGAGAACTACAACAGACCAAAAATAGTCTTGATAGATACAAATGCCCATAAGGGCCGCCAGTTGGAATCAACAGCTAACGCTCAAGGGGAACAAACCTCAACCCAAGTAAGAAATAATGGTGACCGATTACAGGGGGAACATACGATCGCCTCTGGGCCTGTCCCGCATACTTACACCACAAGAACAAAAGGGACTGATGAGGAAAGGGGCCCATGGGCCAACCACGCTCATAACTTAAGAGATCCCCTTTAGCTTCCATGACGCTATCAAACACAATTAATCCCGCTCAACCGCTAGACTCTGATTGTGAAAATCAAAAAGTATGGCTATATCCAGAATATATCTCGCAAGGGAGCTGGGACATCCTCAACAGAGGGAACCTCTTGAAACTCTGTAAAAATATTTCGGGACTGGAGAGCTTAAAATCAACGGACATTGAGAGGGTGACCTTTGTTGGCCCAGGGCCCAGCAAACAAAACGAAACAACCGAGATAACCTTCGCCCATTCCAACATGGCGAAGGTCCTGAAGGGACGCAAAACACAGCTGGATAACTGGGGAATAAGAATCAAATCCCCACCACCGACGAAATACCCGGAAATCTTGAAAGGAAAAAACAGACAACAGGGAGACGAAGATCCGAAGGGGAGGAAAACCATGTACACCACTCGTTCAACCCCACCCGCCTGCGGATCTATCTTACATGGTTCATTAGGAGGCACACAAGCAACCGAGTTGGGTAGTAATTCAATACAAATTTTTAAACACACAGTAGGAGGTCATCGATCCTGCTCAATATTGGGGCAGGGCACCAAAGATTGGTCTTGGCTGGCCCAGGCTTTAAACTCCTCTTCCTAAAACCAACATAGGGTCTCCCTCAAATAACCCCTTGCCCATAACAATGAGCACACAGGATACTAGCTGGTGCACCGTACCTGCTTCATACATTATCAGCTCCGACCAAGAGTCCGGAAACTACACAGCTCAAGTAACTCCCAACACTAGCCGAAACTCCAATATCAGTTCCACAAACAATCAAACTATCAAGATAATGTCCTGGAACGTCGCAGGGTTACATAAAGTCCTGCAAAGCTCAGATGCTGTAGCTCTTATGGTTGGAGCAGACATAGTTTGTGTTCAGGAAACATGGGCCATCTCAGCAACACCATTACGTAACTATGCCGAATACTTCAAACCCGCAAAAAAGATTAACATCTTTGGGAGACCGTCAGGGGGCATTTCAATTTACATTAGACACGCATTACAAGTGAACTTTGAAGTAATACGGCATAACTCAGACATGTTTCTGGCCGGGATCCTGAAAGGCCTAATAACGCCCAAGGGCCAGACTTCAATTCTTCTCATCAACATTTATTACAACTGCCATGGGTTGAATCCGAAAGATAAATTCACCGATCTATTAAAACAGATTGAAAACCTATTGGTACGTTATGCGGCCATGGATTCAATTATCTTGGGCGACTTTAACTTGCACGACATAGGGCACCCAACTGACGAAAATCACCACAGTGGAAACACTAGAAGATTCAATGCCCTAATGGGAGCTTATAAATTGGCAACAACACACTACATCTCCATGAAGAACAAACCAACAGTATTGATACCTCCTACTTTCAACAACCAAACAACAATTGACTATATCTTATTAAGCGAATACCTACAAAAGCATATGTCATGTTACACCGTCCAACCTCGGACTGATAGTGATCACGCCGCTCTCATATTAGAGCTGACCATGAATGCAAATTTTAGACAGTCTCTCCGTCACATAGGAACCACAAATGGAGATGAACTATATAGACTGCTCAAAAGAATCAAATGGGGACCGCTCCTGACTCACAAGTTTGCTGATTGGAAATCTTCCTGGAAAGGGTGGCAGACTGACCATAAGGATCAGGGAAGAATTGTAGAATGGGGGGTCCTCGCATATGATCTAGCCCAACAGCTTCGAGGGAACACCAGTCAAAGAGCACACGATAACACCATATACAAACTGGGATTTCAGCCTGCAATAAAGGGATCCAAAAAAGTGCTCAACTCTAAACGCAGAGCCTACAGGGCAACCGGATCGCTAATTGCAAAAAATGAACTACAGGAGGCGGCCAAGGCTCATACAAAAATCGTCTGGCAGGTGAAACGTGAAACAACCGAGCAAAAATGGTTGATAATCTTTAACTTGCTTGCTCCTAGCAAGTCACAAGAATTTTGGCAATATATAAACAAACTTAGCGAAGGGGCTTGTAATAGAGAGAATTCAATTGATGCGAACATTTGGGTAGCCCATGTAAAATCCCTCTGCACCAACGACCCAGAAACAAACTCATGCAAAAGATCCTCCCTTGATGAACAGTTAATTTATGAATCAACCGAACCAACGCCCCTCCTTGCTAATGTCACACCAGCTGAAAAAAAGGTTTTGAGAGCAATCTTGAAAAAAATACGCCCCAACGGGGCACCTGGACCAAACGGCCTGCCGGGCTCTCTCTTCAGAGAGGATATCGACTTTTGGACCGAGAGCCTGAGCCAGCTGTACGCGGAGTGCAGACTTATGATGGACGTCCCAGACTCCTGGAGGGGCGCCCTGCTACACCCAATCTATAAAAAAGGGGCAAGCACTGACCCTAAGAACTATCGAATGATTGCCCTACTGGATGTGGAAGGCAAGGCATATGCAAGCTCTCTCCTTACAGAACTAACACATTGGGCAACTAAGGAAAACCTGCTCCCCTTCTACCAAACAGGGTTCCGTCAGGGAGGCTCAACCATAGACAACATCGCAGTCCTCTCATACTTCATACAACAAACAATGGCCCAGGGTGCCTAGCCTCTTTTTGCCTGCTTCATTGACTATACAGCAGCATTTGATGGTGTCGACCTGAACATCCTATGGAGTAAATTGTCGGGTTGGAATATCTGCCCAAAACTTCTACAAGCCATCAGATCACTGTATACCCAGACTTGGTTAAGAGTCAAATTTTCGAGCCAATCAGCCACGGAAAAAATTGGCACAGATCAAGGGCTAAAGCAGGGGTGTGTCCTTGCCCCGCTCCTTTTCAACTTATATACAGCTGACTTGGGCAAAGCTCTTAAGGGAGCAAATCTGGTGACTCCAACTATCGGGGGAACAAGACTCCAACTGATGCAGTATGCCGACGACCTGGTCTTATTGGATCATACCAAAGTCGGTCTCCAAAAAGGGCTAACTGCACTAGCAGACTATAACGCCAAAAACAAACTGGTGGCAAACCAAGCAAAATCTAAAATACTGATTTTTGGCAGATATCCAAAAAAGAAACTAACAAAATGGAGACTGGGATCGCTCACGTTATCTACCACTCAAGCATATAACTATCTTGGAGTATGGCTTATTGAAACCGGCCGGCCTCACGTTCACCGACTCAAGCTCACGCAGAAAGCCAAAATGGTAACTTATGCAATTTGCAAATTAAACGCAACCTTGGAAAGCCCGACCACCACGGCCATCCAACGGGTCTTGAAAGCAAAACTATTACCCTCTGTCAATTACGGCATACAGGCGTTCCCAGGAAAACTGTGGCAAGACCTCGAAAAGATCAACTGCGCAGCCTATAAAAAGTTATTTTGTCTCCCATCTTGCACAAGGAATACTCTAAACCGCCTTGAATTTAACCTCACCCGACAATCCTTGGAAGAATTGGCATGCATGGCAAAATATTTCTATTTAACGACCACAGCTCCAGAGAACTCGATGAAGCAAGTAATAAACAAAATATTCACAAAAACTGGCAATCCCTGGCCAGCCAGCCTGACTCTAGCCAAAGAGCATCTGGAATTAGCAATAGAAAACTGGGATCCTAACATAATAAAATACACAAATATCAAGGCAGTTATGAGAAAGCAAGTAAGAACTTGCTCACAACACCTAGATATTAAGCCTTGACGATCAGAGGCTTCCATGAATCTCAAAGCTCCCCGCACACTTTAAATGGTCCAAAACCACATTTGGTACAGTCGGTGGGCAGGCAAGCCCTTCAAAGGATTCTGGCTGCAAGACTGCATATGCTCCCCTTAAAACAGCTATACCCCTCCGTCAAAGCTGGCCCAGAAATCACGGAATGTCACCTCTGTCATTACAAGCGTGAAACATTATCCCACATTCTATTATGCTGCCCTGTCCTCCTGTCAGCTCGTAGAATCTATCTAAGACCTATCCTCCTCCAAATAGGAGTACGGACGGCAGAAGAGGCTGTTCGCCAATTATACCTGTTGGACACTGTGAAGCATATGGCTAATTTCGCCAAATACATCTATCACGCTCGAACAGCTTTAATGGACAAGACAACCACGGTTGTAACTGATCTTTAAGGGGTTGAATCTTCCAAGTAGTACACCCTACCCAAATATATATTACTTTCCTAAATTTTATATTTTTCCCCCTCCTTTTGCATTGTTTATATATTTCACATAGGAAATTCTAAGTTTAAGAATACAGACCTTCAGTTTTTAAATGGAATATGAAATTGTTCTAAACATGTGTTTTTTTGTACAGATTGCTAAAATTTTAACTAATTAAGCAATAAAGATTACCTTGTTGCCTTTTGGCGCCATAACTGCACAGTGTTTCTGCATTTACTTCCAAATGGTGGCCTTAGTATTTCCCATAAATAACAGTCATAATAGCCAAATGCCTAAAAATTCGATCTTCCGTTAATAGGCATTGATACATATGGGACTGTAACTGATATTCAAACTGGCAATAGTTCTGTTAACATAGTCCTGCCACCATCCTGTGTGCAAATTGTCCCTCGCTTGCCGCACCATCAGAGAAGTTAATCCACAGGTATCGATTAAATAATCAAATAGCTTTGAGTTTGAGTAACTCACCATTGTTATGGATGGAAATCCTTTCTATGCGGCGGTTCAGGCACTCTGTTTTAAACACTGCACCAGGTCCCACCAACTATGAGTTCAGCATTCTTTGGTGGGACCTGGTGCAGTGTTTACTCTGGGAATCTTGCTTACTTAAAAACACTAAGCTTTCTGCCATATGATTTGTAATAATCCAGACACCAGAGAAAGTCTTGGAAGACCAAATGTCAGTCTAGTGAGTTCTTTTGACTGAAGTTGTAAGGCCGAGTTCCACAGTGGACTACTCTATGCAGCAGTATCATGACTTCCAACAGTGTGCCAGAGGTACCCTCCTGAAAGAGTCAGGTTTTAAGGTTCAGGTTAATGCAAGGTGTGGTGCTCTGAGTTGTATATTTTATGAGAGGTAGTGTAGTCGACCTTAGGACAAGGCTCTTAGTTGACTCACTAGAGGAATAAAACATGAGTGCAGCGGTAATGACAGCACTTCCTCTCCCCAGCCCTGTCAAGTATGACACATCTTGGGCTGTGTTCAAGCATTTGACAGGTTTCCCGCATCACTCCAAGGACTCAAGATTGTCACGCAATCAGGGATATCAGCACGTTTGATCTCACAGTGCCTTGTGTGTGCTGGGAAGCTAATTTCCTAAATCGGTAGTTGGAAGTTATACAGTATTGTGTAGCCTGGCCAGCTGATGCCATTGTTTCTCCATCCAGTAAAATGTATCTTACTTATTTATTTGTGAGTTTTATACAGCACAAACTAGACCCGAAGGTATCAGAGCGCTTTACAGAGTAAGAAGAACAACAAAAACATGAGGGACGCACCGTCTCTTGCAGTGGCAAGCTGTACTGTGCTCAGTACATTTAAACAGACAACTGTATTTGAAGATACAGGTGGCCCTTGAAAGAGTTATTGGGGACCAAGTGGTGTTGCAGGAGTTCGATGAGGTATTTCATGAGGTCGTTTTCATCCTAGTAGTCACAGCCAAGATGACAAATCTGTCCCTTTGAAAAGTGAAGGCCCTGGCCCTTTCCCTTCAGCGTCGCTGTGCAAGATGGCGGTCCAAATTTCCAAGAAGAGGAAGTTTGTTGCTGATGGCATCTTCAAAGCAGAGTTGAATGAGTTCTTGACTCGTGAGCTGGCTAAAGATGGCTACTCTGGGGTGGAAGTCAGAGTTACACCAACAAGAACTGAAATAATCATCCTTGCCACCAGGACCCAGAATGTTCTGGGTGAGAAGGGTCGTCGTATCCGTGAACTGACTGCTGTTGTTCAGAAGAGGTTTGGCTTTCCTGAGGGTAGTGTGGAGCTCTATGCTGAGAAAGTGGCTACAAGAGGTCTGTGTGCCATCGCCCAAGCGGAGTCTCTGCGTTACAAACTTCTGGGAGGCTTAGCGGTGCGTAGAGCTTGCTATGGCGTCCTGCGTTTCATCATGGAGAGTGGCTCCAAGGGTTGCGAGGTGGTGGTCTCTGGTAAACTTCGAGGCCAGAGAGCCAAGTCCATGAAGTTTGTGGATGGCTTGATGATCCACAGTGGAGATCCTGTCAACTATTATGTTGATACTGCAGTCCGCCACGTGCTGCTCAGGCAAGGTGTGCTTGGGATCAAAGTGAAAATTATGCTGCCATGGGACCCAAGTGGCAAGATTGGGCCCAAGAAGCCACTGCCTGACCATGTCAGCATTGTGGAACCCAAGGATGAGATCCTCCCAACAACTCCCATGTCTGAGCAGAAAGGAGGCAAACCAGAACAGCCACCACAACAGCCGCAGCAACCACCAGCCATGCCTCAGCCAGTTCCTACAGCCTAAATGGGTCACGGTGCACCTGAGATGTCTGGATACAGAGCTGTAAAAAAATAAATATGAAAGACCAAAAAAAAAAAAAAAAAAAAAAAAAAGAAAAGTGAAGGCCCTGTTGAGTGGCTGCGTGCAGTGTTGTGGTCAGTAAACCTGCCAGCCTCTGCAATACTGTTTGGCCTTTTGGTGTTATTTGTTTTCTCAAGTTCTCCCCTTTGATAAAAGTAAATCTGTTTTCCCCAAACAGAAAATAATTGCAGGCAGGAGAACTGGTTTGGTGTGGCTTCCTTTTCAAGTACCTGTCTATGCAGTTTTGCCGACACAGCCTTTGTGTAGTGTGATGCTCCTCACAGCAGGGTAGTCTCCAGCCTGAAGCACCTGCAACAGAAGCACAAAGATGTGTGCATTATCTGTGCCTGGCTATGAACAGCCACAAAGAAAGTGATCAGAAAAGAGAAAAAAAGGTGGTTCTACCTAGAAGACCCTTCTCATTCTGAACTACAGACTGTCGCCCCTTTAACCCGTTCCGCGCTGCTCAAATTTTCCCGCTGTACGGGGGTTTTTATTGAGTGGGCGGGATTCGGCCGGCCGTCGTCAGCACACGCCCACCGTGACGTCGAACGGCCAGGGGCCGTCCGAAGCACACAAGGGGTTAACCCACACCATCTACCAAATGGACCATGCCGCTAACAGCCCCAATCAAATGTTATAGGGTCCTTGTCTCCTTTGTCCTCACTTCACTGAGTCGCAGATGGTGTACATGGGCATTAGGGGAGGAGTCCAACTATTCAGGAGGGGAAAGAGAAGCGAGGTGGGAATGTACCAGCACCAATGCTGCATAAGAGCAGGCTGCTCCGGTTTAAGTTAGGCTCTTTTGTGTGATTCTAACTACGCATGTGCTAGGTGGCTGTCTCCTTCGCCCTTCAGGCACAAACCGTTGTAGTTTTGTCATGTGTGGGCGCAGCCTTGTTCTAGGCATTTTACTATTGTTTGTCTCTGGACGTTCTTTTTGTGGCCCACAGCAGAGTCACAAGAGCTCAAACTACTTTCAAGAGCTATGGGCAGGGCAGGGCGAGCTGGCACTGTCAAGGTGGGAGAGGGTGGCCCTTGCAGGCTGGGCATGGGCAGTGTGCTCCACCTGTCCTCACATTTGCCTTCATTTGCTATTAAAGTTGCGAAGGAGTAGTGAGGAACTGCTGCCTGTGTATGCTTCTGCCTGATAAGGTTCACACGCGTGGCAGTACAGATGGATCTATCCGTTCCTGGCTGGAGGCACTCATGCAGGGGTGTGTTCCTCTTCTCACAGTCTTGTCTGCTCCTGTGTGGTTTGCATTTGGCATTTTTGTACACATGCCACTCATCTATTACTGTGCTGAGCTAGGATCTTCGCTTCTATGTGACTACAGCATGGAGCGCAGCACCGGGGGTGACACTGTTCTGAGCTGCTGCAGTCATAGAGTAGTGTCACCCCCTAGTGCTGGGCCATGTGATGCAGTCATTTGGCAGCAGGGAGTCTGATTGCACCAGAGTGATGGGGAAGAATAGTGCTGATATGTCTGCATCCCTGTCTACGTTTGCCTCGTGTGCATGTGGGTGTTTGTGTATAAATGTGTGTGCACGTCTCCATGTGTGTGTATCTGTATCATGAGAGGGAGTACTGTGCTCGTAAAAGTGCGTGTGTGTGTCTGCAAAGGGTAAGCTAGTTTGCAAATTAACAGGGAGAGGCGCGGCAATGGTCTTTCATGGCTCTAAGAGCCCCAACACGATCTGAGCTATAAAACGGTGGATATATAAATCGTGCAGCAAACTAAGTATGATAACGTCTCTTTAAAGTTCAGAAGCATGTTCCTTTAACATGCAGAAACATTTCATCAAATTGCTGCGAATTACATGTTTTAAAAGTGGTCGTTTTAAAAAATTAACTTAGAAACAGTCATGCTCTCCCCTCCTCCTGCACCCGCATGCAGAAGCCATTAGTAAAACAAGAGGCAAGTCAATTATTTGTTCCCTCTATGTGGCCTGGGTAATTATACATCGAGCAACAGTACAGTCCATTAAATCAAATAGAATAGGTGTTTGTACAGCACCTTACTTGAACTCCTGTGTTTCATGGTGCTTTAATATGGAATAATGAAAAAAAAAGAAAAGTAAAATAAAACAATTGCGTAGGATCACACAATTTGGTTCAGCGGGAAAGCCGGGATTGAGCATACGTTTACCTATTTCACACTGTGCAATTTAGCCACTAGTTGGATATTTCTTTCTATCTCACCTCGAAGGTCACTGATTTGTCTTCAGTTATTGGCACAAGAGGTTAGTGAGTGGGTGAGAGGCAGAAGGCACCTAAAGATTTGGCTCATTTTGGGTTCAAGCTGAGCTCAAACCGGGCATCTCGCTACAGACTTCAGTGGCTCGTTACCTCTAGAGTCTGATGCAGTTTGTATAACAACAATTGCACCCCATCACTTTCTAAAGCCACCAGATGCCACTGCTTCACTGTTGAGGCCTCCTCCCTCCTGCAGCCTGACACACTTCCACTGTCTATGAAAACATCACCCCCCAACATGTGCACAGGAACAGGCCCGGGACATTCAAGATGGATCCCACATGCCATCATATCACTGCTTCACTTATACATACAATGCATATACTACAATAGCCACATTCAAAAACATGCACAACATATACTTGGGTGGGATTAAATGAAAAAACTGGGTATAAATCTGACTGTGCATTGGCGAGACAATCTCAACCAGGGCCAAATAACACATTTTTATTGAGTGAGTGAAAACTTTTAATTTACCGAATAGTGAGAGATCTTTAAATTAGACTTTTTTTCTGTTCCAACTCCCCTTGTGCACCATAAAAACCCTGGACCAAGGTTGGTGTACTCCAGGCTATCTTTAACCCCTTCCATGCTGCCGTCGGCCATTGTCCGATGGCAACGCTACCTCGCTGGTGCTGCCGTCGGCCAATGGAGAGCAGTCCTAGGCTTGCCAAACAATGTTCTAGGGCTCTTAAGAATTAAAAGATGTGTACACCTGAAATCACATGTTTATGCTGTCTGCCCAGAATATGGACCACTATGTATCATTTTATTTCTTTCTACTGCGCGCATTCTCCGACTGCTAGCTATCTCAGTCAAACTTCTACATTGTTCGTGAGTTCACGTGACTAATTGCAGTAACCAATAATAACCACTAGATTAGCCACTAACCTTGGGTTCCAGAGTAGCATGCTACTCACCATAAAACGCTTCAACACATCAGGAGTAATAAACGATAGATGAATCCAATTAGAATGCATTTACACACGTGCTTGGCTAGACACGTCTTGTGGCTGGGGCGTAGCTGTGCTTTTAGATGTACACAAAGGTTGGAACATAACACATTTCCTGATTGCTGTGAGTCACTATATAAGGCACTCCAAACAGGAGACGATCAGCTCTGCCCTGAAGTATCATGATTTCATTTAGACGCCTTCAGATAGTCTGGGTTTAGCTTATGGTTGAAGTCTGCATCTAGCGGTCCCCAGACCCAACATAGGGCCCCATTATGATGTAGGCTGGAACGGCTCTGACCGTCGGTCGGAGCCCTCCAGCCCGTACCGTATATGCACGTTTGGATTCCTTTATGACCGACTCATTTCGATGGGGTCGATCGGAAGGCAATCCAAATTGGTTTTCCGAATGGCTTCAGAAGGGCTCGGAGAGCCCATCCGCCATTTGGGAACCCTGCAGTAATCCCTTGGCCGGCTCTTTCTGGCCGAGGGATTCCGATGGCAGCTTCCCACTGCCTTTCTATGCCAGCCTTTCCTACACAGAAAGGCATTGGGAAGCTGTCTTTGGGGGCCCCCAGCAAGGCCCCCATGGGTGAAAGGCTGCAGCCTAGGGGGCACCTATCGTTCACTCCTGTTAATCCCTGCTCCAGTGGCAGGCATCATGAGGTGCCTGCCTCGGGGTGCAGGGATGAACTACATCTCTGCTCTTCACAATGATAGCATGTATTCCTTTCGGAATGTATGCTCCCATTGCGAAGAATAGGCATGCCCTAATTCCTGGGCTGGAACCTACGACAGTAGGTCATTCGGTTCCAGTTCCAAACCGTTGCCGGACATTCACATTGGGTTCATCTGATTTGAAAAAAGGCACTGGAATGTTTCAGAAAGTAAAAGTGTCGATAATAGGATAAGGCTCTCTTGCAGAATCGGTATTCTCGTTGTCCCTTGGTGTCACTTTGCCTCACAAGGTCAGACAATGAAAAAAAGCCGCTTCTCAGACCTTCTGCTATTTCTAGCACTTGAGCTGCAAGACAACTGTGTGTCACGTGCTTTTATGAATGTGAAACGAATCTTCTGACTCTGAGTCATAGTCAGTGCATATATAATTCAGGCAAAGAATGGATACTTTCACTTCGAGTTTAGTTGAGCTAACTTAACCCTTTAGAACTGGGAAACAATCCAATCACTTGCTGCGTATTCAAATGTGCTAGTCAAACAGTCTTAAAGAAAAATCTTTATTTTTAAACATAAGACCATTAATTTACTTTTGCTCTTTCTTTGAATGGGAGAACCCTGTTGGAAAGAGGAATGCTTTGCCTAGATTTAGCTAAGGGAAATGCTTTGCTTATGATTAGCTAATGCGCATCTTTCTCACTAATTCTGGACAATGAGGTATGCAGTTCTAAACCATGACGATATGTGTTTATTATAATAGATGCTTTCTCTGGAGCCCTTTACCCACATGTTTACTTGAGTTTGTTACCCTGGCACGCGCAACAACATTGGCAGCAACTCAACCAAGCCAGCAATGTTGATTTATTTATTTGCAAATATACGCAACACGCATTGAACGTGTAAAAGTATTAAAAGGAACATTGTTACTCCTAAAAGCAGCATTCATGCACCCATGCGAAAAAAAATCAAATAAATAACCTGGTTGAAAGTCAGAAGAGTCAGTTGGCTGACATGGACTGACCTATTGCCCTATGCAGAATAATGAAAAGCAAAATATGAATGGAATGGGACTTGAACAAACTAATGGGCGACGAGCAGCATTTTTATTTTGAATTTTTTTATAAATCGCAGTGTGGCAAGCTAGCTAAACCTGCCTCCATGCCAGACCTACAAATAAATGGGCACATGTTTTAATTTGATTTGAACGAGGGCACAGCAAAGATCTGTCATTAAATATGTGGAAGTCTGAGAACGGCCATGCTATGAAACAACATTTCTTCTTTTGAGGTCAGTATAAAATACATTTATTGTAAGCAGAGAAGTAGCTCTTCTGGGACTAAGCAGCTTTGAGTGAGTGAACTGACGGAGATGGAGAATCCGGATCCTCCTCACACAGACCGACCTGCTCCCTCCCAGCAGCCTAACATTGCCTGTCCAATGTGACATGAATCATGTCACTGCTCCCATGCATTCCATGATGACCGGATATTGCTATATAGACCTCCCGTCCATCCACAACTAAATATTCTATGAGTTGCCCAGGCCCCGAGGTTGTTTGAATGGGACATCTTCTCATTTTTAATTTTTTTTAAATTTATTTATTTAATGCGATTTTATATAGCGCGAACTTTACCTGAAGGTGTCAGAGCGCTTTACATAAGAACCAGTTGCAAAACATAAGGACTTAGGATTACATGCGTTACATAAAAGATACACACAGAAACAAATTGCAAATGTACAAGATGTAAAGTCACACAAAGAAGAGACTGGTGATTATAGTTATTTCTATATACATAGGGAAGGGATATGAATGGATATACTCTAAGCGTCACATAGGAATGGTAGAGAGTACAAATGTCTACTGCATATACTAGTGATTAGAGTTATCTCTATATACATAGGGAAGGGATACAAATGGATATACTCTAAGAGTCACATAGGAATGGTAGAGAGTACAAGGGTCTACTACATATACTAGTGATTAGAGTTATCTCTATATACATAGGGAAGGGATATGAATGGATATACTCTAAGTGTCACATAGGAATGGTAGAGAGTACAAACGTCTACTGCATATACTAGTGATTAGAGTTATCTCTATATACATAGGGAAGCGATATGAATGGATATACTCTAAGTGTCACATAGGAATGGTAGAGAGTACACACGTCTACTACATATACTAGTGATTAGAGTTATCTCTATATACATAGGGAAGGGATATGAACGGATATACTCTAAGAGTCACATAGGAATGGTAGATAGTACAACGGTCTACTGCATATACTAGTGATTAGAGTTATCTCTATATACATCGGGAAGGGATATGACCGGATCTACTCTAAGAGTCACATAGAAATGGTAGAGAGTACATAGGTCTACTGCATATACTAGTGATTATAGTGCTCACCATTTACAGCAAAGCAGAGTTCCATTAAGTGGGGTCTGAAGGGGGGATGCAGTCACAGCACCAAGGGAGGGACAGAGAAGGGCAGGAAAGTGAGACAAACGAGAGAGGGAAGCAGATAGTAACGAGTAAGACAGCGAGGAGTGTGTCAGAGGCAACAGGAGAGACAATAAAAAGGTCGCTAGGACAGAGGGGGAGGTCAGAGAACGCTAAAATGGCGGAGGAGAAAGGTAGAAGAAGAAGCGATTCATATAAGAAAATGGAAAATGGCGAGGAGCACAAAGGTCCAAGTCCGAGAGTCCAGGAAGAGGGCTGCCATAGCCAGCAAGTCCGGATAGCCAGCAAGTCCGGGGGAGGGGGCGGGAGAAAGGCAGTCCGCAAGTCACAGCCTCTTTGTCCATGAGGAGCTGGGGCAAAGGAGTTCAATCCGGAGGCATGGTGGGATGTTGTCGTCGGGTTGCTGGGATACAGCCCAGAATTCAGCATTCAGCTGGAATGCATGGCTGAAGGGAGAGGAACAGTGTTCAGCACTGCTGTGTCATACTCTGGCAGCCTGTCAATCATATCTGCCATGACCCTTAGTTAATAGCCTTACGAACTCACTACTCTACGTAATTTACATGGGCCATTTTACTGCTAACATCCCTTTTCAGCTACTGCATTTTTATCAAATCAAACAAAAATGCCTACATATACAAGTTTATTTAATTGTATCTGTTATGATATCACTGCTCTGATGCATACATCAGAAATATTAACCAGTAGAATATGCTTCTCAAAATCTGGGATTATAAAAATAGAATTAAAAAAAACTCACTGAGTAGTGGCCTCTTGATGTAGCCGCACCACTTAATCCACATAAAGCCTTCTGGGCCCATCGTCCAGATGATATTGATTAAAAATGCAAATCGTGGGATATATTATGGATGACATCCTTCCAGACAATATTTAAAGACTTATTACGAGTCCGCCCCAGACACCATTGCGAAATCAGGACCGCAGCATTACAATGCGACCGCACGTACTCCCATTTGTCTATGGGAGCTGGTGCTGCGGCCGTACAACGGCCATAGCTCAAGCTCCCATAGAGAAATGGGAGAATCTGTTCATCCCTGCACTGCGTGGCAGGCACCTCAAGGTGCATGCCACACGGTGCAGGGATTGACAGAAGGGCACCTATGGTGCCTCCTCGGCCCCAACCGGAGACCGCAGGGTTAGGGGGACCCTGCTGGGGGCCCCCAAAGTCGCTTTCTGACAGGCTTTCCATGACGGAAAGCCCGACATGGAAAGCCTTTTGGAAACCAACATTGTAATCCTACGGAGGAAACACCATCCATAGGGGCTACAGGCAAACCTCTGACTGGAATCCAGCCGGAATACCCGTCCTGTTTCGCTTTTGACCGCCTGCATCGTAATGCAGCGGTCGAAAGTGAAAGCAGCAATGAGACTCGTCAAGCCTCTGACGAAGCCATTACTGTGTACCAACAAAAGCTCAACTTAATTTTTAGTGTGAGGTTGAATCCATGTGTACAATGTACATCATGGTGTTGTCACCAACTCTTGCTTTTAACAAGGCAGTCTTACCACTTAAGTCTAGATATCAAAGTGTTAATAATCTTACAATATTCATATCTGCATAACCCGTCCTGTTACAACGGTAAACACCCATTACAACGCATTTTTTACAACGCACTACCATTACAACGGAACTTTTACAACGCAAATACTATTACAACGCATTTATTTACAACGCATGTTTTTACAACGCAGGTACTTTTACAACGCATACCATTACAACGTAAGTATTGGTAAGTATATAATTATATTTAAAATGTTATATGTTAGGTTTTTTTTAAAGGGGTATTTTTAGGGTTCAGGGTCAGTTTTGGGTTTTTGGGTAAAGGGGTATTTTTAGGGTTCAGGGTCAGTTTTGGGTTTCTGGGTAAAGGGGTATTTTTAGGGTTCAGGGTCAGTTTTGGGTTTTTGGGTAAAAGGGTATTTTTAGGGTTCAGGGTCAGTTTTGGGTTTTTGGGTAAAGGGGTATTTTTAGGGTTCAGGGTCAGTTTTGGGTTTTTGGGTAAAGGGGTATTTTTAGGGTTCAGGGTCAGTTTTCAGTTTTTGGGTAAAGGGGTATTTTTAGGGTTTAGGGTCAGTTTTCAGTTTTTGGGTAAAGGGGTATTTTTAGGGTTCAGGGTCAGTTTTCAGTTTTTGGGTAAAGGGGTATTTTTAGGGTTTAGGGTCAGTTTTCAGTTTTTGGGTAAAGGGGTATTTTTAGGGTTCAGGGTCAGTTTTCAGTTTTTGGGTAAAGGGGTATTTTTAGGGTTCAGGGTCAGTTTTCAGTTTTTGGGTAAAGGGGTATTTTTAGGGTTTAGGGTCAGTTTTCAGTTTTTGGGTAAAGGGGTATTTTTTGGGTTCAGGGTCAGTTTTGGGTTTTTGGGTAAAAGGGTATTTTTAGGGTTCAGGGTCAGTTTTGGGAATTTTAGATAAAGGGGTACAAGAAAAAAATAAAATAAAAATAAATATAAATTAAATTAATTAAATAAAATTAAATTAAATTAAATTAAATACAATTACATTAAATAAAAATAATTTTAAATAATATACAATTAAAAAAATTATATATACTTACCAATACTTACGTTCTAATGGTATGCGTTGTAAAGGTACCTGCGTTGTAAAAAAATGCGTTGTAAATACATGCGTTGTAATAGTATTTGCGTTGTAAAAGTCCCGTTGTAACGGTATGCGTTGTAAAAGTATGCGTTTTAACGTCATACATCCGTTACAACTACCTACCTTTTAATCTTCCAGATCACCTTCGTAGATACCGGAGTCTCCCACCATTAGCTATGGAGAAAGATATTATTTTAATGCATTACTGATTACTGTGAAGCGTAACAACGTTTTATCGTCCACCTGTTGGAATCCAGAGTTGTGTCAGCTCCTGCAAACTGCACATGTCTTATAAGTATATACACTTTTTTGTAAACATATTACATCAAGTTTAAGCAGATTGAAGACAGTCTGATGCTGCCTTAAATGGTTCTGATAGTTAAACATATGTGGTTTGCCCGCATAATCCCTAAGTGGCAGGGCTACAAATATAAGAAACAAAAGATGGAGAATGAAACCTCCAAATATCACTGAGTCAAAAGTTAACTTGAAAATTCAATATATTACACAATGCACCGACTACCGTATTCATCCTACTACAAAAAATCACATATAAAGAACTCTGATCAAAAAATAATTTATTGTTAAAACATTATCTATTGAAAATTATTGGAAATTAGAACCCTCAGTCGTTGCCATGTAGATAATTATGCTATCGATCTCTTTGACATATTCAGCAAATCTATTCCATATACAGGGGGATATGTCAACACTCCATTCAGCATGCTTTTATGAACCATATGGTGGTTATCGCAATTCTTCAGGCCTTTACTCCACTTGAAGGTAGTCCCATCAGCAAAGGAGTATCGGGTAAAATGTCCTTTAGTGCCACCTACTGCTATTCTAATCTAAGGATATTTTTACTTCATAGGGCTCCTTACACTGAAAGTCGACGTGTGTCGGACAAAGTGATTTAAAGGCCTCCTCAGGACTGAGGAAGTCAAAGTAATCAGTATCATAAAACCCAGCTGCTATAGAGCAAGTATATCACTTTTGCACATTTCCACAAATACATTATTAATCTCATGAGGAAAATGTGGAGGGGCAAATTAAACGAGGGGTAATGGGCATCATTCAATAATTCCCATTAACAACGTAGAGCCCGATTGTTGGGTTGCCTTCTTCGAAGCCCAATTTAAGAACACTAATACTAACAAGGCACCCGTTCCCCTTCCTATCTTCCCAGAAACACCTCTGCTCTTTAGTACAAAAGAGGTTGAGGCAGTTTTGAAGGTTATTCCCAGTGGCAAGGCTCCTGGGCCTGATTGTATTCCGGCGGATTTATTCAAGCAGGACCCTGACTTATGGATTCCCTACATTACGAACCTTATTAATGGGATAGCAAGGGGAGCGCCGATTCCATCATTTTGGTGCGGCGCGGAAATTATCCCCATCTATAAGAAGGGCGATCGTTCTGCTCCGGCCAACTACAAGCCCATAAGCCTTATCGATGCCCTCCAGGAAGTTGTAGCGAGAATCATCTTGGGTAGGATCCAGCTTTGAATGGACGATGAGTGCATCCTCTCCCCGTTACAGGCTGGGTTTCGTGCCCATATGGGGACACTGGATCAAGCTTTTAGATTCGTTATGCTCTACTGGAAGGAGGTTCTGATAGGTAAGGGCATGATTTTTGCTGCATTCGTGGATTTAAAATCTGCGTTTGATTTAGTCCCACGATCTAAACTATGGGATGTCCTGCTGATCCTGGGAATGCCCAAAGAACTGGTAGCTCTGGTGGTCAGGCTTCACAGGTCTAACTTCGCACAAGTCCGTTGGAGAAAGCCAGGGGAGGTTACTGACAAATTTACAGTGGGAAAGGGTGTCCGGCAAGGCTGCGGGCTGGCCCCCACATTGTTTTCTCTTTTTATCAATGGGGTGGTGCGGTATTTTGATAACCAACCAACGGATGCACCCATGCTAGCAGGCCAAAGAGTCCCCCTGCTCATGTTCGCGGACGATACGCTGATTTTATCCAAAACGAGACAGGGCTTCAACTAGCACTGTCTCGTTTTGAGGAGTTCTGCCGCGACCACGAACTGGTAGTTAACATTGAGAAGACAAAGTTTATGGTTCTTCATGGAGCTAGGCCCGTATCTTCAAGAGTTTTCATGAGCGGGAAACTCTTGGAGCAAACCAATGTCTTCACCCACCTGGGAGTTACCTTTGGCGATAGACTGAGTTGGTCTCCTCAGCTGAAATTGTTGGTATTGAAGCATTCCCAATTAGCTGGGGCCCTGCTAAAGGAACATTGCTTACCGATTACTAAACCCATTGTTCCAGTTGTCAAAATGTACACCACAAAAATCATCCCCGCTATTCTGTACGGGGCAGAGACATGTGGTGCGTGTAACCTGTACCAGTTAGCACATGCCTAGAACAAATTTCTGAGATCAATTGTGGGCCTCCCCAAATCACCTCCTCGGATCCCCCTTCTGCTAGACCTCGGTTGCCAGCCAATCGAGGATATTGCCCGGTTTAGGATGCTGGTGTTTTGGAGAAGACTCTGGATTACTCCCGAACTTCTCTTATTCGCCAGGGGCTTGATTGAAGTTAGGGGGTTGGATAAGGCTAATAAAATCGTATGGTTAAGCAGCATCAAATCCCCAGGATGGGGATGAGAGACTTGTGGGAGAGCCCTGAAACCGCGTAATTTCCATCCAAAACTGTCTTTAAAGCAGCATATTGGAACCTCATTAGAATTGAGCGGTTTTCGTCTCTGACCTGTTCATCTTTAACTAGAGCTTACAGTGAATTCAAAGATGAACCATCGATGGAAAGCTATTGGGATCTAATAACTAAACCCAGAGATCGCAAGCTTTACCATCAGTTCTGTGTCGAGACACTTCCAATTAGGAAATTTACCAATAAATGGTCTCTCGGTTCAAGTGCCATGTGTCCGTTCTGTCCCGAGCACACTGAAGATATTAACCACCTTCTTTATGTTTGTCCAGGCTATCAGCTCCCCCGAAGTACGTGGCTTAAACCTATATGCAGATCTATGGGCACCTGTTTTGCAATGGTCGCCAAAAGGTTATTAAAAACAGGCTCTAATGAAATTGCTGTTATTGGGGTGTCCAAATTCCTGAGCTGGGCTTGGGCTATCCGGGAAAAAAGAATGGGCTCTTTGAGCTAAATGAGTTATTGTATTAATTGGCTTGGCTGAGTATTTTTATAGGCGTTGCCTTTTTGTCTTTTACATAAAAAGTCTTGTGATTGCACTAGATTTAATCTCTTCTTAGTATTGGTTTTAATGTAACCTTGTTACTTATATTTTTAACTATGGTTCTTTTACCCAACAGTTTTATGATGAATTATGAGTCTTGTATATTTTTTGTAATCTGATCTTTTGTCTTTTATGATAAATAATCGAAAGAAAGACTTTTTGAAATTGAATAAATAGCACAAAATCAGGGCAGTTAAAACTCCTGGTTTTGTTATGTTATGTTAGAACATTTGTAGAGCGCATGGCTGGCCCGGCAAAGGGACGTCCCAGCGCTAATTGCCAGAGGTGATGATGCAAGCGGAACTACAGATCATTGAAAGAGCCAGGTTTTCACTGCCCTTCTAAAGGATAGAAGGTTAGGAATGTTTCTGATGGAAAGTGGCAGAGAGTTCCAAAGAGTCGGTGCAAGCACCTAAAATGAGCGCACGCATGTCAGAGGAAGGTCGGCCGAGCGTAGGGCACAAGTCGGAATGTAAGAATGACACCGGTCGCTCAGAATTGCCGGACCTAAGCCTGCAAGAATTTTTTGCGTAATGCAAAGCGCTTTGAACTGGATTCTTTCCTCTATAGGCAGCCAGTGAAGGTGGCCCAGCAGACCAGAGACTGAACTATACCTAGGCAGGGCAAACAACTTGCAGGCTGCGGCGTTCATAGTACACTGCAGCCTATTAATCACAGATTTATTTGAGCCCAGCAGCAGACTGTTGCAGTAGTCCAGCCTGGCCTAAACCGTAGCTTGGATAACCAGTTGGTGGGTACGAGGATCAAACAAACACATTATGGGTTTGAGGCGCACACAGTAGACCTAAGCATGTCGCTGCCACGGACTTGGCATTGTCCTCAAGGGAAAGGGCATATGCCGAGGTTTTTTACAATGACTTTTGGCACTGAAGTGGTGCCCAGCTTCGAAGGCCACCACTTGTCACCCCAAAGATGAGTGTCTCTACCTAGTGGGAGGATCTCGGATTTTGAAGAATTCAACTGGAGACAGTTGGCCTCGATGCAGACTGGAATGACGGTCAGGTCCTCCTGAAATCTAGCAGCGTCCAAGCTAGGGTCCTCGGTAAAGAATAGTACCAGCTGCATGTCATCTACATATAACACCAGAGAGATATTGCGGGCTTTGGCCAGCGCAACCAATGGCCGAATATAGACATTGAACAGGGTTGGACTCAGTGCCGACCCCTGAGGGACACCACAGTGTTACAAATGTGTCTGAGAGTGGAAGGGAGGCGCAAAACGAAAGGACCTATTGGACAGAAAAGATGTAAACCAAGCAAGGGCTTTGCCACTGATATTGATCTCCTCCAACCGGAGGAGCAGGAATTTGTTCGAGACTGAATCAAAGGTGGTACTAAGATCTAGCAGGATAAGTGCTGACGTTCTGCCCTCATCCATAGATGCTCTAAGTTGCTCCATTACTGCCAATAGGGCTGGATCTGTGCTGTGTCTCGACCTGAAGCCATTTTGCGAGGAATCTAGTATGGAATGAGATTCCAAATATTGCTTTAGAATGGTATTCACATGGTAATCTGTTATTTTAGCCAAGAATGGAAGCAGAGAGATTGGACAACAGTTCTCCGGCCTAGAGGCATCTAACAACGGCTTCCTTAGTAATGGAATGGAATGATTTTAGCGTGTTTCCAGGACTCTGCTGATGATAGGCAGAGGTTGATGAGTTCCAGACAGCTGGGAAGAAGGCATTCTTGGAATTTAACAATTCTGGTTTAAGGGGGTCCTCTGGAGACCCCAATTTTATCTGGGTGAACAAGGCCTTGAAGCATTCAGTCGTGATTGATGGGAAGGCAGGGAGGGAATAGATCTCACTGCCAGTGAGATCTCCCCTCATCGGAAATATGGCATCGCTCTTCGGATGGAAGCTATCGTAGATACCCACCACTTTATTGATAAAATAGGGGGCAAAAGTTTCACATTGGACATTAGAAGTGATAGTGTTTTCAGATGTCAGTGGAGATTTCACCATATCCTTTAACAAGGAGAAGATAGTTTTAGAGGGGTTATTGCTGGTGTTGATTTTGTTGGCAAAATATGCGGCACGAGCTTTCTGTATCCGTTTGATAGGTTTTTCTGGCCATTTTATATTCAAGTTTAGTAGTGGGACTATAAGCGCATCTTCAAGTTTGTTGTAATACTTTACAGTTTTTCCTAGCTATTGTGAGTGCCTCATCAATCCAGACATGAGACCGAGATTTCCTGGGATGAATCTATTTGGCCCGGATACACTTGTCTAAGGCCTTAGTAATCCACTTTCCGAAACAGCCGCTTGACTTCTCGAAGTATGTGAGCAGAGCAGGTTGTATAATGGCTAGAGTGTATTGGAAGGTGGATTGATCTAGGTTCTGCCAGGGGTGTTTGTATATTGAATTGCGAGGGGCCTGAGGCTTGGGCCCTACTGGATGTAGCAAAAAGAGAACAAGATTGTGGCCGGTCCATGTCATAGGTAGAGTTGACGGAAACTCCGGAAGCGAAATATTGGACAGTACAGGGTCAAGCAGGTGTCCTGCCTCATGTGTAAGCCCTGAAACCAGTTGGATTCGTTGACAGACTGCCATGTCGCATAGGAAGTTGCGAATGTCCGGGTCATTGTCAGACTACAGAAGAAGATTTCAAATCACCAATAATGGTAAAGTTGGCTAGTTAAAGTGCTAAGGTGCTAACAACGTGCAATACATAGTACAGTATGATGACTCCAAGTGCCTGGTTAGAAACTTCAAAAGCCTCGTGAAGATCTAGGCCATGGAGGAATGAGCCTGCGTTCTGTAAACATTGAAACTGGGAAAAACACGGATGAAACTTTTTTTGCCAAGGAAAACTTTGTGAATTATGCTGGCATTGACAGTCAGGTCAATGCTAACACAATATACAAGGGGCTTGGAGAGTTACTCGGGTCCTATGTGTTATAGTATATACTCAGGATTACATCCCACAAATCAATTTGAAACATTCTTGGCAAAATAATTTGTTATGTAAACCATGATGTGACATTCAATAAGCACAGAAAGTTACTATTGGTCCTATAAACCCAACTGTATTATTACAAGTGCAATATTTCTAGTAGGTTTACCCAGATGCTATTTAAAATGAGCACCCAGAATTTCTGAAGTTCCAGGTCAGACCTGTAGCTGAGAATGAAGTAAAAACTGAGAAAGTATCCTGTTCCTTTGCCAACTTGCAATTTTACAGGTAAAATAGTACCTGTACAATGAACCAATATTCAAGACAATAAGGTTAAACGTGATCCCAGGTATGTAGATTCAATTTGCAAGTAGCAGAGAGATTGGTCTCAAATGAAATAGTAATGTCCCTTGTCCTTCAGTTGTATATTAGCAGAACAGATGGAAACTTAAAAGGGAATAGAATCAAAAGATGAGTGGAAGCCTACATGGAGCAGTCTAAAAGGGATGGGTAGAGAATGGTTTCAAGGCATTTAATAGGTACAAATGCATGGCAGAGCTGCAAGAAGAGCCCCGGAGAGAGGGAGAGGGGGCCAAACGATGGCTAAAAGAAGTCACCAAAGATTTTATGGGCTGGCTGAGGGTTGTGGTCACTTAACATTGAAGGTCAATTCCAAGGCACCACAGGAGAGGGGCATATGTTTGGATCAGTGTTTTGAGGGCAAATGAACAAGGGGGTAGCCTCAAAGGACCAGGTTTACCAGGACTAGACAGATATCCATAATAGGAGAAGTGCACAAGTATTAGGCCAACAGAACTGGGCAGAATGGTGTGTAAGTGAAGAGGAACAAATGGGGAAGACCACAAGGAAAAGACTGACATTCATATGTCATTGGCCCACACATTGACAGTGATGTTAGTTTTGCATTTCTTTTTACCGTCAGAACAAACGCAATATCTGCAGACTAATATCTCTACAATCCTGTCAAGCTCTACAATCGTTTACTTAGCACAAGATAATTTCTCAATTTCTGCTTAGTGAAGGCCTTTATTACGTGTTTTCCCCATAATTGCATCTAATCTGCACTGTGAAAAGCATACTTCTGCTCTCAAAAGTGTGTCAATACACAGAATTATTTTCTGTTTATTTATTAGAAATGTTGCTTATAGTATTTCACATTGGGTCAAGCTTCGGTCAAATACTAGTTTAAATTGTCATCCTTTATTTGCCTACACAATTCCCCTTTAGTTGTGACAATATCTGCTTCATCTGCGCTATTTACAATACTTTCTACCATAACATGATCCTGGTGGTTTTTAATAGTCTTTTATTATCACCAAATGTTATTGGGTTAATTAAAACCAGAACTTTAAGTACAGTGCAATCATAATATCGAAATTCCACTGTGAAAGTATCACAACGAGTCACAGTACATTCAGTGGCGGCTCCTCCGCTAAGGCAGGGGAGGGTTGCCCCACTGCTTTTAGCAGTGGAAAAAAGGAAAAATAAAATGATAATAATACGATGCTGTTATCAATTTATTTTTCACGCTGAAGCAGGTTTTGCGGTGGGGTGGGGCTTGGCTTTCAACGCAGCCATCAGAGGGAGGAGGAAGTATGTGCTCTTAAGTGGCATGATGGTTTGGCCGGTCGTCTTGGGCCGGCCAAACTGCCATGTGCACTTAGTATGTCACCTACCAGGCTGTGTTGCACAGCCTGGTGGGGAACATGCACAGGTTCCCATTGCCTGTCTAAGAATTGGACCACAGTGCTCGGACCAATCACAAGGCTGCATTGCAGAGTTGTGATTGGCTAGGGGAGCCTATTTGTGCTTCCTGTTCCGCCAGATCAAGCGGACGAGAGATGACTAGGGAGGAGTCTGCAGAGTTAGAAGTAAAGTGCTATTTATGATTTTGTAAACCCGCTCTACCCCCTCCCGCCTCACTACCCTCGCTCACTACCAGCCACGACTGATTACATTATTTGTGCATTCGATTGTAACGGTCCCACCATCTTCCCAATATTTTGTGGTGCTTATGTGGACATCTCAAAGCTTTATAAATGGACTCCTTCAGTTTCGCTTACCAGTCCACTGCTGTCCGACATTCTGCGATGGAGGATGGACCCTGGGAAATTCCAATGTCTAGCAACGTCTCTTTTGGCAATCATCGTATACATTCCAACCAAAGTGTGTTCCCCTCTGCAGGCCTCCAAATCCTCCAGAGCAATCTGGGGTGAAAGCTAAGTCACTGTCTTCACATCGGAAGCAAGTAGGAGAGGAGATCTTACTCACTCCCATAGCGTTTTAGAAGTTAAGCAAGTAGCATGCAAATAGCTTAACTGCATGCAGTGCAGTTGTTAGGAAATATAATCTTTGCACTTAGACATTTTAGCATTTGTCTAGTCACTTTCATCCAAGGAGCCAAGTTGGGTCTCCTCCTGTTCCTTAAGCACAAGACACAGGTCTGGGAATTGATAATTAAGGATCTGTTGATGTATGATATCCTCTCTCCCCAGCAAACCCATGGTAATGCGTTTTCCAGCGGGCTGTATTCTGGAGGTTCAGCCAGAGAGGGTTGGCGGCAGCCTAGCGTAGCCAAAGCAGCAAGTAAATATATAATTGGGTTATTTGGAGGTCAGATTCCGTTCAGAAATTCTGGAACTACTTATTTGTGTGCCTTGCTTGGTGTCACCCAGTGTTGGAATGCCAATAAGGTACCACTGCTCAAACCCTTCTAGCCGAGTACTATGGAGAATCCATTTTCCTTGCCAAAAGAGCACCTCAAGTGTAAGCTTTCGGACTCATCTGATCCAGTGCACAGTCGAGTGGCCAGGCAAGACGGACCACCTTGGTTGCCTTTGGGAGTGAGTTTAGGATAGGGTTCCCATTAATTAATCCCACTATGTTGCCTCAGCCAATCAGGGGAATTCTGCCCGAAATGCTGGATCTTCTCACCCTCCAGACAACCAATCATTTAGCACTAGAATTTATGAAGCCCATTAGCACAGGCAGAAGTCAGCCATACCCATGCTCCAATCATAAGTGGACTAGGTGCATTTGTTACATGCAATTCGTGGGCCTGAGTCACCAATAGTCATTTTCAATGGGCGTATCATGTATTAAGGAATTCCTTTGCTCAGTAAAAAGGCACATGCACTTTAAAATGCATTCCTGTAAAACTAGGAGATGACAATTTTCCATTGTTCTGGTATGTGGCACATGGAGTTCTGCTTTTTGGAATTTGCTACACATTCAACCCAGTGCTTAATTTGAGCCGGTGGTTTCCGGTGCTCGGCACTTAATTGTCAGCATCGCCTCTAGTGATTTTGGACCTCATAGAAAATTAACAATACCAGCCTCTCACACCATTATTATAGCTTTGTGTGGCCTGAAATAGTCTGATTTGTCACACTTGTAGAAATGCATGGTTAGGTGTTATATTGGTTCTCTCATTGGCAGCGCTGGCAGAGGCGACGTATGGTGCAGGCTGCAGTGGCCTTCTGAGGAGGGCTCGGGCACTACATGTTTTTTTTTACAAATTAAGCACTGATTCAACCTCATCCTTAAAGAACGTTAACACTGGTACTGTCTCCAGTAGGTTCTATGATGTTTAGCACCTTCAGTATGAAACAGTTGCTATCTTTAAAATGCACACAATCGGTTATATTGTTACACAGTCAGTAGGCTTCAAAATAGTGAAACTAGGGCTAAACTGATCAGAAGCTCACAAAATGAGTAAGCCCTTCCCGAGGGGATGCACACAGTGAGACGCCGAGCTTCTGAGTTCAGTTAACAGGGCAAGCCTCACTCTCGCGTCACTTGTGGAAGGTGGAAACTAGATCTGAATTAGAGACTGAATAATTACTTACATGACAGACTTTTCATTGCAGATGTAATCTCTGGCTTTATCCAACATTTAATACGGCCTTGTAGGTGTGGACATGTTTGCTGTCGGCAAATGTGTGTTGTAGGGAGAGTTAGGGCTGAGCCAACGCGGCTGAGGTGAGTGCTTGAGGTCTTACAATAACTGATGAATTTTAGGTTTGGTGCTGCACCCTCTATAACACCTCATTGACCATAACCCCTCACTTTAGCTTTAGTTGTTTTCAGAGGACACACACATACATTTATAAATATTATAGTATAGCAAAAATGAAATAAAAATAATGAATACAACTATATTTCAGTTGTCTAAGAACCTTCCCAGATACATGATACATGGATTGTTTTTGCCTCTGAAGCTACGCACGTTTTATGCGTATAGTGCTAATCACATATTATTTTTTTACAATATCCTTTATTGATTGATCCTCAGAGGTGACAAAATAGCACTTTAAATTATATGTTTTATATATGCTTGGGCAGTTGGAAGTAGTTGGATTACACATTTCTCATACAAACAACGGCCATCATTTTGTCCTGGAACTCTGTGAATGCATGTGTGAAGGTTTTGTTTCTCCCTTCGACACTGGATTTGATTTTGCAGTATCATGGACTCTGATTGAAAATCCGGCCTGTTTCTTTTTTTTGCAACCAGGATCTCCAATATCCATACAAATATTAAAGAAGAACAAGAGCCTACTTATGAAAACTTCCCTGGGTTGACCCCCAGCCCACCCCCATCCACCTGCCAGAGTTTTATTTTCTGTTTATTGGTGCTTTCGGCATGGAACTGCCTTTTGCGCAAGAAAAAGAAAAAAAACAGAAAAAAAGCGCTACAAAAGGTTACAAACATATTCAAGAAGAAGTATCTTACATCACGAAAGTTACTCATCAAAATAAGAGCAAGCTCATTACCAGATGGGTTCTACATGTCTGCAAGTGAGAGAGAAGTGATGAGCATGCTTTCCCAGGCAGAGTGATAGCGACCTTCAGGGGCTGTTCCTCAGTTTTCTGGTGTATCTTTCCTTACGTTTTATTCTTTGGATGGTAAACTGAAGCCCAGAGATCATTACCTTCCTACCATTTATGGAAGGACAAATGAAGTCAATTTTATTGACCTTAAACTTGGGTCACTGGTCGACTCTTGCCCAGTTGACATCTTGAAATGTCTTTAATCTGCAGTTTGAAAGTCTCTTTACCATTTTATCAATGGTTCTCTAGGTCAGGAGACTGTCCTAACCCCCTGAAAAGGGTGTAATCAAATCCTTCCTCAAAAAGTACAAGGTCGGAACCCTTACAAAACTTCTGTCTCATCACCCACCCACCTTTCAACTGTAGCAAAAATCAGTGAGAAACACTTGGCTTTATTTTCTTCATACCCATCAACAAAGAAATAAATGCATTTCTAAATAGGAGCCATGCTGTGTTCCTCACAGGGCAAAGTATGGAATCAGTTCTTGTGGCTATGTTAGGTGAACTTTCAAGGTGTCAGAATTAGGGTCTGAAAATGGGCCTGCTCTTATTGGAAATGTCAGAAACCTTCAAATCTATCCACTCAACCATAACATTTTGTAAGACTGGCTTGGATTGGCTGGGATTTAATGAGTTGCTTGGCCTGATTTGCTTAATTTCTGACTGATAATTGTCAAAGTGCTATACTTTCCCCGCCCCCACAGCTGCTCAGCAGATTTGAAATCATTCAGTGGAGTTCATGGGGATTTCCACATTCCCATGATGTTCAACATAAACATTTAACTACTGTGCAATTTGATATGAGCCTTCAGTTTTACATGGATGACACTCGGATTCTCCTGAAATTCAATTACCACACTACAGATATAAGTAAATTGAATGAGGGTGAACAACCTTTACAACGCAACTTTTACCACGCAGTGCCTTTACAACGCAACTTTTAAGACGCAAACCATGTTATGTTATGTTATGTTATGTTAAAAGGGTGCTTCTATAGCGCACGGCTACTCCGAGGAGTGTCCCGGCGCTGTTGGAGCCTCACAAGTCGAGGAAAAGAGCAGAAGAAAAACCAGGCAGTGTAGGTCCAGAGAAAAGACCAGAGATGAAAGAGACTTATTGCTGAAACAACCAGGTTTTCAAGTCCTTCCTTAATGTCAGGACATGGGAACAGGACCTGAGCGCGAGAGGAAGATCGTTCCACAGTTGGGGCGCCAGATGTTTAAAGGCGCGGCCGCCGATGCGAGCTCGATGAATCCTAGGGGTGACTGCCCTAGCTTGAGACGACGAGCGAAGGGATCTCGATGGAAGATAAAACGTGATCCACTTTCGAAGGTAGCGGGCGCCAAGACCATGCAGGGCTTTAAAGGCGATGGTCAGGGCCTTGAAAGCGATCCGCTTCTTAATAGGCAGCCAGTGGAGGGTTCTGAGGAGCTCCGTCGCTCTGGCCCTTCTGTTAAGGCCAAAGATGGCTTGGGCTGCCGAATTCTGTACTATCGGCAAACGCGATATAAGATAGTCCGGGAGGCCAAGGTACAGAATGTTGGCGTAGTCCAGGCGAGAGCCAATCAGGGCCTGCACAGTGGTCCTTCTGTGTTCGATGGATAGGAGGGGCAGAAACTTTCTCAGCATCTTTAAGATCGCGAAGCATCTACCGGCCAGGCCCGACACTTGTCCCTTAAGAGAGAGGCAGTTGTCGACCTGGATACCCAGATTCTACGCCGACCCTGAGTCACTGTCAGGTGGAAACTTAGCGGCCGGCCACCACTCCTTCCACCTGGGATCGGCCGGGCAGCCGAAGAAGAGGACCTCCGACTTTTCGGAATTGCACTTGAGGCAGTGTCGGTTGAACCAGTCAAACACCGCCCCGAGGCAGTCCCGTATGGAAGTTCCGTCAAAGTCGTGGTCCTTATCACAGGTGAACAGGAGCTGTGTATCGTCAGCGTACGATACGATCTGGGCCCCAAAACCCTCCGCGAGTGCTGCCAAAGGGGTCATGTAAATGTTAAAGAGCGAAGGGCTCAAGATTGAGCCCTGCGGAACTCCGACCTCCAGAGGTGGCATCGCGGCGGAAAAAGGTGGGGCCCAGATAGTTTGTTGACGGTTAGAGAGGAAAGAACGGAACCAGTTGAACACCGTCCCCCTCAAACCCACCTCCCAGAGTCTTGCAAGGAGGAGGTTGTGGGGGACGGTGTCAAAGGCCGCAGAGAGATCGAGCATCACCAACATGACTTTCCCTCCCTTATCCAAGGTGGACTTAATCACTTCGGTGACCTCGAGCAGAGCAGTTTCAGTGCTCAGGTTAGAGCGAAAGCCTGACTGGGATGTGTGAAGAATATCATTGGCCTCAAGAAAGTGGGACAAAGCAGTGTGGACATGCTTTTCAACCACTTTCGCGAGGGCAGGCAAAAGGGAGATGGGTCGGTAATTGGCGTGCAAGTCCGGATTCAGATTGGATTTCTTTAATAGTGGTAGGATCAGCGCATGTTTCCAAGGCTGCGGGACTTCCCCTGTGCTCAGTGAGAGGTTGAGGATCGGGTTGATGAGATGGTTGAGGGTGGGGGCTAGTTGGGCGAGGGTTTTGGCAGGGCAAGGGTCCCGGGGAGAACCTGATTTCAGCTTAATTAGAATGTCCAGTGACGTCTGAAAAGATATATCCGGGAAGTTACAGAGGGAAGGTTCTGACGTAGGAGATGACGGAACCAGAGGAACGGGAGAGGAAGTATGAATCATGTTGGGGACATCAAAGGATAGCTGGATATTTTTAATTTTGTCAGCAAAGAAGGCAGCCAGCTTAGTAATCCAGGATTCGGAGTGCATGATTTTGGGGTTCGTCCAGGAGGGGGAAATAAAGTCCTTGACAATCCTAAAAATTTCTTTACAGGAGTTAGTGGCCTCCTCAATACGGCTGGCCAGATATAATTTTTAATTGGCAATGATGTCGCGATGGTAGTCTCTAATCTGAGATCTGTATGAATCCTTGCAGCTGGCGGCGTAGTGTTGGCGCCACTTCCTTTCGGCTATTTTGCACTGCCGGCGTTTGTCTGCCAGGGCCGAGGAGAACCAGGGGGCAGAGGATTTTACCAAAGATGTCTTGGCGGGTGTAGGAGGGGCAAGGTCAGAGAAGCGTTGGGTCAGCCAGCCCTGTAGGAGGTCGAGGTCCGTATCCAGCGAGCCAGATAGCCTGCAAGGATGGATCTCAAGCTCCTTCAGTATCATTGCTGGTGAGACTCGGTGAAAGGCTCTAGAGGACAGCACCTTGTCCCTATGTCCACAATCAGAGTTCTTTATAAAGGAAGGGATTTTAAATTCTGCCAGCTAATGGTCAGACCAGAGGACCGGGGCAAGGGCCGTGACGGC